>NW_022639508.1:2044332-2045949 GCF_010583005.1 Odontomachus brunneus | reverse complement strand
CCCCCTCTGTCCTGGTCAACTTTTATCTAAACCATTTTTTTGTAGATACCGTAATTTGGAAGATATTCGGATCCATAGACTAAAATGACTCACCCTGTATATTCATGATATGATTTGTTTGTGTATTATTTTTCATAGGCCTTCTTTAATCAGAGATTAGAGAGCCTTTTTGTTTCAGAGAAAGCCTCGGGATTACTATTATATTTACCATCAAAACGGGCTTATCAAATCTCTGTTATTTCTTGTGACGCTTTTCGTTCATTGTTGACTTTATTTCCTCACGGCGCTTCTGGATCTCTGTGTCTCAGTATGTGCAACCTTTGTACTACTTATCGACTTTCATTCCACATCACAGAGATCTGTTTGATTTCACTACATATCGTTTGATGTATCTTAAGGCTTTTGGCCCCTCGCATTGTCTATCTCTTTTTAATGAAGCGAGAAAATGCATGATAAAAATTCATGCGAAATATATTGAAATAAAAATATATATCCATAAAGTAACACTTGCAATCAATTAAACAAATTTGTAAAATATTCCGTGCATTCCCTTTTGCTCTAACAATCAATAATTTATTGTAAATTAATTTGAATAGAAATAAGCGAAGAAATAGGTTAAGAAGATGATTTGTATGTCACGTTAATTTACGACAAATTATTGATTGTTAGAGCAAAAGGGGAGTGCACGGAATATCTTACAAATTTGTTTAATCGATTGCAAGTGTTACTTTATGGATATATATTTTTATTTTAACGTATTTCGCAAGAATTTTTAGCATGCATTTTCTCGCTTCTGACGTTATTAAAGAAAGATAGACAATGCGAGGGGCCAGGAGCCTTAAGAATGCGATTGTCGACGAATTTGTTTTTCCATTTGTGGCGTTTGTCGGGAACAGAGAATATATCACGAAGGGACGAGGGGAAAAAGAAACGCGAGCGGCTCTTCCATAATGAATAATCATATTTTAATGACTCAATGATTGTACAAATGGATCACTCTTAAACGTCTCCGCATACAACCGAGGAACAATAACAACGAATATAGCAATCATCGTAATCATAATATATCCGTTACTAACGTACCGTTTCACGTAATGAGTGAGAAAACGTAAAGGGTCTTACTCTCGCGTATCATATTTCCGCGCTCGCATACGTACAATATTTAATTATCTCGACCTTGGTTCTCTCTCGCCACACTCTCGACTCGCTTTACATCGCATGAAAGGGGAAGAGGACTCTCACCCACGTCTCCTCTTCCTCCTTCTTTTCGCTCTTTTATTTGCTCTTGTTTCTATCAGAAAGACTCGTTATATCGTAATACATCGTAATACATAGCTATCTCGTATTCATTTCGTTATCATCCGCCCTGATCCCTCGCGCGAATATGTTCCCAACCCCTCTTTTATATATCTTATATATATATACATATACATACACATATATATACATACACATATATATACATATATATATATATAACTTTAGCAACCGTGTCTCTTTTTTTCTTGATTTTCCTCTCGCTCCTAGTCTCTTTTTCTCACTCTCTCGTTCACACACACACGCACTCTCTCCCTCTCTCTCTCTCTCTCTCTCTCTCTCTCTCTCTCTCTCTCTCTC
>NW_022639508.1:2038581-2044153 GCF_010583005.1 Odontomachus brunneus | reverse complement strand
CTCTCTCTCTCTCTCTCTCTCTCTCTCTCTCTCTCTCTCTCTCTCTCTCACTTTTTCGATATAGTATTCTCGGTGTCCCCAATAAATACCGAAGGTATCGCCCTAATCATATACCCCCGAATATTACTATGTTCAACGGTAGCGATAAAGTTTATATATTATCAATAAAATTTCTGGAAGAATGTCAATAATCATACAATAGACGATCAATCGTTCGACGATCCACTGCGTACCCTGGGGGGGCGAAAAATATGAAACTCGGTACTAGGCCAACTATTGGGATACGTCTCCGAGCTAGAGTGTCTCGACCCTGTTCGATTTCTTTTTATTTTTCAGTTTTTCAGTTTTCTTCTCTACGCTTTCTGTCTCACACTCGCGCGTCGGAGGAAAATGCGTAAGTGAGCGCGTGCAGAAAATTCGGCGGAGCCGCGCGAATCGCTTCGAAGAAGATAGAACTGAATGGAGGTGTTCTTTTCTTTTATTTTCAACATAGACGGCTCAGAACCTTTGTTCCATAATAACACATTGTTTTTACTTCATGCTTTATCTGCCCCGGCGAGGAATTTCTTGAGCACTTCGGCGAGATAAGGATACAGAGGCGCGCTATCTACTTGAAGTTCGATCGATTCCGCCTAGACAGCACCTGTTCGCGATAAAGCGGCAGTGACGAGACACTTTTCGGCTATATGTGTCTATACGTGGATTATAGATACAGAAAAAAGCGTCCGCACTCCGAACATACAGGTGATCGTCGCGTGTTTTTCTGCATTGTTGTCCGCGATAAAGTCGCAATCGGGCTACTTTATTGGCAACTTTAGATTCACGCCGAGATATCCGACGTTGGCAACCGATAAGAACTCGTACGACGAGGCTTCTCATCGAAGAATAAGTCGACTCAGCATTTATTGTAGAATCTCCCGCGGACGGAGGGGCATTCCCGAAATTGTGATTACGCACTTTCCTCCCTCCCTCTTTCACACTGCTCTATCTCTCTCTTTCTCTTTGTATCTCGAAAATTCTTATAGATCCCTCGATACGAAGATACGGGGGTCGAGGAGAAAAAGAAACATCGACTCTCGCTCGGAAACGCGCCTCGACAGAATTTATACAATAAAATTTATATATAGTAGACAATGCACAATAATATTCGAGCAACAGAAGGTCCTCCATAAATTCTTAAATCTGCACGTGTGTTCTCGTCTATAGTAATTAGTAAGTAGGTATCTTATTATTTTTTTTCGCTGTCAGATCTTAACCGATGCCTTATTAGATATATCTTGTGTGAGTGAGTATGTGTGTCTCTGTGTGTTTGTGTGTAAGTGCGTCATGTGCGCGCATGACTGCACATAAGTGTGTCCGTATGTGTGCGAGTACGTGTGCGCGTGTGGATGCGTATATGCATTCGTTAATTGTCGAAAGTTTCGTTCCCGCCATCCTCCTACGCTCCTCTCGCGTCGACGAATTTGAAATCAATGTCAGCGAGTGTGATAAAAGCTGCGTCATGAAGTCGTCGAAAGCTCCTTCGCCGATTTGTCTTCGGTACGGCCGAAGCAAATAAAACTCGACACGGTCAATGAAATCGGTGCGAAAGCGTTGGCTCGTCGGAAATAATCGTGCGCGAAAGTCGAAGCGTAAAATCGCAGCGTAAAGTCGCTTCGGGTGTCATATCGTCCACGTGTGAAACGTCCGCTTCGTTTCTTTCCTCGGATTCGTTAAATTTTGAAGGATCCGTTTATTTACGCTGAGTAACTGCACTGAGAAAAAAATACTTGGGCATTTTTATTTGTGGGATAAATAAAATTTATTTCTTATAAACTTTAAACTTTACATCCCGCAAATAAATTTTCCTCCTGTGTGTCGGAATCCATATCAAAGATACTTGAAAACTTTTTTGTGGGATATAAAGCATGTTCATATGGAAATAAACTTTATATCCCGCAAATAAATTATTTTTTTCTCGGTGTGTCGGAATTCATACTGGGAAAAAAAGCTTGAAAATTTATTTGTGCGATATAAAGTTTATTCACAGAAATGAACCTTATTTCGTAGAAATTAACTTTATTTCTGTGAATAAACTTTATATCTCACAAATAAATTTTCAAATATTTTTCTTCTCAGTGCGTTTGTACGGTTGATTCTTCGGTGTTTGCAGTGATGCGTCCAGCAATCGTAGTTTCTCGAGCCTCCCAATTCATTAATTACACAACGACATCCGGTGACAAGTCCCCGTTAAGATCCCACATCATTCAACGAACTCTCGCGCTTTTGAGCACTTTGTGTTTGTGTGTTTCAGTCTGGTATTAATCCTATTAATTATTGCTATACGACAATTTTGGCATCGCGCTCGTCGTACCCTTCCGACACGTATTTCCAATAAATAAGGACAGGGAAATGGTAGTGTTTTCCTTCGAAGAAAGTCTCTATTGCTTAATGCGGAAGAGCCCCTTCCGCCGCGATAAAACTCGTCGAGGAACTAATATCGCCGACCAGCCTCTCTAAATGTCGCGATTTCACAGTTCATTTCTCGCTGACATTTCTGTCTTTCTGAGGGAATTTCCTGGCGTGGGATGGCAGGTCTTCCCTTCCAAGTTGCATACTTGATTTTTTTTTCACGTAGGGGAGAAGGAAAAAAGAAAGAGCTCTCGTCGTTCACCTGGCCGACTTGCCGCACGTGCTCGCAGTTAAATCTGGCAAGCAATCGATCGACTTTTCAGCACGAAAATATAAGCTGCGAGACAAAACCGATCCTTCATATTCCCGTGAAGTTGCCCCCTTCTTTCTTCTGGAGACGATAGCTCGGCTCTTTTGTGGGAAACTTTGACTCCAAAATTTTGAAACGCGCGAAATACAAGATATAAGCGTGATGGACAATTAATCGAAACTTTTGGAACTTCGTGTAAATTTATGCAAGCTTATTTCGGATTTGCTGTCGGGGGAGACAGTCGGTTAAAGGTCGGTCGCGCTCGTGTCTCGCCACTTAATGCAATTCGCGAAAGGACATCGCCATCTTCGAGACAGGGAGGCAGAATTCCCCGGTGACTCGTAAGAGATCCGTGCGTTTCGAGCACGCATGCAATGCACACACACATACGCGCGTACACACACACATACACACACATACGCACGTGCGACGCGCGAGCGCGAGATGGAAGCAATATTACAGCGTTCGATATAAGGACACTCGTGTACGTCACGAATGAGACTCGCGCTATTCGCGCGGTCCGTCGCGAAAAAGAAAGGACCCAACGTCTTTCGCGCTCCCCTTCACCGACTATGCACACTGTACAACAATACACCGTTCCGTTTCGGGGTATGATTTGTACTCATATAATTACACTCTTCTCGTTGAAAATATATATACTAATAATAAATATAATAATTGACGCGATCTCTCACAAATATATTCGGCTTATAACGCGACCCACGCGTCGCCGCGCTGCAGGGCGGAGGCGATCGTCCTTTCCGAAAGGCATTAACGTGGAGGATCGTTGCGCGATCGAACCGTTCGATGTCGATGCGATCGATCGTTCGCAGATCTTCGGAATGTCCTCTTTCTTTCTTTCTTCCTCCCCCTCCTCGCTTTCGCTCCTCTGTCTCCGTGGATGTTGCGCGCGGCATTCGTGACACGGACGTCGATCTGTAGTCTTGAGACGACAGTTTTGCAATATCATTGCGTAATATTATATTGTTATAATACTGTGATACATTACAGTATCGTGTACTGCGTTCTTATATACACATATATTATAGCATTATAATATTGAAACATTACGCTGCCGTGAGAAACGCGCTTCAGAAACGTGGAACGCGAGCGTCGAGTCGCGAATCGACGCCGTACGACACATGTGGAGTTTGTATATGTGTGTGTCTGTGTGTGTACGCAAATGTGTGGAGTATCGGTAGACTATCAAATCCCATTAATCGGCAAGTGAATTCTCCTCTCGTGATCGTCGGCGCGGAGCGCCGAGCGAGGACGTGAACAACTTGCCGTGCGCACGGACCATTCATTTGTTTCCCTTGACTGTCGTTCAATTGATCGTTGCTTCGATGATTAACGTGTGAACGACACCGGTACGCGATACTTGACGGGCTTAGCATCGAGTATTCGTTTTTGAGCGAAGTATCGCGCGGCTCGTCGATATTCGCGGGCGTATCGATCGGTTGAAAGCGATCCCCATCGGGGGTGTCTATGCACCCTCACAGCAGGATTCGCGCGTTGCTCGCGTTGTCAGGGAAGCGCACTGAAAAAAAATACTTGAACATTTATTTGTGAGATATAAAGTTGATTTTTGTGAAATAAAGTTTATTTCTACGAATTAAACTTTATATCCCGCAAATAAATATTCTAGAATTTTTTCTCAGTGTACCAAGAAAAAATACACCTGCTAAAATTTATTTAACGGGTTATAAAGTTTATTTCTTAAATAAAGTTTATTTCTGTAAAATAAAGCTTACTCCTGTGAATAAACTTTACATCCCGCAAATAAATTTTCAAATCCTTTTTTTCTTAATGTATAAGCACGTAATTGATGATTCCCGACGGATTCGGCGACAAATGTGCGTACGGCGATCGCGTTGCGGAACGTTACAGTGAAATGGAATCGTACAAATTACACGAGAGGATAAAAGAAAGTACTAAAGTCGGAAGATTCCTCGAGGAAAACGCGGAAGCGCGTCGTCCGTGTTTTTAGCCGCGAAGGAGAAGAACTCGCGCGATCCGTCTTTTTTTATTGTCCTACTTTCGGGAAACATGGTCGTCGCAGGATCCATCGGACGTCCTCGTTCACACGCTCCCCCGAAGAGATCGATTCGCGACGTCGAGAGGTGCGACGTCCACGTCTTCTCCCTTTCTCCCTACGAGCACGCGTAGTATACGTGTCCGGCGGAAATAACGCAGCGATGCGAGACGAGAGAAGATATTTCCAGAATGTCCTCAGAATATTCCGATCCTCGGAGAATATTTTCAGAATATTCTCGCTCCCCGTATAACGTATTTTCTCCGCGAACATCCCCGGACTATCCCACGGGATATTTCCCGAGGACGTCTCGAGGACACGCCGGTGTCCTTCGCGAGTGTCTCATCAGCGTGTCCTCGGGATAGATTCCTCGGCGTGTCTTCGGGATACCCGCGGGGCGTCTCGGGATGGCCTCCTTGGGAACACCCTCGACTCGCACCACCGATCGTACTGTGTGTATGTGTGTGTGTGTATGTGTTCACGTGTACGTGTATATATATTTTTTATTTATATATATTTTTGGTAGTAGGTATACGTCTATGTGGATACTTTCTGTCGTCTAATTTACACGTATTAATCCCTCCATACCATTCTTAATTTATCGTAATACCCATTAACAACGCGTTACATGTGTCAGATTATCGTGAAGGTTTCCGGTGCCGATACCGTCGATGCTCCTCGATACCGTTCGCCGTCCCTAATCGATACATTTGAAAGTCAAGTGTGCGCGCCTCTAGTTTTCCGTCTCCTCGTGCCATTCTCGCGCGTATCTCTCTCTCTCTCTCTCTCTCTCTCTCTCTCTCTCTCTCTCTCTCTCTCTCTCTCTCTCTCTCTCT
>NW_022639508.1:2034119-2037911 GCF_010583005.1 Odontomachus brunneus | reverse complement strand
GGGGGGGGGGGGGACCGTGGACGACGTTCAATGCAATTCACAAACCCACCCTCGCTCTCACATAATATTTCCGTATGTATAATATGTATACATATATATTTCCATTACACAGACGTGTGTACGCACATACGTGTGTGTATATATGTATATACACGATATTTTTCTTTTTTTTCCTTAATTGATTCTCTTTAATCGCTAAAACTTACTGGCTACGCGCTTATTTTCGCTTCTTCGATTTTAATGCGGTTCTTAAGTATTTCTGTCTGCATTGGCTGCTTGCCTGCTATCCGGCGATCGTCGATGATGCATCGCGATGGTTTCGTATAATAAAAAAATGGGGATGGGCGTGGGAGTGTGTTGTTGTGTTTGTATGCTGTGCGGTGTCTGCATGTGCGAACGTGTGTGTGTGTGTGTGTGTGGTATGTGTGTGTGTGTAGGAGGAACGATGAGAACCAACGCAACGCGTGAGCGCTCGATCGCGATCGACACAGTAATCGTATAGTGTGACGATAATAATATCATTATTACATTATATACAGAGTATATCGATTATCTCCGGATTGTCGCGCCGCCGTCCACGCGAAGTGAATCGAGAGGATGGTCAACGTAGTCCCGGTCACCGGAGATTCTCGAAAGGGGGACCGGGTCGCGATCTGTAAGCCGGCGATCTGTAATGCGATCGACGGTACATACCGCTGAGTGGTGTTAAATTGTGTTTATCGAAGAGGATCGTTTCGGCGACGATTAGTCCCATCCTCTCCGGAAATCGGAACACGTTGCACCACCAACTTCAATCATTTAGTCTCGTCTCGCTTATGGAAGACAAGTCTGGAAGTGTCTTTCGCTAATTTTGATAAATCCTTTGAATATATCGTAGATAAGGCAAAAATAAGCCGTTCAGGGATGCAGTTAATTTCTTGAAGCAAATTCTATGTATTTGATCACGAAAGAACATCTTTGAAGTCGTAAGATGTATGAAGAAAATATCCTGCGAAAGATTTCAAGATACTCGATATGCTTTGCAACTATGCATTCAAATTCTTCAATAATTTTGTATTTTCTAATATACTCTCACATCTCATTGTAATTTTTACGAGCACACGGAGAAAAATAATTTGCTGGCCCAGCAAATTTTCTCCTGATCTAGCAAAATTTTTTCGTTATTATATGGACAGCAAAAAGATTTGCTAAGAGTACTAATCACTATTTGTTGGATATAATTTGCTGAATCTACAAATTATTTTGCTATAAAAACCATTATGGATTTATATAAGCAGTTGCAATTTTACTCCGATAGCAAATAAATTTGCTAAGAATATATTATTTTGCATTAATAGCAAATTAACGTAATTCTTAGAACAAATACTCAACAAATTTTTTCTATCCTGGCAACAAAACTACTTCTGCTCTGATAACGAATAATTTGTAAAATTAGTTGAAACTAATTTTACAAATTATTCGTTATATTTTGTCAACTAAATTTTTTTGATGTCACTACGAATATGTCACTATGATAAGTAGCAACGACAATTTTACTAAAAGAGCAAAATTATTTTTCTCTGTATACCAATATCTTGAAGAACAAAAAACGAAAAAAATTTTATGTCTAATGAAATTATTTTCGCGCCCCAACTAGTAGATACAGACGCGCCACGATCAGACAGAACGCGAGTCCGGCGTGGCGCGTCTTACAGCTACTTGGAGCGTTGAGCTTACAACTCGTCTTCCAAAAATGCAATCTGAAAGAATAGTTTTGCAGTACACACAATTGCATTTAGAAAAAAAACATCTAAACAGTTATCCTTAATTCTTGCCTGTATAAAAATATTGAGAATCGTGAAACGATACTTCCAGACTTTGCCTTGTTTCATCTTCAGCGTCGCCCTTCGAACTTAAAGATTCGTTTACGTCGGTGTTCCTAGCAGAACGCCGAGCTGCAATTTCGCGCAATGTTGATACAATATCAGTTAAGAGAGAATTAATCAACGTTATGAGAAAATAAGAGATAAAAACACAGGAGGGAAATTTGCACTTGCGAAAATTTGTACATCGGTAGTCGAGAGATTACGCGTTAGATAGTGTTTTGCAACGCTGTTATGCAATAATAACTGTTCGATAATAATAACTATCTTATAATTAGATTGCCATCTCGAGCGGCAAGTGCAAATTTAATCAATAGGCTTGATTGGTGCAACCGACTGTACTTCCTTTTGTCGCGCGGAAAGTAAATTAAACGACCGAAGAAATGAAGCGCACGACCTGCGTCTGAGACGAGCGAGGTTACACTACTTGCTAACCGAGGAGTCTCGGGAATGAGATTCCCCATCGTCCCGCCGACGACTTTCTCGCGAACGACGCGACGATCATCGGCGACCGATCACTTACTAACGATTTATTCAACTTATCTGTTTCAGAGCCAGCGAATCTGCTCGATGCATCGCCTCCTCGGGATCGTTATGATTGTCGAAATCAAAAGTATCATCAACGAGCCCGATGATATCCTCTATCTCTCTATCCAAAAGGTACGTCATTCTTTCCTTCACACAAACGTCAGAATAAAATATATATTAGCCTCCGAAGAAGGTAACTGCCTTCCTCGCATTACGAACAGGAAGTTCGTATAGCAGAACGAGGATAAAGATATCTAAAATCAGACACTTATGAAGTAAGACCGCGACGCGAATCGACACCGAGCAGATATGAACATTAACATGCACAGTTTAGGATTGCTAACAGTCTAAGAAATATCTAACGAGAGAATAATGATTACATTTCAATTTGCTGGCTTGGTCTGGCTTTTAAGTTCGATAATAATTGTCTCGTCTATATCGCGATTCGAGTCGGAATTTTTTGCGAATTCGCGTCCGTCCTTCCCCAGCAGCGTTAAGCGAACGCTTTCCGCCGTAAAATGTTATTATTCCATCGTTAGATACACATTAGACCCTTTCACCAACCTCAGACAGGATGGAAGGGTCGATGTTTCTATACACCTCAGATCGAAAACTATTCAAAGTCGGTGAGACCTTGCGGAGCGAGGTGCAAGTCCGATCGAGCTTCTCGTTGTTGGCTCTCGACAAATACACACACACACATACATACTTATACACACATACAACACACACACATACAAGTGCGCGTAAGCTCGCACGGGGTGGTTCCCGCCGGAAGACGAAACGAGGAAGAGAGCGGAGGGAGAAAGTGCAGTCTTCGTGAATTTCCGCGTGGGCGGCGGACGCGTGTCTCACGTATCGGCATCGTGATAATCGTAATTATCGGACAATTATCTCTGTGTGTTTCGCCCGGCGGTTGTAGTGGTGGTGGAGGTGGCGGAGGTGGTGGTGGTGGTGGTAGTGGTGGTGATGGTGGCGGCGACGGTGACGTTTACTTGTGGTGCTGGTGATGACGTTGGTGGTGGTGGTGGTGGTGGTGGTGGTGGCGGTGGTGGTAGTGGTGGTGGTGGTGGTGGCTGTTGTTGTTGTGGCGGAACTTAACGATATTTTTACCTCGTTAGCGAGTCAGCCTCGATATTATTCAACTTAAACGTGATTATTAAAGTTAGGTTGTTGAGCACAATTGTTGATTTCTATAAGAGACTTTCGGGAGGCGCTGTGGCTCGAGCTCATGTCCGCGAACTCGCTGGCCGACTTACCCTTGCGCGGCAACGTGGTGGCCTCCCCCAGGGAAGGTAGCTCTCGTGGCTTCCAGATCGGTGAACCTGCGGGGAGGACATATCGCGACGCGTTAAAAACCGATCTCTCACCACTCGTGGTGATTAGAGAAACAAATTGACAG
>NW_022639508.1:2026975-2033990 GCF_010583005.1 Odontomachus brunneus | reverse complement strand
GGGGGGGGGGGAAGACAGAAATGCCGTTGTAAAGATACATATTCATAAGTTTGACAATGAATCACTCGTAGGATCTATCGTCAGCGACATTGAACACAGTCTAAGTGCTGAGAGTAAAGACGAAGTCGGAAGGTAAGATAGATCAAAAGTCGCGCGAGGCTCGTAGCGATAATTTTATCGAACGTCGCAATGTTTTGCGACTTTTATTATTATCAGATTATCGTTAACTGCGTGCGACAGCAAGAGCAACGATAACGCAATAGTAATAAAAGCTGGCTGTTGATTAATAAATGACAGATAGAGAAAGGGAGTGAGATATATAGGGTGTCCGATAACTGATCGAGCAACCGCTGTGTACGGGTAGAACGGGTCAAAATAATCGTAAAAGTTATATACCACTTTGAAATTTTCTCAATATTTATTTCGTAATTAATTAAAATGTATAAACGAATGAGCTCACGAGAAACGATAGGACAGGCTCTGTGTATAAAAGAAATAGCTTACCTCTTAGTAACGATAAGTAAACTGATTTCGAGGCGGAGTAACGTACACATGTCGCTTGTTACTCCGCCTCGAAATCAGTTTACTTATCGTTACTAAGAGGTAAGCTATTTCTTTTACACACAGAGCCTGTCCTATCGTTTCTCGTGAGCTCATTCGTTTATACATTTTAATTAATTACGAAATAAATATTGAGAAAATTTCAAACTGGTATATAACTTTTACGATTATTTTGACCCGTTCTACCCGTACACAGCGGTTGCTCGATCAGTTACCGGACATCCTGTATACATATATAGATGGAGAGTTAGATTAGAGAACAGCCTTAATATGAAAGTAACTTGATAGTCCACTTATTGCTCGTCAGATAAAAGTATCGCGATAACCTAACACACTCACCGAGTTCCTTGACGGTAATGGGCTGATAGTTCTCGGGCTGATGAGAGGACTGGATCAATCTAGCCTGGCTGCCAGTGCTCCCCGCCGAGATAGTAGACGTGGTGCTCAGCGTCAGATGATTAGGTGTGCGGCCGAGATTCGTCTTCTTCTCGCCTAAAAAAGCCTGCGAGTCTTCCTCACCTTCCGACTTCGTCCCCGAATCCATTTCGACTTTTACCTCGCCTAAACCCGACAAGATAACAACACCGTTTTCAACGATCTATCTGTTACGATGACTATCGCGCTCTGCTGATTCGTATCGTTTTTCGACAACGAGTTCGAGCGAGCCGTGATTCATTTCCCGGGTGGAATTCCAAGTAGGGAAAGATATGGACCGACAAAAGACTTGGTTTATCGCAGAATTTAAGGAACTCTCTATTTACACACACACAAGGAAGACATTCCCTTTTGGATCGCGATCTCAGCGGCTTGGCCTCTTACCGGAAGTGTCGCTGATGGTTTTGCTCCTGGAGCGAAACGTTTGCTGCTGGACGACCGGCGGCTCCTCCTGGTCCTTGTCCTCCGAGCTCTCGTGCTCCACCGGCTGCTTGGACTGGCTGTACTTCCGCTTGTGCGAGCTGGACAGCAGCTGCTGCTTCACCGCCTTCTTCGAAAGAGTGCCGGTCGGCATCGCCACGCCGTTCCCGTTCTGACCCTGGCCGACCTGCTTGTCGAACTTCTCCACGTGCCCGGTCGACATGCGCGGCGCCATCGACATCGGCGCCTGGCTCAGGTTCTGCTTCGTCGAAGGTATGCTCATGTTTCTTACCGACTCCCGGATGATCTGCCGGATCGTCTTGAGGAACGCGTTGCGAAACTCCGTCGTGCTGCAGGCAGAGAAGTCCACGATTTAGACCAGCAACGCGCGACCGGGGAATAATCGCCTTCATTATTAACACACCGCCATGCTAATTTCCATCGATTATTTATGAAATATTCATTGGTTCTTATTAATTATTAATTATCGAAACGCTCGTTTGAAACGAGCAAAGTTTGAGTTGTCGATGGAAGTTACGGATAAATAATTCGTCATTTGCGACGCGTATGTTCGTTAGCTCGTTCCATTGGCTTCCTAGGTACATATAATTAATATGGGTACATGTAATTAATTGGTTACATTATGCAGTTGCGCTTTATATATAAATTGATGGAACGCGGCGATATTAAAGCGCCGGTCGCTAATGATTTCTGTGATAGTCAACGTGTTAGTTAAAGTTTACTGAAAAACGAGCGAACGAACACACATACACACACACACATAGCCTTGGCCCAAAAAGTGCGCTCAAGAGTTATTTATGATTGGCGATGAAAATTCGCGCACGAGGAAAAGCATGAGTTGATATTTCGAGTTGTTTCGCGAAGAATGCGAAAGACACGGCGGAGCGTCGAGGAGGCGAGCGAAATTCGATTAAAGTGCGATCGCGGGACTTAAACAACGGGTAATCGGATTTGTTCGCAATTCGTTTCCGAGACTCGTCAATTTTCGTGCCCGTTCGATGACGAAGCGGTAAAACGATGTTAGGCACGTAATCGATTGTAATCAAGCATGCACCGTTCGATGGTCGCGAATCGGGGTCGATTTATTTCGCCGCATACCGATTATAAGCGGGATGTACTTCTCGTTGTGCGAGATAAATCGAAGAATATTTTCAAAAGCGAATTTCACGCGGGATAACGCGATTTCCAAGGAATTTCCCATCATGTTCGCGAAAATGCGCTCCTTCGTGCGAATTTAACCGTCCTGATTTCGACATCTATCGATCGTTCGATGTCGAGTGATCAGATCTGGTCGAGAGGGAAGTACCTGTTGGACAGCACGTATACTTTCTCCGATCTCCTCTGTAATTGACTTCTCAGATGTATCAGTTCCCACAAGAAGTGGGACTCCATGTCTTTGGCCGAGCTGGCTCTCACTTGGACCTCCGTCACCGGGATCAGCACCTGGTAACGGATGATCTCCACCTCGCTGGAGTTAGCCTTTGTCGAGACACCCTGCGAAACACAAGAAGCAAAAGAGGGAACTCTTGAGTGTGTCGGGAAACGTCGATCCTCTCGGGTTTACCACGCGTCGGTTTACAGCGCGAACGCTCACCATGAGTTTCTTCTTCTGCCTCAGTCTCTCCTTGCACAGGAACACGACGGCCGACTTAAACACGAAGCACATCGCGTGCAGCTCGAGACCCTTCTTGATCTTGCCGAGGAAATCGGAGATGTTGAGCCACTCGACACCGCCGTAGTACAAAAGATCGCCCGGGCTCAAGTCGATCGGCTGTCGGCAGATTAACACGTGAATGAAACTAACTGATTAACACGTAATTGACGACGAATCAATCAATCAACGAAAGAAAAACAAAGACATATGATTCAACTGTTAGTTAGCTCACTAATGCTTCTACCAACTTTGGTTAACTTAACCGACTGGTTATCCCAACGGAATTGGCCAATAGCACTTGTTAGTTCTGACAAAAAGAAGTGCGATTGGTCAATTCCGTTGGAATAACCAGCCGGTTAAGTTAACTAAAGTTGGTAGAAACGGGCATAAGAGGCTGGAAAAATCGGTCTTAAATCGCGCGATGTGCAAATAGCTCCTACACTTTTCGTCGCGAAGGTCTCACCTGTTTGCAGGACTTTTGATGTTGCCTGAACAGGTGGTCGAAAATAGCGCCGTACTCCTCGTGGATTCTCTGCATCTCGTTTATGTGTTCCGCTACCTTCTCCATGCCCTTGAGCGCCTCTGCAATTGCAACGCGCGATTAAGTGGCTGACGACGGATTTGGATCGGTTCTCAGATAGCACAGAGAATTCAAAAGGAATTCATTCGTATGTCACCAATTCTGAATTCAGTTTTAGATGCAAAAAGAATTCTTTTCACTGAACTGAACTTTGAAGAATTCTTTTTATATCTGAAAATGAACTCAGAATTGGTGACATATGACTGAATCATTTTTTAATTTTTTTTGTATTTCCTGTGCTATCTGGGTTATCATTATCGGAGAACGCGCACGTCATCATTACGTTAATTACCAATTAAGTGTTGGTGTTCTTCGCTTCGTTCGTCGGTGAGATTCCTAAGCTGCTGCAGCAGCAATGGATATTTGAGTATTCTTTGTATAGGTTTTATCAAGTACGATTCTAAGGTCGACGAGTGTTGCTGCCGAGGATTTCTCGCTTGCAGGAACTCTTGTAAAGCTTGATTTCCCTCGTCTGAAATTGTCAATTAGTCGCGATCGTTATCGGGGAAATTGCCTCGCGCTCCGTCGAGTTGTTCGTAATAGTCGTGCGACTTTTACGAAAGTCCGAGAGAGACGGTGAAAGGGAGAAAGAGACGAGAATTACGGAGCAGCTGGTGGAGACAGACGATGACGCTATAGTTATGCACTCAGTCGACGCAACCGAGTCCTGAAGAGAACGAAACGGGATTTCCGCGAAATAATGGGAACACGCGCGAGAACAAAAAGTGGCGAAATAATCCTGCTGAATGTTTAACGCCATCGTCTCCATTTTCGCGGCCACGAGAATGTCACCAGATCGAGCTCGAAAGGTTGACATGAATAATAAATCGGGGAACTTTCCAGGAACATATTTGCAGAGGGGTACTTCGACCGGCCGAAGTTGAGCGGTTATTCCTGGCGGAGAAGTGAATTATCGATCGGTCGAAGGATCAGACGCGTTGACGAGGAAACGGAGGTCACCTCTTTCTCTCTCACGCGTGTGAAAAAGAACGAACTTATTAAGTGGGGCGAAACTTACTTGGATGTAAAACTTTTTGAGCCTTCGAGTGACTGGCGCAAAACGAGCTGTACAGCTTGAAGTGATTTACGTAATATAAGAAGGCACTTCCAATGGAAAACAGGACTCCCTGCAACAAGGGACAACAACGTTCAAACTATCGTTTTTCGATTATGTCTTGCCGGATATTGCGACATTGTGCGCATAGAACGATATATATCGTTTTTTTTCCATCATGAGAAACGCGAGGAAATTCGATCGTGAATGATGATTCTTTCTTGCGATACATTTCTTCTATGGAGTAGTGCGCGGAATTATTTACTCTCTAAATTTCTTGGAGTAAAAATACTGCCACTCTTGCAATAAGAGCGAAATATTCACTTCGATCGAGTGAAACATTCACTCCTATGAAGAGTAAATACTGCCACAGAAGTGAACATTTCACTCGATTGGAGTGAATATTTCACTCTTATTGCAAGAGTGACCAAGAAATTTAGAGAGTACAATTACACGGAAAAAATAATCCCGCTAGTGTAACTGAATTTCCCGTTACCTGCTAAGATTAAGGATCAAGTAAAAAGTTGTAGGAACAGAAAGATTCCTTTAAGAAGTTTCTACTCGGAGGACTATATTAATAATCATTGTTTTAAATTTGTCTAATTTCGCCGACTTTTTATCTGATCCCTGTTCAGTTGTACGGAATACATCAAGGATGAAAGTTTCGCAATCGAGAGAGACACGCACCTTAAATTGACTCGGATGGTCAAAGCTGTTGAAATCGGCCTCCATCTCGATGGCGTGATCGAGATTCTGCAGGAACTGTCGTTGAAACGTGACGATCTCCTGAATATTACCAAACAACGCGTTGATCTCCGCGTTCGACAGGAAGGTCTCGCGTTTAAGGGGTTCCAAGTAGTTCTCCAGCAGATTATTTAAATTCTGGAAACGCGAGCAAGAGCAGAACAGGCGCGTTACAAAAGATCCCGTCATAAGATACCGATCGGGGCGGACGCCACGCTCACCTTTACGTAAGTCCGTTCAGTCTCAATCAGTTCTAAAATCACTTTCTTCAGCTTCTCAGCGTCGCTAAGCTGCCGGCTCGGCGTGAGGGCTTGTGAATGGGAGCTGACGACGCTCCCGGTGGGACTCGACTTCCGGGTCTCACCCGGCGACCGACAGATTCCCGTCACTTGTTCGGCAGTCTTCAGAAGGTTCTCGATCTCGAAGGAGTTTGTGCGCGAGGTCTGCTTGCTGTTGTCCATAAGACCGCCCGACGTGCATTCTTGCACAATGTTCTCCTTGCCTGCGATCATACAGTGAGGTCCGCGAGGTCAGTCTCGGCGCATCACTCGTGTTGCACGAAAAGAAGAAAGAGAAAAACATAAAAATAAAGAAAGAGAAATTACTTACTCCAACCGGGAGCCGGCACAATCAGCCCGGAGATCATTTCCTCGCTAATGACCGGCGGGTCAGAGGGCGGCGGCGGGCAGACCAAGCTCTCGATTATATCATCGGTGACTCGCATAATGCCCGTGAGATCCGGAGGCTCCGTCCTGGAGGATCGCATCATCATACAAAGACCCACCTCCTCCTGCAGGACGCTCTCCAAGTACATCATATCCAAGTCGCTCACGATGGCGCCGTTGATTACCATAATCTCGTCGCCCTTAATGATTCCTGAAAGAGACGAGTCGCCAAGCGACAGTGAGGATTCTCGCGAGGATCCTCGTGTCGGAGAAGCAGGAGTAGGAGGAGGAATGCAGAATTCTCTTCGTGCAGAATCAAATTCCCCGCACTTGTTCGAACAACAAGTACTCATTAGCGCGAGCGCGAACATGGTCGGGAGAATTGAATTAGACAGCGCGATAGACAACTATCCGTGTCGCATTTGCTTGGTCACAGATGCGCACTGTGCGATCCTTCATCCTTAACACCGGTGATGTTACTTCGGTTGGGAAGGTCCAGAACGAAAAAAAAAGGAAAAGAAAGAACAGAATTACCGTATTCCTTTCTTGTGTAACCTCGAGGCGACTTTTCTCAACGCTAACTTCCAACGACATCGTTCTCGCGCCCCTGAAACCCACTCACGAGGATGACACCAACCGCTCGGTTCGGTATCTTTCTCAACTATAATAAAAGTCGCTCCCTTCGGTCGTGCTTGACGAGCGAACCGCCAGGTAAATTTAGTTACCATACGCGGAATGGCGGCGCTAAATGTCATGTTGATCTTGTTCGCGCCTGCGGCTCTAAGACCTTCCCACTCTGCGTGATATATGCATATATAAATATAAATATATGTATATATATATATATATATATATATATATATATATATATATATATATAT
>NW_022639508.1:2013789-2026965 GCF_010583005.1 Odontomachus brunneus | reverse complement strand
ATATATATATATATATATATATATATGTATATATTTCTTTTTTATGCACATTACGCTTGCTTCATTTAAGCGTGAGCACGAGACTTTGCTCAACGAGCGAGCAACGAAGCACGGAAAATCGATGACTTTTCAATGGCGTCCTTGCACGTCCTTTCTCCCTCCTTTCCTCTCTCTCTCTCTCTCTGGCGCCAACACGGTCTAAAAAATTCATGCGGTCGGCTACGACCTCCTGGTGGATCGTCTCTATCTTTCTCTCTCTCTCGAAAGAGAGAGAGAGATCCGCAAGACGTTATTCGCAACCAAGCGTTGAGCAGTGGTTGACCGATATCTGTCGTGTCTTTATATTGCGATGTCTATTTTCATTTTCTCTCCCGTGTCTTATCTCGACACTAGTCGGATGCAAATCCGCTGCAGATTGCTCGTGAAATTTGCTCACTGTCATGCTGATAAGGACAGACGGACAAACTGCCGGACGCAGCCGATATACATGTTGTCTCAAAGTTACCGCGAACGGCTATTCAATTACGCAAAATGTCAATAGCGTCTGAGACGATAATGAAAGCGAAAATAGAATCGCAAATAAATAGTGGCGAGTAAAAAACCTTGTAACGATCGAAAACTCTTAGTCGCGCGCGAGGGACGTTTATTTTTGTTACGCGTCGTCCTAGATAAGGGGTGCTTACCGTTTTGCATGGCGACGCTCTTGTCTTCCACTCTACTAACGTAGCAGCAGAGCTCGTCCTGCCTGTCAGAGTTTTCTATGAGCTCCGCCTCGACGGAGAAGCCCCACATCTGCTCTAAAGTGTGTCTTTGCAATTCCACTTGATATAAAATCTTGGCACAGACTTCCACGATTTCGTGCGTATGCAACTGCGCGCAAAGCGAAACACACCGGAGTTAGGTTAAATGTTAATTCTCGTTAGTCACTAACGAAGGAAGGTCTGAGATCACTGATCACAGATACAGACCACAGATCTATATTTATATCTATATAATAGATCTATATCTATTTATTCGATTGCCAACGAATATCTCTGGATTTATAAGATGAAAAAATGAAAAAAATGTTTTATATTAAAGTTTCTTAATATTTGATATACTTTATAATCATGAATAGATTTTTAAAAAATTTTATATTTTTCAATATATACTCATCTGTCACTGGAACGAATATTAATATTTGTCTAAAGAGAATTAAAGATTATTTTATGCCAAATTCAACTATGTAAATGCTATGTATAATGCAACTATTTTTTAAGATTGCATCTTTAGGATACGAATCGTGAACGCTGCGCTCTAAGCAGTAGATTTAGACGCGCCGCGGTCAGACAGATCGCGTCTGGCGTAACATGTCTGCAACTACTTATAGGGCGGCGTTGACTCATATTCCAAAAAAGTGCGATCTCAAAAAATAAATCTACTACATATATTCAAATTTAACTTCAATATACTTAAACTTAATATACTTGAAATTTTCACAAGAAATATACTTGAATATACTTGAAATATACTTAATATACTTGAAATTTTCACACTTTCAGACCTTCTCTTGTAAGCCTAGAGACTCATTGTCTCGAATGATTTTATCGACTCTCTCATAATTGTGTTCATTGAATTTCGACGTGATGACGATCGTTAACTTTGTAAATATGCTTAAAGCGGTAATAACATTATGTCACATCCACGCAATCCCTCGGACGTCTCTTAGACCCGATATAAACGGTGTTGTTACTTACATATGTTTCTATCAAATCAGTCCTATGTGGCACAAAGTAATTGTGGTCCTCCATGTCTCGGCGCTTCTTCACGCGCACAAAATGCTCCATCGGGTTGAGGTTCTTCCTGGTGCACGCGCTCGCCAAGAACTCCTCCACGGTCATGGCGTCGCGCAGGAACACCGACACGAGCTGGAACAGCGAGCGGGAAAACACCGGGTCGTTTGATACGTACTTATCAGATGCTCTAAAGATCACGTGACGCTACGGTATCTCGGTCAACTCACCCGATGTGCCGATCGTACCTGATTTTCCGGCACGGACACCTTCACGCTCTTCTCCTCGTCCCTGGACGAGATCTGCAGCGAGCGTCTGCTCGAGCCGCTGTTCGATCTTGACAGAAGCGGCGGCCTCCTCTTGGTCGCCCCGCGGCCCGCCAGCAGATTGTTCAATAAAGATGGACTACGCGCGCAGATGAACGCGTGGAAGGACGACACGGTGAACACGCCGAGCTTGTTCAGCGTCTGCTTCGTGGCGCGCGACACGTGCGTCAGTAGACTCTGAAGGACAAGAAGCGAGAGACGCGGCGCGTTTAACGTCGTCCTCGTCGGCGGTGGCCTTCAATGATCACGGAGAGAAATGGAGCGGACGTTCTCCGACAGCGGCGCTGAAATATCGTCCCTCTCGCGATGAGATGTCGCGCATTAATTCTCAGTGGCTATCTCAGCTGAGATCGGGCCGAAATCTTCGACTGCTCGCAATCGTGAGAACGTCGATTTATTGGACTCTCTTGTTCTCTCACCCTCTCGTGCGCGTCCTCCACCCACCCATCTACTCGACGATCGATATCACCCCGTTGTAGGATGCAAGTGGCGCAAATCAGATGCTCGCTACAAATGTAGATGGATCCCTAACGAATCCCTGATTGCGTAGCACGGCCCACGCGAGGGAGACGATTTTTCAGATAATCCGCAGCGACCCGCAGGGACGCGGAATGGACAATGCGGCGAGATTGCGTCGCGTAACGTTGTTTGCCGGGAAAGTTCTGGACCGGAACCTCCTCGGCCACGTTCAGTTGGTTTCAATACGGTTCAGTGTTCGCTTTTTATCGACGCAGTTTGGAACGCAACCGATGGCCCAGGCGGCTGATTAAGTGTAGCAATACTTCTGCATTTCGATGAGTTTTGTAACATATTCCGTATCCAATAGGAAAACGTGTCTCCTGAGAATTACTGAAAAACCAATTCTCCTATACGGAGTGTGTCATGAGAGTCATTGAGAGAAAGTGTTGCAACTTTTAATCAGACGACTGTCCAATGAGAGAACTTCTGGCAGTTAATTAAAGACAAGTTCTCTCATTAGACCATCAACTATGTCCCAAACCACATCGGGGAGAGAAGTGTCCAAGCCGTATTCGAACCAACAGACATATTCTGCAATTTTTTAATTAGATAATTAAATTGTAATATTTATTATATTTTTATTATTGTAACGCATACGTCGTGTCGCGCAGATATAACGCATAATAGCTGCGGGATGACAGTTAATGTTAACGACACTGACGTTAAAAGTTGCAGAATAAGCACATAAATGCACAGTGTATCATCCGTGTGTTGTTGAGTCGCATATCGGGAGAAATACTTGAAATAATTTCCCGCGGCCAAAACGACTTTGCATCCGCGCAATTATCACGATTTTGCATTCATTTCGGGTCGTCTTGTATCGCGCTGGCTTCTCGCTCAAACGGAAGCACTCACCTTCGGATTGGGCAGCTCGCCGCTCTGCAAACTGGCCATGTAACACCGCAGGCGGAATTGCTCGCAGTGTAACCGTTCTAAATTTTCTTCCCACTGCACGATTTGATTGTTAATTTGTTGCTTGGTGTCGACGTCGGAAACGACCGATTGCTGAAGGTCCGCCATGTGCTTCATTTTGTGGTCCTGCGGGCATTCGGGGTGTACCGACATCGAT
The DNA here is from genome assembly GCF_010583005.1 of Odontomachus brunneus. Taxonomy (NCBI): domain Eukaryota; kingdom Metazoa; phylum Arthropoda; class Insecta; order Hymenoptera; family Formicidae; genus Odontomachus; species Odontomachus brunneus. Next base: position 2,023,279 of record NW_022639508.1, on the reverse strand, counting down.
TACTGGCTCGTTTTGTCTTTGTCACGGACACGCAGATCCGTTCGTGACGAAGAAACATTCGTGATTCAATAAAAATGGCGAGACAGTCGGCGATAAGGTATTCTCTAAATTTTTGCCAGTGAAATTTTTTCACTCGTAAAGTGGAGTGACCACTGAGTCACTCGAATTCGAGTAACTATTTACTCATACGAACTCAGAATACGAATTCTCTGGATCGTCGAGTGAATATTTTCACTCGAAAATATCGACATACCGATTCGATCGCCTTCTCCAGACGGATGATCTCCTCCTGCAGCAGGTGCAACGTGCCGGTCTTGCCGCGATGACGCGCGAACGCGGCAGCGCATGCTGAATGAATGCTGTTCACCCAGTTCTCCAGCTCCACTTGACACGGCGCCTGTAATCAGAAGAACACAAAACGATCGCCACGTTTCTTCTTCTCTTAAAAGAATCCGGAGATACAAGGCTTTAATTGCGCTCTTCATCACGAGGCTCAAAAACGAAATGAAGCTATGCTCCTCCATGTTTTCGAGTGATTTTTTAAGTTTATAAGCTCAAAATTTTTAATTAGGACCTATACATGGAATTTTCTATCTTGAAAAGAGGCGTTGTCTTATTATTGTTTTTTTCCCATTATCTCGATCTTGATATATTGTTTACTTCGACGTTACAACGAATTCCCGTATAGAGTATTTAAATTGATAAATAAATAACGACTCTAGGCGTTATTTAAGGCGTATCTGTCAGACAGAGGTCACGTGATCTCGAGGAAGATAATACCTGCATGTATGGGACTGCCGACTATAAGAGTCCTTACGTAGGTGAACAAGTTGGGAAACGTCGCGCGTGATCCTCGGGCTTCGGAATCGTTGAAAATACATATTAGATTCATGTTCTATTATTTCGTATGTATATAATTAATTATAGTGCTAATATCCTCTTGAGAAATACTGGCTAATTATCTTCTAATTAGCGCCTTTAATTTTTATCGGTTTAAAAAGAAAATATACCGTCTTGAGGCGTTGACTTGAGTTTAATAAGCTGATGTGTTTAACTAACCAGAAACTTGCTCTTTTTGTTTTACATTTGGTGGATATTGTGGCTTTGTGTGTACAGTGAATATGTGTGTGCTTGTGCGTATGCGCGGATACTGTATCGGAGGATCCGATTCGGGTCGAGCAGGGTCGGCTCGAAGGTAAGGTTATATATTTCCGAATAGCCTTGAATTTAACACTTTGCAATTGAAAACTAGGACATGGTTGTCCAAGAAAAAATCGTTGAGTCAATACGATCGCAAAAGGTTAACACGCGCTCATGTCCACGCGTATTTGTCTCGTTGGCCAATTCTGATCTAATCAGCGATGTTACATTTTCTGTTTCAGATCCGCAGCGGAATGTGGTCAGCCCTGAGTTTTCGGTATTTTCGCGAGTCGAAAGTAAAGATTCGTGGTGGGTTTATTGGTGGTTGGTTATCGTGAAAAAAGGAAAAATGCGGCCTGGACGGCCGAACGTTGTGAGACATTGCGCAATGATGAGTATATCATGTGTACGCTCGAAAAGCGTCAAATTTACGCAGTGCATGCGATCCGTAGAGAAATCCCACTGATGATAGAGGTCACTGTGCGGAGAGGTGACAAAGCGAGATCACTTGAAAAGAACTTAGCAGGGATCATGGCGCGTTGTAACGCGCGATTCTAGTGTCTAGTCATTAAAAGTTTGCCGTCGCGTGACCGAGATATCGCGGTAGTCCGGGGATAAGACGGGGCTTTAATTAAATACAACTAGTCGAGTCGGCGATCCCGCGGCGCGGTTAATGCACTGCCGCGGAGCGGGAATGCGATCAGACCGAGCCGAAATAATTGCCGCCCCCTCGCTTTCCGATAATTCGCCGTGTACTTTACGGCGGTCTAACTTGGAGTTTAATTGGCGTATTATTTGCGGTGATATTCAACTGCTAATTGAGGAGCTGCCGCGGGACTGATGATATACGAGAGCTACGAGAATACTTGTCAACTGTGTTCCGCCTCTCACCTTTCACCTTTTGCGCGCATTCTCGATTAGTCCCGATGAATACGGTACTCGTAGGAGTCATGAATCGCGCGCGGTCTCACCTGGAATAGATACGCGTCCCCGAACGCGGTGCTGAGGCAAAATATGTAGTCCCTCTTGGGGTGCTCGGGGATGGGCTGCATGATCGCGCCGTCGACGATGATCAAGTGTTTCGGTGCCGCTTCCATGGCACGACTCTCCTGGGAGTCGCAAGGGTAGAAGAGGAGCGTAGTGCCCTTCAGACAGACCCAGTAACCCTTCCAGCCTCTCTTCCTGGCAAGCTCGATCTGATGCTTCTTGCGCAGCAACCACTTCTTCACGCTGAGGAATCTGAGAAGTCCGAGGCATCGCCGTTATCCCGGTCCGGTATGCTCTCAGGTTAGTGCAAAAGTTTTGTTTTGTCACAAATCAAGTTGAAATTCTATTTCGAAAGATTAGTAATTTTTACGAATAAAATGAACAACGCCAACTTGCATGGAGAACAAAATCTGGTGGCATTAACGTGAAGTCTGGTTTTAATGAATGAACCATTTGTTTGAAGGATATAGAATTTCTGTGGATCTTACGATCCGGATTTAGTTCTAAGAATAAAAAATTCCGTTTCCTTCAACCAAAACGGTTCGTTTCAACCTTCATGTTGATGAATCCAAACCTTTCTCTCTGTGAGAATGATATTTTTAAACATCCAACGAGAACTTTCTATTTTTCTTTTGATACTTGAATTTTCTGTGAGAATTTAATGACAATCCTTTTGCAACAACCCAATAAATTATCGAAGAAAAAAGGAGACAAAATGCGAACAATTCTCTCTGCATTTATCATTTCCGCCGTTTTATTCCGCTTTTGCATTGTTCATCCCGGATTTGCGGATAATTCGATTTTCCGATGTCAAAATGCTAATAAATAACATTCATTTGATGCACAAATTTTTCCCGCTAATTAATTTCGCTGCAGATGTGTGCAGTTGATGAGATTGCAATCGGGAATATCGCGAAACACGGAGAGACGCGACAGGCTGCCTCTCGCTTGCGGGCTTTGTATTTATCGGAACATGATCGCAGAGAGATATTTATACAGGCCCTCAAGGCTCATTATTTTTAAAGAACGAAGTACAAGCGGCGATAGCGTACCCTGCCTTTCGAACTGCACCGGTGCAGTTGAAGGAAGCTGCGGCCGTGCCGGTCTGCTTTCCACGATAGGGCGAATTTATGACACTCTCGCCGTCGTCGTCGTCGCTGACGGCAGTGGTGAGTGACATCCTATCATCATCCGACATCTGCAAAATTGTCAGTCTTAATTTTTTAATTGCGCTGAACGCGCGTCGCGCACTGCGAGAATCGAGACGAGTAAATAGCATCGAATAAAGAAAGAGAGAGAGAGAGAGAGAGAAAGTGAAAGATGCGATTATGAAGAGACAACGAGGAGAGTGCGTAGAGAGAGAAAGAGAAAATGGTGCGATCGTATCGTGAAATAGAATGATACGACGACGACGCTACTCGTGATATCAGATCTAGTGAATTACTGACAATGACAAGATGCTTTATGTACATAATCGATCGAGGGAGAGAAAGAGAGTGCCTCATCTATCTAAAAAAAGTGCACATTTAGGAACTGCAATACGGGTTGCTTGGTTAATATTCACAATACCCAATACAACATTTGTTATTATCTATTTTCGTGACTCATCAAGATATTATCACTTAACACGATTTCATCGCATCTATGTGAAGTCTTTTCGATCCATCGATCCATCGAGAATACACGGATATATATACTAATGAAGGAGAATTTTATCCATTAGTTTCATCATACAAACTATACGATTACTAGAGAATTTGCTACAAGAAAAAAAGAATACCAAGTCAAGGGCACGTTCGCATCACAATTGGCGGATAAAAATGCAAAGGAATCGTAGTTGCGGCCGAGCGCATGCCAGTTAAAGACGGCGGCTAATGTCGATGCAACTTTAGCTCAGAAGCCCGTATGTACGATCGCGCGGGGTGAGCGCGCCAAATTCGAGAACTAAATGTTAAACGCGAACGCACATGCCAAGATATCCGGGTCACAGTGAGATTCTTTGTCATATAGCAGTAAAAACGAAAAAAGAAAGAAAAAACGAATAATCGCGTGGCAAATGCAAAGTGCTTCGTCTAGAAAAGCAGTTCCACTGCTTTCGCTATCGGGTCCCCTCGTTATTTGACTCGTCCTTATTTCTAGTTTCCGCGCGATCTCGATCCGTGCATGTCACAGACCGCGTTTGAAATTTCGCACGGTACAATTCCTGACGCTTCTCGTAAAAATAGATACTCGTTTCCCCCCGATATCACGTGTTTTCTACGGGAACGTGAGTCTCGGAGCTGTCGGAACAGTCTGCGCGCACACGGTGATGCCTGTCGATAGCGGATGGAAATGAGATGCGAACTCGAATGGCAAGAATGATTCGCGAGCGATCTTCAGCAGCAGCAATAGTAGTAGTAGTAGTAGTGGTAGTAATGGTGGTGGTAGTAGTAGTAGTAGATGATAGCAGTAGTAATAAAACAATAGTAGTAGTAACGATAATAGTAGTCCGTATCCGGGAGGTCGACGAACGAAAGTCCAACGAAAACGGGCTGGGACTCTCGTTTATTTTCTCTACAGCCTCGGCCTCTGCCCGAAGCGCATGCCAAACACGAGCGAGTTTTCTGCGTGTTGCGGTCGGTGTCGTGGTGGCGCGGACGTGATGGCGGGCGTCGAGCGTGGCGGGAAAGAGAGCAAATTCGCGAAAAGGGGGAAGAAAAGGAAAAAATAAATAAAGAAAAGAATAAAAGGAGAGATACTCAAGGGGCATACAGTACAATATATCAAGAGAGAAACATCTCCATCTCAAGTAGAAGAGGAGATTCGCGAGTGAGTGTCTCTACCTTTTTCGTAATATTCGTCATGCCGCGGAGCCTCTCGCGTATTCCCCTGAGGCTCTCACCGGCCCAGAAACTTACGACTCTTCTGAGAAAGTCGGCGTTGCACGCGTCCGCCGTCATGTGCGGATGGTAATGGCAGTAGCAGCCCTCCTTGAGCAGCTTCATGTTGTTCTCCGCGCTACCGTTGATCTTCAACATAATCTCGCGACGTGCCAAGCTCAGGCCGTCGATGTAGCGTTGCGCCCAAGCGTTGAGTGCGCCGTTCACCAGCCGCAATAGTTTGTGGTAGTAGCCCTCGCCCAGATTGTAGTTCACCTTCTCCTGCACGTTCCGACAGTTGAACCAGTAGACCTTGCGCGACTCGTTAATGCATATCACGCTGATCGTGTGCCGCCGGCACAGGCAAAAGTACTTCCAGCAGCGCCGTCGATGCTGTGTTCGCAAATCCGTATAACTATTCGCGTAGCTCGGATCCAACAGGTCCAGAGTGCTATTCGTACACTTGATCAACCATCTCGGCTCTACCATTATTTGTCGGTGGCGGTGACTGAGCGAGCAACGAGGACGCGGAGCGCGCAGCCGGGGGTGCTGCGCTGCCTCCTTAGGGGTAGCCTGAGTGAGGGACTAGGTCCTTGGCTACCCGGTCACCGGGCAGGCCGACGGCCGCGGCGTTGGCTCATTTCTCCCCCGACGTTGTCATTCTTATTGTCTCGCGGACGGCAGAAGGGTACCACGTGGCTCGGTGAGAGATATTCACAAACGGTCGATTGTCGATGTCGCGCAATGCGTAATAAGCTCGGTGGTGGTATGCGCCTTAACGTTTCTCGTCTCGAGGCGATCACTGGGTCAAGTCGGTGGACTCAGGCTTATTCCTGTGGAAGTCTTCCCGTCACGGCTTTACGCGCGCACCGACTTTCCGCTTGAGACTTATCACTGTCGGTTCGGGGTCAGTTCGTTCTGAAGCGTGCAGGGTCGATCGTGAGGGCACAGGTTAAATAATCACTTCACACACGTCGGTGTCGCCGATTTCCGCGAGTCGTGAGGACGTGGCGCGAGCGGGGCGCGACTGTAACTGCTCATAAGGAATCTTCGCAAGGGTTCACCGGGTTTTCGCGTGCGTGAGCGAGCGAACGCGCGCGCACGCACGCACGCATGCAACACCTTCCGCGACTTGTCAGCGAGGTTCCTCTGTTTAAGGCAAACGTCCTTTGCACTATCAAGATCAATCGCACCCTCCCGTATTCGGGATAGATGCGCCAAATTCCTTTCTCCTCGGTAACGTTGATCCTACGGGCTAATCTAACTATCTCGAGAATTCCAAGCGGGAGACTCGGGAAGGCGCGAAGAAGAAGCGCGACGATGGCGAGGTGCTCCGCGGATGTACACGTTCGCGCACGGAGGGATTATCCAGCCGTGTCCAGCGCCGGATCGTCTTGGACGATCCTGGACGCGGTCGACGTCGCTTCAATTTCCGCTTTTTCACGAGCGGGGATGAGGAGTAGATAACATATATATAGAATATTCTCTCTTCTCTTTTTTTGTCTCCCTTTCTCGTAATATGCGCGATAGAAACGAACTCTCCGTAGAAAAATACTCTCTTGCTTTCTTTTTGTGTACGGCTTAAGTATACATATTAGATATCCTCTCTGAACGTTGATCCTCCCTTATTTGCCGCTTTTCGTCAGCTGATTTCACTACTTGCCTATGCATAGCTACAGCCGCCTCCTCCTCGAAGCCATCGATTTTCTCCTCTCCCGCGGAAAAATGCGCCCGAAACTTCACCGCCACTCACCCTCTCGCTCGTTCCTTATATATATTCATATATATGTATATATATTTATATATATATATCTCTCTAATCTCTCTCTCTCTCTCTTTCTCTCTCTATATATATATTTTCTCTTTCTCTCTGTTTCTTTAATATATATATATATATATATATATATATTATTTCAGTCTTTATCCGATGTCTGTTTTTTCTCTTCAAATATATTCTTCTTCACTCTATCTTTGATTTCTGCCTCGTTATCGAATATATTCTCTACGCGATATAATCATTAAAGCGTCACTCTCCTCGCCCCGTCCTTATCCGCGTGCTGGAGTCAGTCGCCGTTGGCCGATCGCGCGCGACCTGTTCTCGAGTCACCGGAAATCGTTCCACGGCGGAAATCAGCCCCGAGCGGATCGCAGGCGCGAGGGGAGGAGAGGATCCAGGTACCCAGTGGCGATGCCGCCATCGTCCAGTCGCGCTGGCACGCCGACGTTTCACGCAGCTGTCGCACACGTGCGACCGAATTCGGAATGCGCGAATCCCCCGAGGAGAGCAGAGCGACTCACTGCGTTGCCGCGCAATTCAACTCCCGAGGTCGCATCCCGCCGTGCGCGGGCTCGCGTCGACGAAGCTATTATCACATCGCCCGCTCCGCGGAAATCTCAAGGACATCTCCCGTAGGAAACCCCCCTCGCACGACTCAGTGCACCTTCCCGCGGCTGCCTGCTGCTTCTCTGTTGCGTAGATGTTGCGCAACTTCCCTGTCGGGAACGTTTCAAGAAGTTCTTTCTTTTATTTGCTCTTCTACGGAAGAATTTCTTCGTGAAAACCACCCCCGCGAACCCACTACACCGGGTTTATCAGATAATCCTGATTACTGGCGAGTGCATCTTCGCACTTCCGGTTTACGCGTCGACGCGAGCCGTCTCTCTTTCCCTCTCTCTCTTTCTCTCTCTCTCTCTCTCTCTCTCTCTCGATCGATTGAGAGCTCGGCAATCATTCGCGCGGACGTATCATCTTCAACGTAGACCTCAACGTGGAACGTCGACGCATCGTTGTACAAGGTCCGAGGGTTGCGCAGCACAAGTTTTCGTGTTTACGTGAGTCTGTCCGCTTGTCCGGGGTGCGACGGTGATTGCGCACGGAGCGCGCGGAGTGGCCGGGCTCGCGTTCACGCGGAAACGCACGCGTCCTCGTCGCGTTCTCCAGCGGGCGCAGCACCACAGCCGCTGGCGCCGCTGCCGACGTGTCCTGCCGTGTCCGGGGCCGTATCGCGGTGGTCGCGCGCGATCCTCGCTCCAGCGACTTCCGGCGCCCGCGCATCGGCGCATCCGCGCCGCTCTCCGGAGCGCGCCCGGCGAGATACGAGGAGCCGCGGGGTGGTCGCTCGAGAGGGAGAAGCTGCGTCGCGGCGCGCTGCGTCGCGTCGCGTCGCGTCACGTCGCCGTCGTCACTCCACGACGGTCGGTTCTCCACGAGAGAGATCGTTTCCCTACGCTCGTTCGTTCGTTTGTTCGTTGTTCGCGATTGCTAATACACGGCCGTCGTCGATCGATGAGCCGCGTGCTGCGCGAGCTCGTCGTGCTTCCTGCCTGTCCTCATCGCCGCGACTTCCGGGACTGCCGAGCACTGCCGCGCACGGCTTCCGGAAAACGGCGGAATCGGCGGTCGCGACCGCCGATCGCACCAACCGACCCCGATCGAGGCACGCGACGCTGTTCCAGCGCAGCCGGATGCACTTCTCTCGGTCAAAGGACTCTCCCGCGCTCTCTCTCTCTCTTTCTTTCTCTCTTTATTTTCTCTCTCTTTCTTTCTTTCCCCGTTCTTCCTTCCCCTTTTTCGCTCGCGAACGGATGACCACCAAGTCCGCAGCCGCGAACGAGCTTCGCTCCGGACTGCCGCTGGAGAACAGGGAAGAGGAGCTGCTACCGCGAGGGGAATCAATACCTCGGTCCTTGTGGTGGTCGAAGGGGGATTGCAGAAAGGGGCGAGAGGGGTCGGCGGTGGCGAAGGAGGGATGCCGAAGGGAGAGGGTGGGTGGCACTAGGATATTCGCTGGTGGAAGTTCCGGGGAAGGTGCTCACGGGGGAGGGTGATACGCTTTGGGAGCGAGCGAAAGGGGTGGTATGCAGCGCGTACGAGGCATGGGGAGGGAATGCGACGCCGCATGATCATCAACTGGAGGGATGCTGACAGCCAAGTGCTCCACTCGCGATGATTGTTACCGCGCGCTGCCCAGGAGGTGACGAAAACGCGGACCGATTCGAGCGGACCCAGCGATTTCTTGAAGAATCGGGTCAATTCCGCCAACTCGTATTTTCCTATTCCTTTATGCTCCCTTGGACGGGCGTGAGTCGTGTTTCTGCTCACGAATTTGCTGTCAAACGTCGATGTCAGATAATCAACGACGACGATAAATTTTCCAACGTTGCAGCCAAGTCTTTCCACGCTCGTCGCGCTGGTATGTGTGTACGTGTGTGTTTCGCCCCGCTTTACAATTTTCCTTGGCAAAAAACCAGCTATCGGTTTCAGGAGCTATCGTGAGACTATTTTTAGCCGATAACGTCAATATGTAATTTTTTCCCTGCAGTTCGATTCTTCCTTTTGGACGCACCTACGTTTTTTACAATTACAATGGAACCATCACGTGTTTCCCACTTCCCAAGAGAATTCGGAATGTAATTATAAATAGAGAGAAAAAGAGAGAACGTGTGTGTTTGTGTGTGTGTATGAGAGAGAGAGAGAGAGAGAGAGAGAGAGAGAGAGAGAGAGA
>NW_022639508.1:2010312-2012337 GCF_010583005.1 Odontomachus brunneus | reverse complement strand
GAGAGAGAGAGAGAGAGAGAGAGAGAGAGAGAGAGAGAGACAGAGAGAGACAGAGAGAGAAAGCAGATCCATTGTTCGATTTGACGTGACGTGAACTTGCAACGCCGAGTTGCAATTTATATCGATCGATCAGATGGCGATCTTCGATCGCCATTTGTGTTCTTCGTGTTTGCACTTTTATTTGCATGTCCCGTGTACGCTACGTGTATTTCGTGCTCGCCGTTGTCGAGGTGTCGAGGGGAGAGGGTTAAAAAATAATCCTACGCGGATTATATATAACGGGTTGGGACGCGCATGCGAGCGACGTGAAGTTTTATTGAATTTTATGGCATAGTTCCTCGCGGAGAAAACGGAAAGCGATAAAGACCGTCGCCTTGGTAAAACGTGTCACGGCGAGCAATATGTCTTCCCCTAACGGACGATGCGCCATGTCCTGCTTGCAGCGCCGGTTCGATCGCCCCTATATTATTGGGCGCGTGTCGAATGACCTGGGCTTTCCACCTTTAGCCAGCGCTGAGGGCTGCTCGACGAAGACCAGAGGGCCTTCCACGAGGAAGGGCCGAGGACGTTCCGTCCGTGCGTTTGCGCATGCACCTGTTGGCGCACGTTGCCGCACGGCTCATGCAACGGGCCTTGCAACACGCAGGGATGCCCGATTTTTATTTACGTCGAGCAACGAGCTCGACTCGCTAATCTCGCCGCGACCTATTAACCCTTGAGTACCTCTCACGTCGTGGAAACTCCGAGCTTTGTGCGGAAGGTAGCGCAAGTTACCTCGAGTAAACGTATGCACACGGCTCCATGGGAGGGAATTCCTTGCGTAGGTGCTCGAGAGAAGACGTCGCTCGTCATATGATATTTATTTACTGAATAAACGTTCAAGGCTGCTCTCACACAGACGCACAATCAAATTTAGGTTAAGCCCGCGCAAGATATCGATTGCGAAACTCTTGTCTCACTTGTGAGTCTAATGAGTTTTGCAACTGGCATTTTGCGACATCTCTTTATCTATGTTTGGTTAGTATTTATTTATTTATTTGTTTATTCGATTAAACATACAGGAAAGAATTTTCTTTGGAAGAATTTCCATAGAAAAGAAAGTTTGGTTGGATGCACCATTCTGGTGAAGTATGATTCAGTAAAAATTATCAAGATTTCTGGTTATCTTGAACAGAAATCTGGTAATTTCAACCGGAATTTCGGTGTCGTTCATATTTCACTAGAAATTGATTTATCTGATCAAACTTTTTCTTTTGTGTACAAAAGCGTGCGAGGTAGAGAAATTTCAAGTTGCTCCTCTGCTTGAGGAAATGAACTGAAATGTTAACGAAGAGAAACGCTTAGGAAACGAATCCACGAGAGATACGATACGAGAATCCAAATCAAATGTTTCTCATAATTTCGACAGATTGCCGATTTCGAAAGATCGCGAGCTAAAACCGCAGGAGCGCGGAAAGTCCCGTTTGACGTTTGCAGCGACCACGAAACCGATGGGAATACAAGCCAAAATTTGTACGAACGCGCGCTAATAGAATCTCCGCCGCTCTGCGGTTGATTCTCGTAACGGGAATCTCGCTCGCTCGCTCACTCGCTTGCTCGCGTGTGTTTGCCCGTGTGCATCCTCGCAGAAGAGGGTGTGTTTGTTTATACGCGCGTACGTGTGCGATAGAATGCATTGAGATTCCCGCACACGTACGAGTCCCAGCCATCCATTCCGCGCTAGATCAGCACACATGTACGTTAACACACACATTGACACACGAGCGCGCTTACATCTATCTACGCTGCAAAACAACCGAGACAGCAGGATGCTTACTTCGAAAGGGGTTGGAGTAGCGACGGGCTCGAGCGGCTCGCGAAAGACGCAGGGTCAGTAGGTTATCGATGTTTGTCGACCGCGTACGTGTCCTCCACCCTAATCCGGGTGAGATAGATTTTAAAGAAGAACAAGGGAGCTGACGAGATAGAGAGAGAGAGAGAGAGAGAGAGAGAGAGAGAGAGAGAGAGAGAGAGAGAGAGAGAGAG
>NW_022639508.1:1971442-2010179 GCF_010583005.1 Odontomachus brunneus | reverse complement strand
AGAGAGAGAGAGAGAGAGAGAGAGAGAGAGAGAGAGAGAGAGAGAGAGAGAGAGAGAGAAGGACTGCTCTCAGGATTTATATTTCCGGACTTTCCAGACATATTTTACACGGAGAGATTGAGAATTGTATATGTGTGTATCTGCACACGGCTCTCAGGGTGTTATTTCCGTAGATCCTCTCGTGTTAACGGCGGGATAAGATACGCGAAGAGTCGCGAAGCACGCCGAAAATTCGAGCTCTCGTTTCAATTTTGCCCGCTGACCCGACACACGTCGCACGGTCGCGCGGGCAAGGGGAGGAAGAGAAAGGGTTTCACGACGACCTTTGCGCGCATCGTCGGGACTTCTCCTCGTTCGCGAATGTCCGCGAACGGGACACGTCGCCTCGCGATTATCGACATCTTCCTTTTCCTCGTTTTGCGCTGGCCTCTTTTGCAACCGTGTCGTTACACCGTAGGCGTGGCCGGTGGCGTCGATGCAATTTGTGCAGCCGCGCCGTTACGATTATTGCGGGGGAAAGAGAGAAAGAGAGAGAGTTGCGCAATTTCTCGTAATCGTTAGGGGCGAAGACCGTTTCCGCGGCGTTGTGCGTGCAGACACGCGAGAAAGATTACAGTCATCGATATCGTCACGTCGCCATGAGAAAATCACGCGGCCAAGAAATTACATGCAAAAATTCCGCCCCCGCAAGGTAGAAAAAAAAAACAAAAAATAACCGATGTCCGATTAGTACGAGCGACTTTTATTGCGAGTAATTCTTTTTTCCTCTTTTATAAATGATTGAAAGTTGAAGTTTAAAGATCGGATCGACATGCTGAGAAAAAAATGTTTAGTATTCGCAAGTATAATCACATAGAGAAGCAACCTAAGTAGAAAGAGCGAAGAAGTGAAGAAATACTGGTCAGTATTTTTCTGTCTAGTTTCTGAATAATTCCCGTCCAATAAATCCTAGCCAGTGAAAACTGGCCAGTTTCTGGCTAATGACCAGTATTTTCTGGAAATTTTTCTACTTGGGAATTACTATAAATTATGGTCAAGAAAATCATTTTTCATCAAATTCTATTATAATGTTACTAATAGTAGCCTTATATGCATGTTACTACTACGATACTGTGTTGGAATAAGCAAAAGAACATGGTTGGAGCAAAGAATAACTACAATTTTGGTTAGACCAACCATTTTTTTTCTCTCAGTGCATGTAAGAATTGTAGATTGCGGAGTAAAGGGATTGCGTTGATATTGTTGCTCAGTGGTCGCGTCGGCGAGGGTGCTTTGCCGAGGTTTCCCTCGTCCCGACGTAGTCGCAACGACGGGACGCGGATCAGAGCGAAGGAGAAGGCCGCAAATTGTTTTATGCAAAAGTGCGCTCTCATTCTTCGCGGTTTGAGGTAGCTTCAAAGCTCCCGGCGGGACCAGTTGCCGCTATCGCTCATCGATTCGCGCTTTCCGGTTCGGTTGCCTCGCCGTTTTAAATCACAAATGGACGGTGAGTGCGAGCGAAAGAGAACCCCTCAAAGGGCTTTAAAAGTAATGTAACCGTGCTGCAGCAATACAACAGTAGTGCAGCAGGGGTGCGCCTTTACGTTTTGTGAAAAAAAATTTCGCACGGTGCGCGCATGCAACACATACAGGGCCGAGGGTGGAAGAGGGGGAGAGGGAAGAGGAGAGGAAAGGGAAACTAGACAGCAACAAAACTCATATAAATGCCGCGCCTCTTTTCATTATAAACATGCAAAATAAAAGAAGCCCGGCATTGTTATCGCTTATACAATTACTCCGCGATTATGACAAAGCACGCCTCGAAATGAAAATGTCCATTCGGACGTCCCGCTAAATGATCGGCAAGACACAACAGCGGCAGGAGACGACGACGAAGTGTGGAAAAGCGTATTTTTATTTTCCGCGCCGTTATCTGCTCCATTTAATCTCGCTTCGTTTCACTCTAACGTTACGTTGTATTTAATTATTCTCGTCGCGACCGGAGTCGTCTTAGTTACGCGCGTCATGTCGCGTCGCGTCATATCGTGTCTTGCGAAGTCCGCACTTCAATCAGATCAATACTCGCAGTCGCATACCGCGGTGTACGTGCACTTACCGTTCTCGCGTTTAATTAATATCGGAGAGAGGAGAGGATGGAGGGGTAGACACACAGAGAATGAGAAAGATCAGAGAGAAAAAAAGAGAGGGAGAAAGAGAGATTGCTCGTAATTAGATTTAATATTTAACACGCCGATGTCCGCAATTCTTAATCGCGATTAAGCGTTCATTTTGCAGCGTGCACGTTTCAGCCGTATCGGAGAATGAATCAAGGGAGAAGAAGAGAGCGGGGAGAATGGTTCCCGTTAATAATCCGCGATATAGTTTCATATAGTTATTATTCCCGCTGCACAGAATCAGGATCGGCGCCGAGTGTAATGCACGCTCGAGACATACAAATTCGTCTCGAAACATCCGAGCTCTCTCTCTCTCTCTCCCTCTCTCGTGCCGTACGTTCGCGCATAGCGAATGCAACTGCGCTATAAAGGCATCGTTGAGAGGCACTCGGGTGTATCAGGTTGATAAGGTCAACAAGTGCTTGGATAACTCACCTCGGAAGACGTCAAGTAGCAGAGCCTCGAGTCGGTGCTCTCCAATGAGGCTTGTTGAACGATTCCGTATCTGCCGTCCCGGTCGGACATGTAGTCGGATCTGACGCTGTCCTGTCTGTCGAAAGTGCCTCTGCAATATGCAACACGTACAATTGAATACTGCGGCGTAGCTCGTGTGTGACGTATGTGAAAACGGACGTCCTTTAATTACCGGTTAGTCTCTCTCTTTCTTTCTGTCTCCGTCTCCCCTTTACGGTTCTCTCTTCGATTGCGGCCGAGCCGACTTAAACGAAGCTGTCGTATAATCGCGTTCATTATAAGAATATTAGCAGTTGAATTATTTTCGCACATCGTGGAAAGCCGTGCGTTAATAATGAAGAGAAAGAGAGAGCTTTGCGTTAGCGCGCAAGGAGGGGGAGAGGGTTAATAAAACCACCTTTTCGGAACGGTATAGAGAACAGTCGCGATGTGCGATAAAAGTGGCAAGGGGGAGAGGATGCGGCACAATGGAAGTATGGAAGACAATGCGAACGATATAGGACGACAAAAGGTAGGTGGTGGCGACTGAACGTCATCCACGAGAACCAAAAAGAATGCCCGGCGTATCCTATAAGTGCGCATTGTGCTGCGGGAGAGTTATGCGCCTTTTTTCTGCTTTAATTTTCAAGGCTTTAGCGAAGAAATTGTTTGGTGTTGTTGCACTTTGCGTTTAAAAATTCCGGGTAGTACATTTACACGAAATTGCAGACATTTATTGATATTTCAATGATCTGAGAGCGAAGTGTTGCGATTGGGCTGAGACAATTTTTAAGTTTTCAAGTGGCTGAGTGAATCTCTAAATTTCATTGTGTATGTGTTGAAAAACTTTCTCAGTCAAACCGCGACATTTTGCGTTCTTAGATCATTGAGAGATCATTGAAACCAATTAATCAATGTCATTTCGAGAGGTTTACAAATTCTAAAATTTTGATCGAAACGTCGGACATTGATTTTTATTTCTTTAAAATGCGGATATTCGTGTAATTTTTCTTTCGGTCCCGCCTTCCTCACCTTTGCTCGAGAGAGTCAGTCCGGTTGGACTTGTAGCCGCTGTCGTTGAGGCTGCCCTCGTGGCGCAAGGACGGAAGAGAGTCCCAGGGCGAGTCTCTCTTGTGTCCCGAGTATCCCGGATTTATCGAGCTCGAGGCACCGGAGCCAAGGGTCGAGCTGCCGGACTGCCATCCGTCGGAATGTCGAAACCATTGTGCGCGCGCGGACTCCCCGATGCAGCTGGCGCATCTGCAAGCATCGTCGACGAATTAATTATGTATACGCAACGCATTGCATAACATTATTAAATATTGTACATTGCATCGTTACGTTCGTGTCGCAATCAATTGTTTCCATCGATTCGGCACGGACGTAGTCAATATTGTTCGCGAACGGGCTGAGTAAATTCCGTCTTCTAAGGGGTGAGATTAAACTACTCTTTAGAAGAAGCATGCTTGGCCTTACGGAATTAGTAGAGAGCAAGTAGAGAGCCGAAAGTCACTATTTAGATTACTATTTTAGGAGAAGAAACGTATATTCGTCACACGGTAGATCTAGGGAAAGAAAGAAAATTGGAATTGTATGCAGAATTTATGACAATTAGCTCCAGGATAATTTATGTACTGAGAAAAAACGTCTGAAAAATAACGATTTATTCGCGATGAGTACTAATAATATATTCCCACAAATCTGAATTGTTTTGTTTAAATAGAATAAATTATTGCTTTCACGAAAAGTAACAGTCGTGAAAATATATATTTTCTCATTCGAGAGAGATTTTTCTTCAATGCAAAAATATATGTAATAGTATAGAAAAATGTATCGTTAGTACTCAGCGTATAAATATTTCTTGCTTTTTAGATATTTCTTCTCTCAATGTAGAAAAGGGCAGGAAGAAGTATGTTATACATATACAGAGTGTCTAAAAATTATTGACATACCCGTTGTGTGCAGGTAAAACTCGTCAAGCTGAACATAAAATTCCACTATCATTTCGCGAACAACCACGTAAAATTTTGATTATAATATTAATCAAAGAAGACTTGTGCATTATGGTACACAATCATGCATTAATCTTCTTCGACTAATAATTAAAAATCTGCGTGATCATTTGCAAAATGACGGAGGACTTTTTGTTCACTTTGATTTAATGTACGAGCACGACGGCAGACGTCGCCATCACAGCTCCACCGCGTGACCATTCACCGATCTTATGATTAATTCTTAATTTCTTCTTTTTTAATTCTTAACTCAAAATTGTACGTGGTTGTTTGCTAAATGGTAGAGGAATTCTGCGCTCAGTTTGACGAGTTCACCTACACCCTGCAACGAATATATATGAGTAAAACCAGCGACACACGGTGTTTGTTTTCGTACTGGATTGCTTGCTGAATGAAAATACTGTTTTGATTGGTGCATTTCTGAAATACACCAATCAAAACAAAGTATTTCCATCCAGCACGAAAACAAGCACCGTGTACCGCAGATTTAATTGACACTCGTGTTGAGTATATTTTCTTCCTCTGACTCATATGGAATAAAGTTCGCAGCAATTCTCCCTCGGCCTCTTGCGCATAAACAATATTCTAGGATGAAAGGTTGAGGGACCCGTGTCCTTCGCAACGGACGATACCGTGCAGGTATGGGCGATCTCTCGAAATACTGCATGCTCTTCCTTCGCGTCTCCTCGTCTTCCTCGCCGAGTAGCTGGAATTTGACGTGCTTCTTGTTCCGCGACCGGTCCTCAGAACCGTCCAGGATCCGATAGAACACCTTTTCCGGCAGCCTTGGCATCTTCGGCATCACCGGTGGGCGATCCCGTCGCCGCTCGAGCGACCGATACTTGCGCTGTAGATCGGCCATCCTTGGCCGTTGGTCACGAATCAATGCGTCCAGAGTCGGTGACGTGCGTCGCGTTAGTCCCGATCAATGACGACGACGCGATCAGCTGAATAATTGGAGTCGGCCCTGGCGACGACGAGGGCGGCAATGACGATCGCTGTTTGCATTCGCAACGGCGAAATAATTATTTCCCGTCGAGCGACGACGTAATTATTCGTCTCGTTGCTTCCGTTGCGAAAACGTCGTTCGCGCACGACCGTGGCTGTCAATGGCGGAGTAATTATTCGCCGGCCGATTCGCGCGACTCTCCTCTCCGACTAGGTGATTATTCTTGCCTGTCTCTCGGGGCTTGGAAATAATACTTCTCCGAGTCCTCGGATGACTATCTTCTCCTCCTGCGGGTTTGCACTTGGAAATGATCTCTCTGTCAGTAATTGTAAAACACCTGATCCCGCGTCCGCTCTCGTTCAAATCGCATTCATGATCGAAATTCGAAAGCCTTCTCTCTATTCTTTCTCCTTTTAAACGACAATGTCTCTCGAAGACAAAGGTACCCCTCGTCGAAGAATATTCAAGCAGATCGGTTTTCGCGCGACATTTCCGCCCCCAGCCTCCGATAATTCACTCTCTGTTTACTTTCGCCTCGCACTTTGCACTTCCATCCACCCGCGACCTTATCGGGCCGCCGAAGTAGCCAATGATGGCTGCACTTGACGTGACCTTATCGCGACATCACCGGGGCGTCAGTGATCCATTAGCGGCTGCTCGCACTTCACGTCTATCTCGATGGCGAAAGATATCGACGCTTCTTCGTGTTCCTCCGGCACAGCTCCGGCCACGTACAGCCGCAAAACGCGGCGTGTGTCGCACGTGAAGGGCCGACTCGATGAAGGACGTTTCACCTCCCCGCGCGCTCTCATCGGCCGCACCTGGATGCACCCCACCGATGCATCGAGCTGAACAGCCGTCGGCGATGGCGCAGCGTGCGCGAGTCTCCTCGCGCCTTTCTTTCTTATCGCGACGCGGCCGGAGCACCCTTCTCTCCGTTTCTCCGCCGTCGTATTCTCACCCGTCCGGAGCCCACCCGCGAGCTTTCTATATTTACTAGCGGCGACTCGCCGTCAACCGCCGTCGCTGACCCGTAATGCACAGCGCGCGCGGCCAGCCGGGGATGATGATGCATGTGCGCCGATGCCTGAGAGCGCTCTATCGAGAGCCGGGAGGTGCCTTCGATAGACCTCGATAGACGCCGCGAGACGAGACGCGTCGCGTCGATCACGTCCACCTATCGATACACCCCTCGACGCGCACGTGTTGTTCTTTTTTTTGCGCCGGTCGTGCGACCACCCGGAGGCTATCGATAGCCGGCATATCCGGTGCTAATTCAGGTCGCCTTAACGGTCTTGCTGACCGCCGTACCTGCACGACGTTGTAGACCGTCAGCCCTTTAAATGTCAAAGTCTCGTGACACCGACATTCGCGTGTCTTTCTCGAGGCACGAGCTCTTCAAGATATCGGACTATTGTTGAGATCTGTCGCGCTTTTTCGTTCAAACACCGCGGTTCGTAATTCGCGCAAGTCGCTCGAGTCTCCGAGAAATCCCCGTGGGATGTCCAGTAGACGTCAGAATGACGTCAGATATGTCTTAAATAACCCTATGATGGTATTTTTCCCGAGCCCTCATACCATCGCGCTGGTAAAGGGGCACGTTCATACAGATTCCACATTTATCTCAGAAGATTACATTCGATTTTTTTAAAAATTATCAGATATTCAAAAGTGAAATGTCGAATCTTGTGCAAGTGCAAGCACAATATTTTTATTTGACTCTATTATTTATATACTTTAATTCTTTTATTTACTCTACGCTGATTTTGCCAATTGTTTGAGCTACGTGAGATGATCTTTGATTGATTTAGATCTATATTAATAGTCATTGCTTGTTCCACGTGAGACACTCAGATCTGGATTCAAATTTGAGTTTTTTTTTCTTAAATCATTGTAATATTGCATTTGTAGTCGCGACTTAGCTGAAAAATTCACGTGTCTAACTTTTAATTCAAATCTGGGTGTCACTTGAATTCAAAGTTTCAAGTAGTGATTATTAATACAGGTCTTAATTATGATATTTTTTATATATTAAGCACGATTGTCAGAAATGTGCGAAATATTCTGAAACATCCGCGACCAAGTGTAGGGTCAAGGTCGAGGTGAACGTCGCGAATCGCCAATCCGATTCGCTTCTCTCCGCGCCACCCAACGACACGTTCCATTCAAGACACAGAAGGACGAGATGCAAGGGACGCAGAAAATCTCTGGCGGTCGGGGCGCCGGTCTAAGGGAGATTTCTGCAACGATCTTTACCTAGAGTTGTAATCGCTGAGATAGCCGCGATCTCGATCGGAGTCTCGCTCTCTCTTCTCTCGCACCATCTCGTTGCGGTCGCTGTAATAGCCGTCCCGGTCTTTGCTGTTCTGCCTCTCGTTGCAGTAGCGATACGACAGCGGCAGGGTCGACGACTTGTTGGAGTTGGAACCTGCGATCGTGACAATTCGCGTTAGTAGGCACCAACGAACGGTACGGATTCGTACGGGCTGTTCTTAGCCTTTAACGACATAGAATTCTACTTACGTCTTCGTGATACGTGAGGTGTGCGCTGGACGTTCAACGGTATGTTCTCCGCGTATTCTGGAAAGAGAAACAGGTTATAGCTTGCCTCAGAGCGAAGGTACAGTAAGTCGCGTCATTGTCAATTGACAGCTCCTTAGAATGCATTAATGGTTGGTTTTATCGGCTTGATAAATTGGAAATATTAGAGTTTAATCAATTCGCTCGGGCTCGAAAAATACAAGAGTCGGCGGGACAAGATATTATGGGTAGGGCAAGTGCGGGATCAGTCGTATTTCCCGCGACCTCAAAAGCGGCGAAAATTTGATTCTCGCGAAGTTTAATTTGCTGCACGCCATAGTGCGGGAGTAATAGTTCGTTTGAGTAATTTTTATCGGATTTTTCACTGAAAATGTCACTCATTCAACTATTAACTTTTCGCGACTAATAAGATCCTCAATTCTGCAATAACTGACGATTGGCGTTTATTTAAAATATTAATTTTTCTCGTGTTGCAACAAATTGTATAGAAAAAGGCGAATTTTCAATCAACGAAAGAAAGAGAAGGAGAGAGAGATAGAGAGAAGACGACAGAGGGAAATCTGGTTTTTCTTAATCAAAGACTTATTTATAAAAGAACAGACTCTGCGTCAGTCGCAAAGAAAATAGCGTTCGAGAAATCTCTCTGACGTCGAAGGGATCGAGGGTAGTATCTCACCGAGATTCTCCATGCTTTGCGTCAACAGGGCCTCGAACGTGCGTAGGCTGTAGCTCTCCGCGTCCATACCCTTGGCCAAGGTGTTCCTGAGATGCATCTCGTACTCGAGGAGCAACCGGCTGGTCGGGCTGCCTGGAGTCGACACCGACTGCATGCTCTGCTGATATGTCTGGCCGCCGTTGCAGCGGCGTGAGTTGCAATGGTTCGACTGCTCCATGTCGGAGTTGCCGTTGGACGAGCTCGGCGTGGTGGCGTAGCACTGGTTGTCGAAGATGACATTGTCCGAGGGCGGCGACATGTCACCTGTGCACCGATTACGTTCCGAATCTAAGTACGTCCTGCCTCTGCCGCCTGCGAGCAGAGAGGTGCCGAGAGTGCAGGATGTACGTTGGACGTGGTTGGTGGTGCGGTGCGCCGCTGGTCAATGGAGAACGTATGATTAGTAGGAGGGGATCACGACGAACGCGTAACCCGAGATGTGGTCCATCGGAGAATGAGCCATGACGCACTCGTCGGACTAGCGAAATAACCACGTTGTCCCTTAGTGCGCATGTTACGTAAGAAGGCTAGGAGCAACAAAATGTTAGGGGTGCTGCGTGGTGGTGGTGGTGATAATGGTGGTGGTAGTAGTAGTGGTGACGATGGTAGTGGTGGTAGTAGTGGGTGACCCCGTGACTTTCATCAGGGTGGAGCTGGCCGGATAACGCTCGTAGGCTCGTCGTGGCTCGTCGTGCGCATGTTAAGTTATGCCGAGGGTGTAGCTAAAGGTTAGAGGTGCCGTCGTGCCGCCGGCCGGATGGGCCAACGCGAGGAGATCAGATCAGGGTTTGCTGATCAGTCGCGAGTGTTACGCGTTCGCCGGATTCACGCCACGCCGGGGCGAGAGTACGAGGGTGACCAGGCGCGGGGATCGATCGCGCGGTAATCGTCGGCGTGAACATCGTCGCTCTTCGCTTTTTGCCGTCTTATACAAGTCACGTTCGATTAGATCTCATTGTTTTCTGAAAGAGGAAAAGAACGTTGCACCGTAATCTCGCGGGAAGATCCCGTGAAAAATCTCGCTTCTTCATCCTTAACGGAGAATTATGCGATCGATCCCCCGTTGGTTCTCTCTTTCTACGGTGTTTTCATTGCTGAGGTGTTGGAATTTTGGCTAGCTTCGTCTTCGGAATTTCGACGTAGCTTTAGTCCTATATGTGTATCGCTTGGAAATCAATTATCTCAGCGATGACAACGCCATATGAATAAAGAAAAGCGTCTCGAATAATTGTGCATAACGTATCAACATACAAATCAATCATTTTCAAATCTTGAATATTATCATCGAAGTACTTATCAACAGTAAACATACAACGGAAAAGATACTTGGAAAGTAATATCGATACAATTAACCTCTCAAGTGGCATGCAATACGGAAAAGTTTCATGGTAAAATATTAAATTCCTCTTGATTTACTTAAATTATTATATTTTTTTCAACTTATAGCAAACTATTGTGTATTATGTTTTTCAAAATTCTTCAAAGAAAATAGCATAATAAAGGAAAGAAAAATCTACACAGGAGAAACAGCTTCGTTAGCGTAAAAATTGAATTTTTTGTTATTGGGGACCAGATGAAAAATAACCACAGGAACAAAAAGATTTCTGTGGGAAATTTCTACTCAGTTAATTACTCTCACAAAATGAACACTACCGACATGACCAGAACGATTTTGATACGCACATATTCTATTCCCTTCAGTTTTTCAGTTCAAAGTCCCTTTCAGTTTTTGAAAAAAAACGTATTAAAATTCATTTTTCTGTATGGCTTAGTTTGACAGCATCAAAGTTAGAAAAAATGCCGAAAAGAATTTAATATTTTACACAAAGAAAGGTAGTAGAATAAGTGCGAATCAAAATTGCTTTATTATGTCAGTAAGTGTCCATTGTCAGTTGTCTCGATCGAGTTTTAATGCAGCTGAATGTTCAGAGGAATGTTTCTGGTCACAGTAGAGAGATATATTATGCTCGTCGGCAAGTTTTTCGTCTGGTCTCCATTCCGTTGCCCAAACTGATATATTTTTTCCGTGTAGTTTTACTTATCAAAAATAAAAAAAAAAACTCCTGCGTGTAATTTTATTTATCAAAAATAAAAAGAAACTCCTGCCTTGAGGAAATCGCGCGGTCTTAAATCACCACTGAAGAGGTAAAGAAAAAAAGAATTTCGCGTGAAAAGATCCGAGGAGAGTCTATAATAGTGCTTAACAGAAACAGGCGTAAAGAGACCGTACCAGCGTATTGCCGACTCATGTCGTGGGCGCTCCTGGAGCCTTGGAACTTATTGTTGTAGGGCGCTCGATAGGGGTGCGCATAGTTCTCGTTGTCAACCTCCTGCATGACGTACTTCTGATTGTTATTGCTGGGGTGGTAATGGTAGCTGTGGTGGCTGTGGCGTTTCCTCGTCATCTCCGGCGACGTGACCGGGCTGTCGATGCTCGGCATCGGCTTCAGCATCCGTTTCAGAGTGTTCGAGTCGAGGCTGATGCCGCCGTTATGCGCGTTCTCGATACGCATGTCGTCGGTGCTCTTACTTTTCGACTTGTGCCCGCCGTGATTATTGTTGACGATGTTGAAGATGTTACCATTCTGCATCTCCAGCTCGGTGTAGTCGGCCGACTTGGTGTGATGCAGCTGCTCCTTGCGCAACGATTTGCTCTGCAAAGTGCCGCCCGCCTGTGTACCCTCCGACTTCAACATCTCGGTGCCGTTCTGCTGAGTGGATGTGTCTTGGCTCTGTTTCTGAGATTTCTTCGGCGATATCGTGGAGCCCTTCTCATCGGGGCTGTCAATCTGTCGAGAGAACGCCGAGATGAGTAACTTGCCGTCACGATTCGACGGAGAAATGCGTTAGTCTTCCCTTATTTAATATCTGCTCGGTTATTAACTCGCTGCTCAATACAAAATTTTGTTTAATAAATTAATACTAAGAATAATTGAGTACAAAACCGATCGCTCGCTTTTCAGCAAACATGATAACGTATTAATAACGTTAAATAACGTATTAAAGACGTGCTGATGATACTAGAAATGTTATTAACACATTATCATGTTTGTTGGGTAATTGATGTGGTAGCTTCTGGAACGCATTAATCTTTCATACAATTGCTCGCTTAATGATTTTTCACATCGTCACATTAAATAAGGACAGACTGTACTACGTGATCGAGCCGCTCACCTGCGAACCCACCGTGACGGTACCGATTCCGACGTTGGCAGTCTTCGGGGTTGTCTGACACGTCTCGTTCTGCTTCTCCTTCTGTTTGGCCGAATCGATGGCCTTTGGTGTTTTCCCTGGTGTAGCGGTAGGATTGTTCACGTTGTCATAGAGAGACGCGCTCGATGTAGCCGCCGTGATCTTGTCCCGTCCCGGAGTCATTTCTATTTCTGTAGATCGCGCCATAGTCCGTGGAAGCGTAGACGGCCCTGAAATAGTATAAACCGGACCTAGAATAGCATTAGCCAAACTTAACGAGCGGGTCAAGGAGCGAAAATGGAATTATTTATTTACGATGAACACGCCTCTCGCAATCCCGACAGAGTCTGCCGAGTCGCGAGCGCGCGCGCTCGCCGTTTTAATTTGATTTCCTTATTTTTTTATTCATGTTGTCATTATTACCGCATGAGTTCCGATATCTGGAATCTTGGCTACGTAGTCTGGCGAATTGTTCTGGCGTCATGCAGGTGCATTGTGGTTCTCTGGATCGGCTCGGCGAGGCTGGCGTCGACAGAGGCTTTCGGCGCGTTTTGATCTTCTGCTTGTTCGGTGGCTCGAGCTTCAACGAGTAAGAAGAGGACGCTTTCCTTGTAATCTTGAACGATGGTGACTGTATGGAAAATTAACTAATGACTGCAAATGACCTAATTCGGATCACGGACTGTATCGGATCTTGTGTGTCGTCCTTAACACCGTCAACTTCCTCACGCGCGGTGTTCGCGCACATCTCGGAATGAGACATTGGCGGAGATTTAGGCGAGGATGATAGCGAAATAAGTTGGCACAATGTGGATATATAGAGAGATAATGATGTAATAACATAACAATATGCGTGTTGCGAGTGTAATTTCTCACTAAACTTACGCAGCATTCTCTGAATTGCTTGGCGTCTATGGGGGACGTGAAGTTCAGTCCCCACGTGTCGTTTGTCACAGTATCCTTCCAGTAGACAAAGCACTCTGACGCCTGGCCGATACGCGTACCTTAAACGTAATCACGCGACGTTAATTATCTTGCGAGATTGTTCATCTTAGTCGCGTCTCCTCCGCGGGAAATTTATCTGCGCGAAATTTGAGTATCGCGAATTCTAGTGTGAAAATTGACCCGCATGAGAGTAAACGCAGCTCCAAGAGTGTATTTTTATTCTAAAATTAAAGCCGATCGCTCTCCCTCGCGATCGTTAAAATACAAAATTCTGCATACCGTGTATTTCATAAAGGAAGCAATAGAACTTTGTAAAAAGTATATTTACATATATATATGGTTTCCTTTCTTTGATAAAATCTAAAATTATAAAGAAATATTTATTATGAAAAAAAAAAAATTCTTTTGCTTTGATAAAGCTCTGTTGTGCATTGTCTTTTTTTTAGAAAAATATGCAGTATACGAGATTTCGTATTTTAATATTTGCGAAAACAAGCGATCGGCTTTAATTTGAGAATGTTGCGGGATATGTTGCAATTATGGCTCACCTGGCTGGACCAACCGCACGTCTAGGATCTTATCGACCTGGCTGTTGTACGCGGTAATATGGAAGACGCATTCCGGTGAGTCCTGTATGCAGGTGATGTTCACCGGTACCAGATCCTCCGACACCTGCTGCCACTTGACGGTCCCAGTGCCGCTTGCGTTTACATGGAACACTTCGGCCCATAGCCTAAAAACTCTCGTCATTACATCATGCGTTGCGACAACGTGGCTCGCGAACATCAACACACACCGTTAAGGAGAAGTTCTAAGAGGAAATGTGAGAAGATAGAGCAGGAACCACGCTGTTGATATGAAATGAAGGAGAAAGAGAGAGAGAAAAGTTAAAAACAACATTTATAATTTTGAGATAATTAATCTTTCCTCGTGGTAGACACAATATTTTCATACGACGTGGCTCGCAAATATATCGATATTTTGTGATAAATAATATTTCTAAAAAGTTGTCACATGCATCGACAGAAATCGCGTGTGTATATTGAGTCAATCAAAAAGTTCGGTTTGATTATTAACAGTAGTTATGTAGTATTTGTAAGACGGACAACAATACTGATAATTTTCTGCTGCCAAAACGTCGGATCAAAAAGCAGCATGGCAGAAGATAACCATGGAGGTGATTACTTGTTTGATAAACGGTTTGTTTCTAGTGGAATGAAATTTGACTAAAAAATCGAACAGAACTCTTCAGAATCGACCCGTTACACGTATGCAATACGAGTAAAATTTGCGAGTCGTATTTGCATGAAATCTTTAACGATAATTATACATTCTTTCGTTACATCATCGAATTTTATACATCGAATCAGGTCAAGTTAGATCGAAATTGCGCTAAAATACTAATAATCATGCGAAGCGTTACGTGTACGGGTGAAGTGTTAAGTAAATAGTATATTTGTATAGGAGTATGCACATATACACGAGCATTTGGACTTAAAGAGGGCGACGACAATATGACGTGATCGTAAAAATACTCATCAACGCGTAAATTTTATCTTCTTGTTATTTCGTTTGATTAAAACCAAGTGGAATCTAGGCTAAACGCTAGACTAGCACAAACCAAGCAATTATCACAATTATTGCAAAAGCAGAATTTTTATTTCATGTTCTTTATCCTTTATTATGTTTGGGCAAAATAAGCGAAATCGTCGATATTAGTTGACATTACCTTCGAAGTTAACTAAGCCTATTTCGATACGAATAAGTAAAACGGACTAACGGCTCTGATGAATAGACCAATAGCTTGATTGACCGTGAAAAAAAGCAAAGGATGGAAAACAAAGAGAAGATGAGGATTAAAGACGTAAGCACCAGCAAATAAGATAAAGAGAAAAAGAGGCAGCAAGAGAGAGAGAGAGAGATAAAAAGAGAAAGAGAGAGAGGGGTAAAAGTAGGAGAGAACGAATGAATAAGGGGAATGCGAGACAGCCTGGGTGACGTGAATAAAAAGCGACATTTGATTCCACGCGTACCGACGTTCGATATATAAGTCGGAGAGGCAGAGAGAAAAACGTCATATAGCTTTCTCACCAGACGCTACAAAATAATATATAAGCCTTGACTGCGAAATACTTAATTTTTCAATAAACGCCTGAGAGCATCCACTAAAGTAAAATCAACGATAATATCGACAAAGCGGGACATTTACTTTTATCTCGTTAGGTCGTACAATCGCTCTGCGGATTCACCTGCGGGGGATTCTGTAATATATGTTTCATTTACTTGTGTATACTTGCACGTTGCAGTCTTTTATTGGAACTTTTATCGACTAACATCCTAAATGATACAAAAATGATCTTTGGCCCTAAAGGACCAAAAGATACCCCAAAAAAGCTTCTTTAGGTCTGCAGCACGTTGATTTTCATACAGAAATGGGTCAATAATTGATCGATTTTCTTACATTACACAGTTTCCGCTTTTTCTTTCTCGAACCGCCGTTGAGCAAAATTTAATTACAATCGCGACATCTCTTCTTCCACGCGCATTTGCTGCCCAAAATTGTTCACCAAAATCAATCAATTAAGTGCTTTTATTCTTGTCTCCCGGCTTTGCTACTATCTACTATTCATGCTGTCGACGAATATCAAGAATAAAGTCAAAAAGAAGAGATAGAAAAGGAAAGAAACGAAAGACTAGAGAGAGAGAAAGAGAGAGAGAGAGAGAGAGAGTCAGAGTCAGTATAATGCATTCAGTCACAAATATGTACGAGTGGTCATCGAAGAGAAAGAGTGGTAACATGGTCGAGTGGAGAGTGATTCAATGGTTGAATGGTATGGTATGCGCACCTCTTCCTCTCTCTTAAGCTTCCGCACCTGAGCAAGTGGCCAGTGTCACCCCTGCGCCCTCCGCCGCCGCCCATCCCGCCCCTGGCACCGGCCTGCCATGGGGAATCCTCGTAGCGATACGTCTTTCTGATTAAGGGTGCGCAACTGCAGGACAGCTTGTTGCCCATTCTAACTGCTATTATTCCGGTTTAGAACTCGCCGCTCTGCGTCACCACCACCGCGAGACCACCACCACCACTGCCACTTCTACCACCCCTTTGCTCGTGATGCCCGGCTTCGTGTTTCCGGCTCGACACTCCTTAGCTAACACGCTCCTGGCCACACGTATATTCGCCCGTTCTCTACTCGTTCCCCGGGATATCCGCCTGATCCCACTTCTCCCCTTCGCTACGGCTGTATATCTTTCTCTTTCTCTTTTCCTCCCTCGCTACCCCTCTCCCTCGTTCTCCCTCTGTGTGTCGTTCTATCTCTTCTCCGTTCCACCCTCTTCGATTCTTCTTTGACACAGTTTCGCGGAATTGGCTCTTGCGGCTTGTCCGTGTTGACTTTTGGCACCGATCTCCACAACGCCGACCACGGCCGGCGGTTTGGCGTTGCTTTTTTGCGCGTGATCTTCGGATCGCGTGTGTGTATGTGCGTGTATGTGTGTGTGTGTGTGTGTATATGTGTGTGCGCGTGTGCGTGTGTAAGTGTGTTCTTTTTCTTAGGAAGCACTGTGCGATTGGGACGATCCCCGAGTTATTAGACAGTAGAACGAGGTATCTTTATTGTCACATCATTGCAGGCGTCGAAAGTCATCAGCTCGCCCATGGCATGATCGCTGTGAACAAATGTGAAATGATCAGTCGCGAGTAACACGCAAACTCATATCGTAAAAAGCAAGCGAATGTTATCACTTAGAATTATGATTTATAAATAGGCAAGAGAAAATAGCAAGAAAATAATAAGACCCGCGCCTGGGTGAACGTCCAGACATCGCGTGCGTGCGTTTATTATAATATATTAATATTCTTAAGTAGTTTATTATGATTAGTTGTACTCGTACAACGTTACTTCAAGACGAATAAACGAAAAAATGATAAAAAGTTGCTAGATCTCAGGTTGAGAGATTATTAGTTTCTGCCCGGGCGCGCGCAAGACTTAAGGGATGTCCGACCATAGTCGCACCGTATTCACTTAACGCGCTCTCCGGTTTGGCGCCCTGTTCTGGACGCACAGCGCGCGTTAAGTCCTTCAATTCCAAGTTTCGTTTTTCTTATACAAGCGTCACACGTGCAACGTTGCCTTAGCTTGAAAGTCTGAAAGGCATATTTAGCGTTCGATGCGCGTCCTGGATAAGGTCCCTGCGCGCGTTACAGCCTCGCGCCCGATTTGACTCGTACCTCGGCGAGGTCGAGTCTTTTTCCAATGAACTAATTTACAACACCATGAATATCGATCAGTCTCCGGGACGCTGATGAGGATCTATTAAACTTCGACGGAAGTAAAGCTATCTCGGGCGAACTCTCGCAAGGATATCAGCCGGTCGCGAGCGAACCGCCGAGCGTTTAACGTTAACGACCCGACGACGTTGGCACGACGACGATGGTTCTCGTCGTTACGGCTTCATTCACCTACGAGCCGCGGTGCGTTCTTCTTTCGCAACGTGCTATCGATTATCGTGAGTCGCCGCGAGCCGTTGCAGGCACGATATCTCATTGTAGCGTTCGGCCGAAGCCGTCAACGTCAGACCGGGGGTGAGGGAGGGTCAACAGCGCGCGTGAGGCATTGTGCAGATGTGTCGTGGATAATAAAAGGGGTAGCGCCACCGGAGGGTTACTGAACCGCCCCACTCGACCGCGTAATACATCATTTCTTCGGGGATGCTCTCTCGACAATACCGAGAACGTATCCCGGGCTCTCGCGGAGCGTTCATCCCGTGCATCCATCACCGACTAGATACGGTCCAGTCCGGCCCGGTTCGCCTGCTAAGCTTGAAATGTCCCGCGGGAACGGAAACCGTCAACGTCAACGTAGTTGGCTTATTTTCAAGCGTATGCTCCATTCATCGCTGTAATATGTAAAATTGGCACGCGAACAATCTTTCTGACCGACGGGGATGATGTGTCCGGCTGTTCTGTCTGTAATTGTAATATTAATCTTCTTCATAGTCTTGAGCGTCATCGATGGTGTTTTAGTAATTACTGTCAGCATTACGTGCACACGCGTTAGGTACTTTAAGTATTTAAAGTGGCTCTAAATGCGGCTCATAAGCCTTCTGATTGGCTTGTAAGCACACTCACAGGCACTTTTATCGATAAAAGAAAGCTCAGAATAAGGGTCTGATATACGAAGACTCATATTGATAGTCGTTACTCGCAACTTATCTCACATGAGATACTCAGATCAGAACTTATAGTTAAACCCGAATTTTTTTAGTTGAATCACATGATATACATGACATTGTACTTGTAATCATGATTCAACTGAAAAATTCATACCCAAATTCTGAATTCAAGTCTGAGTATTTCAGATGGGACCATCTTTTGTCCATCGACTGACCATCCTTCTTTTGCGGAAGGACTCCGTGAATTTATCAGTTCAAGATCTAGCGGGTATAGATTTTTCTCTCTCTCTTTTCAAGCCGAAAACGGCAATTTATTTTCAGATTGGCGATTGTTACCTAAGCTTTTTACATCATCGAGCCTTATTCCGGGCTAAAGCGGGATTCACGGGCGGCGCATGTATACCGCTTAATTGCACGAGAGGCGATTAGAAAGGATAAATGTCAAACGGTGCGTGGCACCATGTGACCGGGGTCTCAAAGGATTAATTATGGGCGACGGAGACGGTGGAAAATCGCGGCGGTATGTTGTCTGTCGTCTGCGAAAGTCGCAACAACGTCGTCGCTGCCGTCGTCATCGTCGTCGTCGGCACGCACGAGCGAGTCGAGAACGATATATCGGGACACGATCGGGGACGGGAGGTTTGCGTGAATCATCGGCGAGCCTCTGCTAGCATGACAACACGATAATTATGATAAGCGTGGGCGTAGCGTCGAACAGAGACAAACATAGGTACAGAGCCTTAGTCAAGTCCGTAGTCCGCTCGTCGAAAGTCGGGGAACACGAAAGGTAGGCGTACGACCGGCCTAGGTGTGGGCGTGAAGAGAGACAGAGGAAAAGGGAGAAAGACAGATCGAGGGAGACGACGAGAGACGGTGAGGGAAAGAATAAGAAAGCTTTCTAAACACTATATCGATTTCGACGGAGACATGGTTACTCGTCGTTTGTGGCTAAACATGAATGACAGGTGCGTGACTGCCGTTTGTGTTGACTATAAGCCTCCCCGGATCCTTACAGTGTCGCAGGTCGTCGCGCAAAAGCGCAGATGAATTAAAGGGTTACTCGTTCTTATTCGGTTTGACCGTGCTTAATTTTGTAGACTTCGTTGTTCGTTGAAAATTAAACTCGCAAATTCGTCGGACGCATTAAGTTTATCCAGTCCAAGGATAGCTTCAACCAGTATGTGAGTATGTGTGCATGCGTGTGTTTGAAACAATATGCGCGTATCGTCAAGTCATCTCGAATAGAAGTGATCCGTTGAGAAATATGTCGATAAATGAAAGATGTCTCCCAGAGGGAGACATATTTTAATGCTCTGTCTTTCATTTTCAGTTTAACGTCGTTCTGTACGGGGTTAGTTTCCACCCCAGATCGAGAACACAGCTAAGAGTAAATAATTGCACTCCTTTTTACTCACCTAGGATCCCACGCGACAATCTCGCAATGTAATATGAAATTCTTTCGAGATGGTTTCCCCTTTTACCAATGGCCATCGAACGTGGAAGGAAAGCGCGACGAGACTAGGCGTATTCACTATATATTCTTCCCTTTCAGGAAATCGGTGCGTCCTCAGAATAGACGTTCCCGTTCGTCAAACCGGACGAAATTCCGCACCAGATCACAAAAGGATTATGAAAAATACATGCACACCATCTCTAGGATGCACAACGGGAACTGAGAACCGAGAAGCCGAAAGAGAGAAAGAGAGAGAGAAGAGGCAACGCCTTCCACGTCGCTTGGTGAGTTTTATCGACTCACGACTTCATCCTTGGATACTAGCGTTTGCGAGAAGCAGGGGGGTCTTCTCGCGCGACTCTCGTGAGCGCGATGCGCCGAAACACCGCAGGAAGGAACGAGAGAGAAAGAGAGAGAGAGAGAGAGAGAGAGAGAGAGAGAGAGAGAGGAAAAGAGAGAGGGAGATAGAGAGATCAGCCGTCTTGGATATTCACTGGCGTCCTCAGAGCTTCCGTGCTGGCGTTTGCAGAACAGAGCGAATCTCCATCAGCGAATCGAACTTCAATCGTGGAGCCAGCTAACCGAAAGGTCACAGTAGATTCGTGCGCTTCTAGGACGCGAACGGAGAGGCGCGAGACGAGCCAACGCCTTCGTGTCGCCGCGTGATCATTATCGACTTGCGCTGCTGATACCTGGGACGTGTCCTTAGGCAAAGGTCCTTCCAGGACGAACTCGGCAAGCGGAATGCGCAGAAGTTCGAGAAGGTGATGGTCGGTTAGGTATATCCGGCTTCTTCTCGGGGGTGGAGACCGCTCGGCCGCCGCGGCAACGCCTCTTCTGACACGTCAACGTTAGGTGCGAGGTAAGCAGGTAGGTGGATGGATAAGCAGATAGATAAATAGGTAGGTAGACAAGCTGGTAGGCAGAAAGATAGACAGGTAGACAGGTGGAGTGTTATACGCAGAACGGGTCACGGTTAGGTACACGTCGCTCCTCGTCGCCGCTCTTCCGTCGCGAAGCGGTCACGGGGAGACGCGAAAGCGGAAGCGGGAGCGGACGGAGAGGCGCGACTCCGCCTAGTCGCGCGCGCGAGGCACCTCACCCTGGGTAAACACACTGCGGGATGCACCACTACCACCACCACCATCACTAGCAGCACTAGCACCACCACCACCACCACCACTACCACTGCCACACCACTACCAGTCAGCGCCGGTATGTATACGATCAACGCCCCGCGTCACCCACCACGTCGATGAGGAGAGAACGTCTCTCCTGTGTCCTCCGTCTGTCAGTGGTTGGTATGTTCCCGTTTAATTACTTTCCTCCTTTCTCTGCGTGTCTAATTGTTTATTTATTCAACTTTATCTACTTTCCCCTTTCGCCCTCTTTCTCTCGCTCTCTCCCTCTCTCTCTCCCTCTTTCTATCCGCTATACCTTTATCCTCCACAACCATCCCCGTGGATGGTGTACGTACATGTGCACTTCGCCGCGAGAACGAGGGACGATGACTCACACTCACCGACACGACGACGTTTCCTCCTTGGCTTTCTGCTACCCCGTGAAGATAGGCCGGCGCCTCGGCAGCACTCTCCGACGAGAGAGAGCGGGCACTCGGCCGTGCACCTGGCCTGGTGCCGCGAGTGAGAGTCCTCGCGACAATACCACCACGGCGAGGAAGGACAGACGGAGAGTCGGAGGGATGCTGAAGCGCCGCGCGAGAGCCAGGGAGGAGGCCGTGGGCGGCGGCGGTGACGGCTACAGCGGGGCTTGGGGGTGGTAGGGCTGGGGTTACGTGTCCTCCGCGGTAGCTTAAGGGAAGGGGTGGCAATTCGGAGGGGAATGAAGCACGGTATCCACCCAGTTTCTAGAGAAAGAGAGCGAGAGAGAAAAGGAGAGGGGTGGAGAAAGAGAACGAGGGTAGAGAAAGAGCAAGCAACTCTGTCGCGAAACCCACCGGGATAAGACGCGACGAACGACGGAAAGCTACCCGGATGCCGCTTTCCACGGCACTCTCGTCGCCGCTGATGTCGTCGCTGTTGTCGCTGACGATGTTGCTGCTGTCGCCTGTCTGCCTGCTCTGCTTACACACACCCCCGATGGATCACCGAGCCTCGGCCGTGATCACGCTTCCGATCTTTCGCGGGAAATCCTCGCGGACGACGTAGCCATGGATACTGCAGGATCCGGCAGGGAGAGGCGACTGCCCCGTCGCGCGCGCACCCCCTCACCCTCCCACTTACCGTTCACCCCGTCTCTCACCGCAGCCACCCTCTGGCGCACCCTCTTGCCTCCTCCGCGATGCGCGCCCCTCGGCCGAAAATGTCAATATCCTCTCTTGCTGCGCCCGCGATGCGCCCCCCTTCATACCGCCATCGCACCGGTACGCCCCACTATACGCGTTCTCCGTGTGCCGCTCCCGTCGCCCTCATCATCCCCCGCTCTCTCGTCCCCTTTCTTCACTCTCGCCAGCCTTTCTCTCTACTTCTCCTTCGCAATGTTCTCTCGTCTTCACCCTTTCACTTCTCCTCACTCTCTCGGTATCTATCTTTCTCTGTTACGTCCTCTCTCATTTTCTCCCTTACATCGTTCAGACCATTCCTTGCCGACCCAGGGACGAGATTACAATAGTCGGTGCCCTGCAACGAGATAATAGGGAACTGTTATTAGTAATATAAATAAATCATGAATCCATAATTTTACATAAAAACGGAAGAAAATACTTTAAGGGGATGTTTTGAAACGTTTCATCTATTTTAATATGCTTTGGATTAACAGATTTTAAAATATATATGTATAAAATGTGTTGTAGAGCAGTTAAAAATAATGAGAAACACGTATTTATTTACATATATCTTTTTGTATGCTTAAGAATTTGAGCAATTCCTTGAAGATAATTTTGATGAAATAGATTCCCATACAGCACAGAATCTCTTGGGGACGTCCCATAGATGTTCTGAGGACGTAGAAATGTCCCCAGGATGTACTCTGGACGTTTCTTGGATATTTGTGCTGTTAGGGTTGGGAACGAATATTTTTAAAATTGTTATGTTATTAAAGATAAAATTGTGATATTTTTCGAGGTACGTTATACATATTCTTAACAAATTTTTACTCTTTATTATTTTAATCAATTTCACATCAATTTCAAATCAATGTGCAAAAAGATAATCATATAAAGTGAGTTTTAATTTAAATTCACACAGTCATGTTTAATACAATTTTTTTTTTAATTATATATTGAAGATGCTTGTAAATGCTATGCTATAAGTAGTTGCAGACGCGTTGCGTCAGACTACTTGTACATAGTACTTCGTATAGACGCGACGTGTCTGCAACTACTTATAGCGTGACGCTTACAATACATATCCCAAGAAAGTGTTTACAGAAAATAATTCTAACATATACATAATTGGATGCGGCGTAAAAACCTTATCAAATGTTGTATTCATAAAAATGTTGCAATTTACGAAAGTAATATGTATATATATATATATATATATATTTATATACACATATGTACAGAATTATTTGTAACAATAATAAATATGTTATTATGTAATGCAATAACACAATATTGTGTCACATATATCTATAAAATAAAATATATATATGTATATATATATATATATATATATATATATATATATATATATATAAATTTTGTATATTGCTATGCATTTTACATAAAATATTTTTGAGTCCCGGCTAAACTTATTTTAAAAGATTTTATTGAAAATAATGAAAAATTGATATAATTGACACTCAATCCATTTTTAAAACTTAAATCGGAATTCAAATTAAAATAGTTTGTGTCTTGAATAAGTCCAAAATGGTTTGAGTCTCGGCTAAATCAATTCTTGCAGATCTTGTCTAAAATCTCGTAAATTGATTTAGCTGAGACTCAAACCATTTTTCAATATTTATAGTCGAGCTTCAAACCACAATGGTTTGCGTCTCGATTCAAACTATTTTGCAGACTTCTGCAAAAAGCTCGGTTGCACCAACGTTATTTTGGTTTTAAGTGACACTTAAATATATATTTATCTTTATTTATATAGAAAGAAAGGTAAAGATAGATATATGTTTAAGTTTCGCTTAAAGCCAAAATAATGTTGGTGCAACCAGGCCTTAGTTGAATTTCAAATTAAAATGGTTTGTGTCTCGGCTAAATAAGTCAAATATAATAGGCGCTTATGCTTTTGTATCACACCATTCGAACAAACATGTTCTATATCAGATGATTTATTATATATTGTGCATGTAATGAATATTATATTACTTTTAAAAATTAGGTGCTTACAACCTTTGGCTGCGTTCCGAAATTTACTGCCAGTATTGAAAATCTCTAATTCATATTATGTATACTATAGAATTTCAGTACTGGCAGTAAATTTTGGAATGTAGCTTTTGTTACGCTTCTGCCTTCTCGGCCGAGGGCCTGGAAAACATTTTCTAGCCGAGTTATCATCTACGAAATATATAGGAAGCGAACCGTAATGAGGGGATGGATTAACGCACCTGACGTCACGACTAAGGGCTATCGCACACAAATTGACATAACTGCATATGCATAGCATAAGATCGTATGGACCAATGAGCATCGAATATTAAGCATCGAACATAAATATGGCGACTTAATACTCGATGCTTATTGGTACATACGATCTTATGCTATGCATATGCAGTTATGTCAATTTGTGTGCGATAGCCCTTAGTCGTGACGTCAGGTGCGTTAATCCATCCCCTCATTACGGTTCGCTTCCTATATATTTCGTAGATGATAACTCGGCTAGAAAATGTTTTCCAGGCCCTCGGCCGAGAAGGCAGAAGCGTAACAAAAGCTATGTTCCGAAATTTACTGCCAGTACTGAAATTCTGAATATTGAATATTAAGTCGCCATATTGATGATTGATACTTAATATTCGATGCTCATTGATCCATACTATCTTATGCTATGCATATGCGTCTATGTAATTTTGTGTGTGATGGTCTTAAGAAGAGATAAGGATGGCGTTATAGTTTGTCTTTATCTAGCTAACTTGACCTAACCTTTCTGCTCTTGCGTCCGCGCGAATAATGCGCTTGTGTGCGGCGTGTGTATGGATACACCTACAGAGGCAATTGGTCTGTTCTTTTGCCTGCACTGCTGCACTGGTGCAATAAGTTAGAGTGAGATAAATATATATTTGTCTCACTCTAACTTATTACACCAGTGCAGCAGTGCAGAGCAAAAGAACATATCTAATGCTTCGTGCTCTCGCTGCACGATGTCTCCAAAGTCAACTCAGGATTTGTTTATGTTTAACTCTTACAGACCGTTAATTTGCTAGATTTTGAATAAAGATCTGCAAAAATTTATTTAGCCAGGACTCAAATCATTTTGAATTATTTTACAAGATTTATTATCTATTTCTCTTATAAAGGATCCTCGAGGTACCTGATATTTGTGTGACATAGATACTTCAGTGGCAAATCTAGAGGTTGCGTACGCAACACGCACATGTCACATTGCTTTCATTTGTTTTTTGTCTCAACGCCTCTAACAATGGTTTACATACAAATCTAACTTTAAATACTTTGCTTCTTCGAGCACTTAATGAGATATTGAAACGAGATGTTGCCTAAGACGATTTCAATGTTAAAATGCACTTCTCGTTTGATATGGCTTCGTTCCTTAACGAAGTTAGCGAACAAATTGGAGAATAATTCGGAAGACAGGATGCAAGCCTGGCAGATACATTCGTACAATGGGGTGGACGACTTGCAACTTACCAATGTCAGAATGCCGACAATTAGAAATCCGACGGACGTCCTGGTAAAAGTGGAAGCCTCCAGCGTGAATCCCATCGACATCGCAATGACGAGTATTGCATTCTTGATTGACATCAGTCACTTATTTTAAAAGCATTCAACATTATGAGTCACTTATATATATACAAAGAGTATTATATATATTTTTCAAATTCTTTTGGTTTTGTCCACACTTTTGTAACAAAATGCTCCTTTTATGACTCAAGTTTGTAAGCCACAACAGAAGCATATATATTTTTTTCTAGATGGTTATGGTACGACTACACTGAACTTGATGCGTAAAGTAAATTGTTCAAGAGCACACGATGAGTTAGAGTTACCTTTAACATTGGGCAGAGACTTTGCAGGAGTAGTTGTATCAAAGGGATTCAACGTAGGAGACAAATTCAAGCTAGGTGAAGAAGTTTGGGGTGTAGTCCCATTAGAGCAACAAGGCTGCCATGCAAATTATGTTGTTGTTAATAGTGATATAGTAAGATACATCCTATTGCTCAAATATTGAATATCTAGTTAGCATATTGTATTTATTGTAATCACTGTACGTTTAATTCATCATATGTTCCATCATGATAACTGATAACAAGTGATGCTTGTTTTTCATTGCAAGGTGCGTTCACGCCCTCAGAGACTGTCTTACACGGAAGCCGCGAGTATTTTGTATGCCGGATTGACTGCATGGTCGGCACTGTGGTACACGGGAGGATTGTATTACAAAACAGCACTATTTACAAGGAACAAGCGTGTCTTGGTCATGGGAGGTTCAGGAGGTGTTGGGACTATAGCTATACAGCTTCTGAAAGCTTGGAACATGAATGTATATATTTATGCATACCTCTGGCGCGATAGTCTGTTGCATATGAAGCATGAAATTTCTTTAGGTAATTACCACCTGCAGCAGTGACGCTGTGGAGACCCTACAGAATTTAGGTGCCGACGTCGTGATCGATTACAAGCAGGAAGATGCCGACAGACAAATCATCTCAGAAGGGCCGTACGTGACTTTATCATCAGATTAAAATTTATTGTATTAATATGAAGCTGTTAAATGTTTCATTGATGAACTACAGGTACGACATAATCTTAGATTGCGCCAGGCAGGGGCCAGAGCAGGTCAGGATGAAAGGATACCCATATAATACTTATGTAACATTGAGCTCGCCGATGTTGAAAAACTTTGATCAGTATGGACTAGTCCTGGGAGCTTTTCAGAATGTTGGCGATATTGTCAAGTTAAATATCCCAATAACGCAAAATAAAGGCTGCGTCAAGTGGGGATTTTTCTTACCGAGTCAAAGAGGAATCAGTGTTATCCAAGAGCTCGTAGAAAATGGAAAGGTAGGATATCAGTGTCTGCAAGTTTCCTAAATCTATTCTGCAGATAACTACTTTGCAATTTTATATCTTACATTTCTGCAGATCGTACCTGTTGTTCAGCAAGTGTATCCTTTTCAAGATTTGTCGCTCGCGTATAAAAGAATGAATCAGGGTCATATGAGAGGCAAGCTAGTAGTTGACATGAAAACAACGCGAGACGATTAACCTTGTAACGCAATTTTAACTTTATATATAGCTATAGAAACTTTGAATAAATATAAAATGCATGTCTATTTTTTGAAAAGAGCAATTTACTATACAATAAATAATTTAAATCATTTATTTATGCAATAAGTAGTTATATCTTGACAATCGCAGTGTTTGCAATAATCATTGCATCTCGTATCGAATCGCTACCGAAGACTTTGTCTGCAACTTCTGTCCAACAATACGCCGCAAGATTTGTGGCTTTATCCGAGCCTTCCTTCAAAACCTCCTCCAGATAAACGGGTTCCTTGAGCAATCTCAATACTTGTTGACGAATCGGAGTTAATTTTTCTATAACTACATCCGCCACGACTAATTTATACCTAAGGGTATTTAAATATGCATCAATTATAGTCAAGTACGATTAGGAGCTTCACTGCTTACTTATAGAAATGTTTTCAGAAATAATCGATCATGTCGTAAGATAAAAGTACTGATTTCTACGATCCGGAAATGATACTTTTATTCACACAGTCTTTATACTCACTGTCCCGTATTCAATCCTGTAGCTTCTTTGCATATTTCATCTGGCGTCTTTCCAGTGAATAAAGAGTGTATATTAATCAAATTAGTTATTCCCGGTCGCGTTTCCGGCTCGTAGGTCACTTCGGAGGTGAAGTCGGTCACAGCCTTTTTCATTTTCTCCAGTAGCATATCTGGATTATCTAGAATATCTAGTCTACTCCTGGCGTCCTGGTACGACTTCGACATTTTTTTCATAGGATCACGTAGCGACTTGATCCTCTGACTTGGACCATCTGGAAATGTCACAATTCATCAGTCAACATTTGCACAAAATCGAGCTCTACTAAAATTTAAAACTATATTTTCAAAGAGACTTACCACTGACTAGGACATGCGGTATCGGAAAAGTCATTCCGAATTTTTTGTTAAATATTCGTGCTAAATCCTGTGCCAGTTGCACATGCTGGGCTTGGTCTTGTCCAACTGGAACATCTGTTGCTCTGAGAGAAAAAGCCTTCATATAATTTACCATACTTTAGCATAATGATTGATGCAATATTGAAATAATTACTTATATAACAATATATCAGCTGCTTGCAAAACAGGATAAATATACAGGCCTAGAGGAATATTTTTTAAGGATTCACTCTTTTCTTTGAATTGTGGTAAGTGTGCCAGCCTAGCCATAGTTGTGATACAACCCAGAACCCAACACAGTTCTGCATGTGCCGATACTCTGGATTGTTGAAAAAGAATACTCTTTTTAATGTCTATACCACAAGCCAATAAAGTTGCAGTCATTAGCAGAATATTCTCTTTCAATTTTTTTGGATCCTACGGATCACATATTGTTCGTAAATAATATCGGTGATAATCCTAGAGTAGAAATTTTTAATTTTCTGTATCTTTACTTGCGGTAAGGTGATTGAGTGCAGATCTGCTATACTGCATATAAACTTGTCACTATTATTTTGGAGATCTACCCATCTTTGAATTGCACCAAAATAATTGCCTACATGTACACTGCCTGTAGGTTGAATGCCAGAGAATAATATTTTGTGATTTTGAGTTTGCGTTGCCTGCAAATAGACATATTTAATAAAGATGACATTGGCAAGCTGTAATAATACAATGAATTAAATTCTCTTCTTGAATGACAACATAATTGAAATAATTAATGTAATTAAAACTAATTAAATCTGGAGCATTGTATCTTCCTTTAGAAATGGATAAAACAAAGTTTAGTTTCAGAATAGTTGTAGGTTAGGATAAAGTATAATCGCAAATTTCGAACCTGTTGGCTGTACTTATTGACTCTATTACATTTAGGTAGAGCCTTTTCCAAGCAAACAGCATTCTTTAATGTCTTGAACATTATTTACATATATATTAAATGTACAAAAATTTTGGTACAGCTTATTTCTCCAGCTAAACTTGCTGCACTGGTGCAATAAATGTAAACAATTTTGGCAAAAACAACGATAAAAATATGATATTAACACGATAAAGAACTAAGGACTTTAAACTATAAAATATTTGCCGAATTATTTTAATAACGTCATTTTTAGAAGTTGAATGTTGTCTGTTTTTCAAAATAAAGTAAAAGAATATCTGACTTGCTGTTGAATATTCTATTTCAAAAGTGAAGAGCCTTCTGATCTGAGGTGCGTTCGGAAATGTCACCTGAGACATCCACTGCCATAAGGTCGTGAGAAAATTGACCAATCATAAGCCGCTATTCGAAGATTGCGTTCCGAAATTCACTGCCAGTACTGAAAATCTATAGTTTATGTATACTATAGAATTTCAGCACTGGCAGTGAATTTTTTAACGCAGCCATAGTTGGGTCTTAAGCCCATTCTACAATTGCGTGAACGTGGTGTAAGTGATTGTATGTGATTACGACAACCAATCAGAATAAAGCAGTCAGTAAATAAAACATTCGGATTGGTTGACTCTTACGATCACGACTACGCTTACGCAATTGTAGAATGGGCTTTATATTTAAGACCGTCTTAAAGTCGATTTATGATGGCCGTAACCGTAAACTTATGTTGTATAATCCATAAGAAACGGACCAATCGCAATTGACTATTCTTGTAATAATCGACTACAATTGGTCAATTTCTTATGGATTATAGTATAAGTTAATAGTTGCAGCCATCATAAATCGGCCTTTAAGTTCCCTTTCAGATAATCTATAGCTAATGAAAGGATCCGTATATCATTTGAAAGTGAACTTAAACTGTCTTAAATATAATGGAGGATTGAATTCTCTATTAGAAAGCTGTTCTCTTATTGGATATCGGATGTCATACGTCGGAAATCGGACGCGGTGTGAATCCTACATAAGATTCGACTATGAATATTGTGGTCTGTCCTTTTTAGCTGCACTGCTGAATTAGTGCAATAAGTTAAAATGAGATAAATATTTTTTTTCTTACAATAACTTATTGTATCAGTTCAGAGGCCTCATTCTCATATCGCATACGATATTTCTATGAAAAGCTATAATATATGTAACATGAACTATAACTTTTCACAGAAATATCGTATGTGATATTTTTCGAGAATAAAGCCCCAGCAGTGCAGTTAAAAAAAACAGAGCATTGGCCTTATGGAGAATTCACATTGTGTCCGATATTCAATAAGAGAATTGGTTTTCTGAAGACAAAAATGTTGTTAGCTAGAAACTTTAGCAAAAAAACTCTACTATTGAATATCGTATCGTCGGATGTCGGACGCAGTGCAAATCCTCGACTAGTCAATTCCTCTTTGAAGTACAGAAAGTGCAATACAGTGCAGCTGAGAGAAGACTAACGACTAATCGCAAGCGGACTTCGAGAGAAGATTTCAAATAAAAAGTCCCAGAGCCCGCCATACTTGTATTAAAATATAAAAGCGTATCAGTAATTCGTTTTACTTGTTAACATACAATCATCTCTGCGGCGGTTAATTATGACTTCGAACGTGAAAATATTCGAAATTACGGTACCAGAAAAGGACAATCTTTGTTGTGCGATCTGTAAGATCCTGAATCAAGAGAACGAATCCCTAATTTATTCGGATTTTTGCGCGAACAGAATTAAGTGTCGGTAAGCGTCCATTTTTGTATATCGCTCTAAAGAATATCTTGAACGAATTCCTATTATCCTAAACGCTTCTTCCGGCTTTCAGACAATTTCTTCAAGAAACTCCTCAGGCAATGACCGCCCCAGTAACTAACCGGAAAATACTCGCGGCCGGGGGTACTATGAACATCATCGTCACGAAGGACTTCTTTGCGGACTACACGTTCCAGGATCACTGTGACGCATTGAACATACAAGTGGCACGTATCCAAAGTGATTCTGAGAAATTCGCGACTTTCCGAATTCCGTTACTTGCGAGATAAACAAATTATTGTTTATTCATTCCAAATTGCGAATTGATTGTTGATTATTCTCATATAATTACACAGATGGATTTATTGGATCCTGTTCCGGCCGACGTTTACAGAGCGTGTCTCCTGTACACCGTGGAGTATAGATTGGCGCCGCGGTGGAACAAGGTCGGGCTCTACCTCGTCGAAGGACAAAATTTCCTCAGCTTGACGGGAAGCGTCAACGCGATAACGTTGAACATCAAGGAGATTCGCGGTAAAACATCTAGCCGTTCAATTAACAGTGATGTTAAACACAGCATTTTTACGATACCAAATAATGCTGACTTACATATACCTTAGAAATGAATCCTTCATCCTTCTCGTTACTTCACGCCGCGACGAGGATGAGTGTAATGTGAAAATATTGCAGGTAATAGTGCTCGGCTTCAGGTGGAAGCCGTAAATCTTAAAATACCGTTCGTGAAACTGAACACGGCGCGTCCCTTGCAGCACGATACGCAACTGATGGTGCGTGTTTTACCGAGGTAAGTCGTCGGAATCGCAAAAATTTTGTCACGACGATATGCGTTAATGCGAAATCTCAAAGAATATATTTTGAAATGTACTAGTACTAAAAATTTATAATATGTAAAACCTACGTTATAAATATATTTTCAATACATTTAATATAATTATAAATTTACAGTACAATATATGTAATCAAGATAGCACAAACTTCTAGAAAATGTCTTAAAGATGTTATCAAAAGACATCTTATTTTATTTAAAGATGTTTTTATATGTTTTTATTATTTATTCTTTTTAAATAAAATGTTGAATAAATATGTTATTAATATGAATAAATTTTTTTTCAATATATAAATTTTTAGTACAATTAGTATATTTCGGAACGTGACCGAAATTATATGTCGATCGTACAAATTGAAATTGAATTAATACTGCAATTCTAGACAAAATCGTAAAACTCATAACTTGTTCTCGTAAGACTCGTAAGAACTTATGAATAGACCTGCAATTCTATGGGCCGATTGTTCCAATCTCTTGGTAAATTACCTTACAGATAAATCATGTGTCTGTCTCTGTCCAATTTGGAGAAAAAAACGAAGACAGACGTATGATTTAATTGTCAAGTA
Organism: Odontomachus brunneus; assembly: GCF_010583005.1. Lineage (NCBI taxonomy): Eukaryota > Metazoa > Arthropoda > Insecta > Hymenoptera > Formicidae > Odontomachus > Odontomachus brunneus. The sequence goes on along the minus strand of NW_022639508.1, from coordinate 1,978,216 downwards.
ACTTACCAAAAGGTTGGAACAATCGGCCCTGTGCTCACCGTATGTCATATGATAACTCGTAAATACCTACGATTTTTTTTTGTTTTTTCGTAAGCTACGACTTTATGAATTTACGATTTACTCGTATATTTGCTTAGAATTGCAGCATAAATTAGATTCGTTGATTCTACAAAACGATTGTTCGCAGTATGAAAATGGCGAATGTGTTGAGGATCTCGAAGATAATCAAGAAGGAGCATCCGTTCAAGGACTACGAGCACATGTGCACATATTGGAGAGAAATGGTTTGCGTAATCACCAGGATGGTTATATATCCGCGTGTTAAAAATTAATTATACATCAATTTCACTTTACTTCGTACATTCGCTTCGCCGATAAAGCTATTAGTCGTCGAGCGACGCCGTAAATCGCTTGAGAAACGCTCTACTTTATTTTAGCACGGTTACGTACTGCCAGACTGCGCGGAAGGATCCTTATTTTACGATATCAAGTTCGTCTATTTCAAGTCAAGAGTCTTCCTATATCCTGAGACGTGTCTGACCTCGGGACCTCTGCACGTTCTCCCACCCTCGATGGACCCGGTGCCTATAATTTACAGATTCGCGGGAGAGTTAAGAAGTAGGGTGTCCAAACTGTGTGGCCAGCAACTGGACATATGTCCCGAAGTGAGAACATAAAATTACTTATCATCCTCTTTTTGTTCTTATTCGTAGACAAGCACGAATGACTAAAATCATATGACATACGGTCAACATAGGGCCGATTGTTTCAACCTTTTCGTAAGCTACCTGACAGTTAAATCATTCGTCTGTCTTCGTTTTTTTTTTCAAATTGGACAGAGACAGACATATGATTTATTTGTAAGGTAACTTACCAAGAGGTTGGAACAATCGGCCCATAGAATTGCAGATCTAGTCATAAGTTCTTACGAGTCTTACGATACTTTATGAAATGTCTTAAAGATATCCAAAAGACGTCTAACAGTGATAGAACGTCTTTAAGGCATTTGTTAGTAAATTGTGTCGTCTAGATCAAGTTGACAAGTCATGAAACTCACTCGAAAAAAAAGAGATTGTTTTATACATACCTTTCCTTTTACAGAACACGTACAGAGCGGCTCTTCAGGTTTGCACGCCAATAGTACCAAAGACTGACAAGTTGTCAGGGTATGACTCAGGATACTGCACGAAATCGAGAACCGTTAGCAACATGGCGACGTCGCCGCTTTATATAGCTGATACGTGCGGAATTCCTACTAAACGGGCGCGAATGTCGTTAACGAGGACCGATGATTCGTTCACGTGCGGCACTGAGTGCAGCGATTTCGATTTTGGGATCAGTCCGATGTGTTCCACGGACAGATCACAACGACGTAAAAACGTTAGGAATCTGTCGGCAATATTACACGACGTAGATGACATCAAAACGATTGTGCCGAAAGACGAAAGAAAATCGAGCTATTTCGGAAACGAAGAAATACGATCTCGCGCGGTAAATCTCGCGTTGTGCACAATTACTGTGATCTTTAATAAAAAAAAACGGTTGTTAAATGGAATAACTTTTGCAGGACGAGACGACAGTCAAGGAAAAGGAGCCTAAGCAGATAAGCTTGAAGGAAAAGCTGTTGAAAGCTAGAAGTGACGAATAAAAATATGAAATTTCCAAGAAAAGTTTTTCTTATAAATTATTGTGTCGTTTTATTGTTACTCATATCTGATAAAATGCAGTTTATTCGATAAAAAAATTATTTCTTATGGCTAAAAGGGAGCACTAACTTTTAACGAATGAAGTAGATATTTTAATAAATTATAGTTATGAGAATTGAATATTCTAAAATTGTATTATAAGTTATAAATTATTTTTTAGCAAGAGAGAGAATAAAAAGAACGCGTCGTATTCGTTTCCCTACGGGGATAACAAGTATCTCACAAATATTAAGTGTTAAAAATGTATTATCTTACAAATTAAATATAATTTAGATTAAAGTTTCTTTCTTATATTCCTTTATCGCTTCCAATAAAGCGCGCCTGTCCTCCTTGTGCTCGATACCGATTTCTATCAAGTCATTATTCGTGAGCGTTAGAAATAAATCCATGTCCACCTAAGATGAGGAAACGAGGGACGATTTACGTATGAAAAGAAATTACAGTCTACCGATGGTTTATTAAACTTTTACGGTAAAAGGCTAATTGCGAAGCTAATTAGAGCGACTATCAAACTTGCCGCTATTGCTAGATTTGCCGATTTTAATTTTAGAACGTGAGAATCTGAAGCGCCCCACGCGTCTGCTATCGAAATTATACTTACTTCCTGCTCGAGAAATATAGGAATATATCGAGCAAAACCGGAGCGCTTCAACACGACGATCATCTTCGCCTGTCGCGAGTTCAACAGCATCCCTTTTGGCGGCGTTTTGCAACGCGGCGGTGTCGGGGTGTTCTCGCCAAACACGTTTTCATCGTTGATGTCCGGCGGCACATGGGGACACCTCAGCGGACTGAATTCCGGTGTAAAGCCGAGAGTGGCGTCCAAATCGTTCGAGTGATTCGCAATCTCGAGATCCGCCGGTCGCACCGATTGCAATCTGCGATTAAGTTGTGTATTACATTCACACAATATTTTATCCTGGACAAGTACAAATATCCAAAAAACATTTTAAATATGTCATGATCTTCATAGACGTCTAATCTTCTTAGAAATCTAATTTCTATCTTTTGTAGACATTATATCTTCCTTAGAAATCTGATTTCTATCTTTTCAGGAATTCTTTCAGACATTTTAGAAATTTGTGTTATCTAAGATAATATCTGAGTTCGTTCTAGACATGCTCAGGATGTCATGGCATATTCTTCAGACATTTTCAGAACACGTTCAGGATGATACTGTGGACGTTTTGTACTATACGATTTAAATATGAGTTCGATATAGAACTGTGCACTCGCGCAACCAGACTACCTTTGAAGTGCAACTGCAGATGACTCTTGCTGACACATTTTGAAATCGTTCTGCGTGGTCGCGTCCTCGTCTTCTAAGGACGTGTTCGCACGCTCCGTGAAATCGGTCCTCGTGAAACACACGACTGGTGATGCCGCGAACACGCCGTCACGATTGTACGTCAGCGCGGGCGACGCTAAATTCTGCATCTCCGCGGATTCCGCAGCCACGGACAAGAGATGACGTTTTATGGGCCTTGCCGTTTTCTTCTTGCAAGCCGCCTTGATCTCGTCGACGTCTCCTTGTTGGCCCATCACCTGGATGTTATCTGACGTATCGTTCCAATAGTCATCTATGATCAAATGTTCTTTCGCCAAGTTTGCGATTTCCGGCACAGTCGAGTTCCTCATCATGATGTGCGTGTACTCATCTGCGCTCAACATCGCATTTTCCCGTCTTCAGTCGAATCGAAATTCAAACGTTCGCAAATATCCGACGATGTCAAAGTAAAAAAAGGTTGTCTTACTAGCATCTGAAATCGAAACACCAAGTTCCAGCAGCTTGAAGAACAGCTCCTTGTCGTTCTTCATGGCTGCTACGCACAGTGGACTGATATCGTCATTAATCGCATTCGCCAGTGCGCTCGGACACGCGTTGTACACCGTCTCGAACATCTTCGTGCTGATCGCGGCGGCTAGCCCGAGGACCGACATGCCTGTTTGATCGAATTAACGAGAGAAGTGAGCATATTTCATTATTTCCTTATGTAATCATAATCACAAGTACCAGACATTTTTTCACAGTGCACATTTTAGTTCCTAAGATATAAGTAGCATATATGAAATGAAACAATAGAGTAAATTACTACATATCCATTTCTACAGATCTATTTCTCCTAGTAAAAATCCTATAGTGATTTTTACTAGGAAATGCTTTTCGTGTGATTGTTAATAGTATCTTCCTGTTAATTTTATCGCGAATTGCATGACAGTCCCTCTTTTACCGAGATACGTCGACTCATCGACGTTAGACTTCTTCTCCAAGAGCAATTTCACAGTGTCGATGTCACTATTGCGAATCGCCTGCATCAACGGGGTCCAACCGAATTTGTTTTTTCTGTCTACGGCACGATGGCTCTCTTCCCGGTCCAAAATCGTCTTCGTGATCTCGTAGCAACCGTTCGCCGCGCTTATGTGCAACAGATTCTCGTCGTAATTGTTCACCGTGTTCAAATTGTACCCTTCGAAAGAATATCTTTGTGTGAATAGTTTAAGTAGAAAAATCTAATTTTACTTAGAAAAAAATGAGCAAAAATGATGTATAGTTAACTCAGCGAAATTTTAAAAAGATATATATCTTTCTCTCTCTCATTATTGCGCGTAATTATGACAAAATTGCTTCAAATTATACAGTTAGAAAGAAGATCCTTACCTTGTTTTTGTATTGTCTTGATCACCTCCGCTTCCACGGCTTTCTTAATGTGAATGTACGATTCTGGCGATAACATTTTTCCCGATTGGAGACTTGACAAACTCGTTTCGTTCGTACTAATTAAATTTAGTTAATATCGATGCATTTCTTTGCTTTATTCTCATGGGACAATTAATTTATTACGTTTATACTTTATATTTATATTCTACGGAACATTATAATCTTTACACATATTGAAGACAGTCTCGACTTCATCGATTTCTCGTACAATAATGTACCGATGTTAGATATTATTATTCAAGTGTTCGCCTCACAAGGTGACTCGTTGGCAACTATTTCCTTTTTTCATATCATATCATGTATTAGTTTGTAGACAACGAATTTTAATCGTTGGACATATTAGATTTCGTGGCGAATGTTAATATTGAATTTCATATACGCTTTTAAACGAGTATCAACGCGTTGCTTTTTTCTTATCCTATATTTATAAAAATATTTGCATTAAATATTATAATTTCTTAATGAGAAAATCTTTCGTTCTTTCTCTCGTTTCTCATTCCATCTCGAGTCGTATTTTGTCGAAGAGCTTATTTTTCTGGATCGTTCTCGAGATTGTACATTATAAAAAAAAATTTTCTTAATTTAATTAATATTTTATATATATATATATATATATATATATATATATATATATTTCTCTTTCCATTTATATTCTTTAAAAATTAAAAAAAAGATTAGAGTAAATAAAAACTAATTATTAAAAATAAATAAATAAATAGAAATTAAACTTTGCATTCTTTCAGAAATCTTTAAAATTCCATTTTTCAAAAAAATACACGAATTCTCACGGAGAAATTTCAATCTCTCAACAAAAAGTTCAAAAGTTCAATAAGTAAAAGTACCTATTCCCAAATATGTACCTAGGTTGCGTTCCAAAACATCTTTTTTGAGGAAATTTTACTCGATACTCTATAGTATATGTAACGTGAACTATAGATATTGAGTAAAATTTTCCTCAAAAAGAACGTTTTGGAATGCAACTCTAAAATTAAACTTAGACGTTTACCATTGTTTTTCACACGACACATCTTGAAGATATCTAAAATATTTCTAAAAAAAGGTAAGATATCATTAGGATACGCGTGAATTGTATAAATTTGGTCTTTAAATAAAAACCTTTCAACATAGAATACTTGTAGAATTTCAATATATGCACATGTCGACGTACATTAGGGTTGCATTCCAAAACGTTCTTTTTGAGGAAAATTTTACTCAATAGTTCACGTTACATATACTATAGAGTATGGAGTAAAATTTCCTAAAAAATGTCCTAAAAAAGGATGTTTTGGAATGCGACCTAGGTACGTGGCCGGGAATTGGAAAATAAACTTGGAACTTATTAGTATTCCAAAGTATTGATACGACTATTGATACGTATCGATATGATTTTTCCTATTATTTGAGTATCGTCTGGGACATTCTTCCCGGACGATACTCATAACGTGTTCGACTGGCCCTGGTAATGACGTCATAAGTCTCTACTAGTCAATCATAAAGCTTATAAGTACTTATTCGTATACCAATAAACGTAGGCTGAATAATCCAGAGTGGGTTAACTCAAAGCCAATCGAACATGCTATCAAATAATAGGAAAAAGCATATCGATACGTATCGATAATTGTATCGATATTTTTGAACACTAGAACTTAAGCTGTGGCACATAGAAAAACTTAAGCAGTAAGACGTAAGCAGTAAGATTCTTACGGTCCAAGAATCAACGACTGTGATTGGTCAATTTGCTTACTGCTTACATCTTACTGCTTAAGTTTTTCTGTGTGCCACGGCCCTTAGGGTCTTCACACACAAATTGCCATAGCCGTAACGTAAGACGTACCGTAAGAATTGACCAATCACATTGAGAATCGTCGAAGGTCGTCATTGGCTGCATTCAGCAGACTCAACAGTTGCACAACAGTTGAGTAATTTGTCAATGTAATTGGTCTAGATTTAGGGATCTAATAGCAAGAACCAATAATCGTTGATTGCTCACTGAGCGCTTTTTCTACTGAATGCGCCCATTTTGATGAGTACTCGATCGTAATTGGTCAATTCTTAGGCCTGATCTACAATAGATGGAGTAAGGAGTAGGAGTAGGAATAAGAAATAAGCAGTAAATAAATGGACCAATCACAATCGATTATTCTTGAATCGTGAGAATGGAATTGGCCAATTTGCTTACTGCTTATTTCTTACTCCTACTCCTTACTCCATTTATTGTAGATCGGGCCTTACGTTACTGTTATGTCAATTTGTGTGTGGAGGCTCTTACTTGAGAGAAACAAACTTACCCGAAGCTCGCAGAGAGAGAGAGAGAGAGAGAGAGAGAGAGAGAGAGAGAGAGCCATGGGG
>NW_022639508.1:1956572-1969005 GCF_010583005.1 Odontomachus brunneus | reverse complement strand
GAGAGAGAGAGAGAGAGAGAGAGAGAGAGAGAGAGGGGGGGGGGGGAGAGAGCCTAGAGAGATTGCGCGCGCGCTCTCGGCAGTTTCAAACGGCCCGCCCAGTCTCCTTCCCAGGCGACTTCCGCCTCTCTTCATCCGTACTGCGGTGGTGCTGCTGCGCATCGCGTCGCGTCGCGCACATACGTGCATACGTCAGTCGCAGTTTACGGTACATACAAACACACGTACGCGCGATCCTCTCTGACAGAGTTTGAATCTGATATTTTCGAAGTCGCGCGTGCCGCGCCGCAACTCGTAAACTGACGCCGACGGCGATCATCGCGGTGTCGCGCGTCTGTGGTGTGTCTACTTCGTGTAGCGTGCGCGTCTCAAGAGAGACGGTGCCCGTGCGCATTCCGCGACATTCCGCGTGCGGTACGCCGTGTGATTCGCAGCCGCCGCCGCCGTCACAGCAGCAGCAGCAGCAGCTCGCGGCCACTCGACCCTGACTCGTGCGACTTATGCCTAGGTGACCCCACGCTTACGACTTTCTCCAACCTAGTTCCGAACGCGGACATTGAGCGAGTGCCAGACGGAAGTAAAGCTGTCGTCTCTTTTTCTCTTTGTCATCGTCATCGTCGGCGTCGACGTCGTGGACATCGCAGCAAGCGTCGCCGTCGTCGGCGACGTTGTGATCAGAAGCCATCACAGGTAGAGGGACTGCGATTGTTAGGTTAACCTGTGCGACGCCACGACGCCGTGTAACGTTTGATCGCGCTTTCGTCGGGTGGGGGCACTAATTAGGGAACGTGGATGGGGAGATGACGAGCGTACACACATCGTTACCGTTATTCAGCGGACTGCCGGTGCATGCGTGTTTCGTGTTGGCTTCTGGGGTACACCTCGGAAAATTCGCGTACAATCTTTTTCTCTGTGACGATCCGAGTGTCTCGAATGTGTCGTGCGACCGTGCAAAGGTGAACAGAGAACAGTACTGGATATGATCTGTGTTATTTCGCCTTTGCAGTTCACACCTCTGATACAAAATGGGTAGCAGCAACCAGCAACTATATAGCCTCTCTTGGGGAGAGTTCAGTTCCTCTTTGGTTTCATCGGTGCAACTCTTGAGAGGACACGGTGATTTGGTGGATGTTACTCTGGCTGCTGGTGGCCGTACCTTTCCTGCGCACAAAATTGTCCTCTGCGCAGCCAGTCCTTTTCTGTTGGACCTGCTAAAGGTTGTGCCCTTTGTTTGTTGTTAGCATTAACAAGACCATGTCACTAGAACATATGAACTTGATTACAACTAGATGTTTTATCCACAGAGCACACCATGCCAGCATCCAGTAGTTATGCTGGCTGGAATTGGGGCAGAAGACTTAGAGTCGCTTTTAGAATTTGTATACCGAGGAGAAGTGAGCGTGGAACCGTCACAGTTGCCTTCACTACTCCAAGCTGCTCATTGTCTGAGCATCCATGGACTAACACCACCGACCATTCTAACAGAGGTATATTTCTATTATAATTTCTACTATCTGAAGGTCTGTTCTTCTCAGCTGAACTCAGCTTGCACTTTTTATTTTTGAAGTAAAATAAGTATACAACTTAGCGTTGAAGAGAAAAAAGGAACAATGTTCCAGCAGCACTGATTCAGCTAAAAAGGACAAACCTTAATGATGCATGAGGAGATAGAAACTAAATGGTCATCTATGATACAATGTTGACGTGATGTCTGATACACGTTTGGTCACGTCGACTATGTTGTATCATTTTCGACTGCTCTGTTATTCACACGTCGATTTTGCATAATCTAAGAATTGCATGTATATATCCAGAATGGGGAAGAGATCCCGCCGTCGGCAATACCGACGGTGAACGATAACGTATCGAAAGCAACGCTTAACTCGTACTACCCGCTGAAACGGAGGAAAAAGAGGAGGAAGTCGTCCACATCCTCCGCAAAGTGGGCCTGCACCAGCAACACGACTGACAGCGAGAGCAGGCCCGTGGACGGACACGACAACAACCGAACAATGCCTTACGAGAATAAGGATGATGATACTACGGATCAAACTGACGATACAGGTAAAGCAAACAGTACGTGAATATTTTGTGAAATTTGTATTCCAAGGGAGGGATGTGCAAAGTGGAACGTTGGAATACTTTACCACGAGACACTAGCGTCGCGGATATTTATTTGCTTTTCTGAACAATATGATTTGTCCGACGAGTTTTCTTGATTCTTTTTTCGCTTGGTTACTTTTCTATCTACTGCAATTTCTTGGTTGTTTTTTCAACTAACAAGAAAATTATAATTAAGGTAAACACGTAAGATATAACTAAGATGTAACGGCGATTCTACTTGTGTTTTGTGTCCGATGCATATTACGTTTTGCCGTCGTAAAATGATGCCAGACCCTGTCTACGGTAAAGAGAGAGGGAGAGAGAGAGAGTGAGTGAGAAAGGACGAGAGAGGGGGAGAGAGAGAGAGGGAGAGAGAGGGAATGTGAGGGTGAGAGCGCGAGAGATAGAGAGGAAGAGCGGAAGAGAGAGAGAAAGAGAGCGACAGAGAGAGAGGGAGAGAGAGAAAGAGAGAGTGGGAGAGAGAAAGAGAGGGAGAGAAAGAGAGAGGGAGAGAGAGAAAGAGAGAGGGAGAGAAAGAGAGAGAGAGAGGGAGAGAAAGAGAGAGAGAGAGGGGCAGAGAAAGAGAGAGAACGAAAGAGAGAAAGAGAGAGAGAACGAAAGAGGAAGAAAGAGAGAGAGAACGAGAGCAAGAGAGCGAGAGACTTCCGCACCGGCCGCGTAGGCCGTTTTTTTTTCTCGTTTCAATTAAACGGACACAAGCACAACCATCGATCGGGTTGAACTGCAATTCTGATTGGTCGTCCGATTCGTCTGACTGAGCGAGCGAGAGAAAGATGGAGAGAAAGAGCGTGAGCGGGAGCGGGAGAGAAAACAAATTCAAAGCCGTGCCAAACGTTAACGTGTCAGTTCAGCCCCGCATGGTAACATTGTGTTTGTGTCTGTTAACAGCGGGCAACTGCCTGGAGTACGCGAACAACCATCAAGGCGGCAACCACTCACCGCGTATGCAAGAGTCCTCCGTCATGGATAATCATCAGGCGATGAGCGCGTATCAGGATCAAGCGTCGGATGGCGAGTCGCATATGCAAACGATGATGCCGATGCAGGGGTTCTCGCCATTGCATATACCACAATTCTCCGGTTCTATGAACATGGGCTATTCCTCCGGTGCCGGGCTGTCGCTCGCAGCTAGCCAGTCAGCCGGCGCGCCGACGTGTCTGTTAACTCGGAATCAGAAAGCGCGCGGTTCCTCCGACTCTCCAGGTGTGTGTCCGTTGTGCGGTGCGACGCTGCGTCAAGCGAGGAATCTACGTAGGCACCTACTGTCATCGTGCAAGTACCGCTTCAGCAACAACTCGGCGCAGAATATCGGCAACGATCCACCAATGATGATAGGCGTGAAGACTGAGGTCGAAATTCCCGGCTACAACGATCAGACTACTCGCGGGAGCGCCGACAGTGGTGGCAGCAATAACAGCTGCGAACAGATAGTCTGCAAGCCTAGCTTACTTTCGCCGACGACGCAGAGTATGCATGACTCGGTGTCGCCGCAAAGGAGCATCCCGTCGCCAACGATGGCAAGATAAATTGTACAGGTGGAGGACTCCTTATCAGGAGCGTGTTCGGGTATGATGATAAGCATACGTGTGAGCGCGTCGTCGCTCATTCTCATTTCTTTAAGGAAAAAAGGATTTCTCGTAGCCAATTCCGTAACGGATTCCGTTTCGGTTGTCAACGACGATCGCGTTTATCAGTGGACCCCGGACTCGGCGTCGCGAATACCCGACCGCGTGTACTTACGTGAGAGTTTATTGTGTGTGCTTCCGTTGTTCGCTCCAGTCTAAGCGAGTGGGGAAAATGGACATAAGAATGGTGGAATATCATCGACGAAATCATCTCGCTTGTATAGTACAATTGTACAGTGCCGCCCGGTGCGAAGAAGGAATCGAGATGGTGGTGAAAATATCCAAACTCTGCGAGCAGCAAAATTCGCGTCCTATGAAAATTATTTTAATCGGGATCCGTCCCAAAATTTAACTAAGTAACATCTAGAATTCCTTCTTTTTGCGATTAATCTCTTCAGGAATACTAACATATACATATGTTTAGGTAGATTCAATTTTTCTATCTCAATTCGAACAAGTTGTCGACAAAATATAATGATATTATAAATTAATATTATATAATAATTATATTTTGTGAATAAACACTCATTATAATTTCACTAGAAAGAGATATTTTGCTACTAGATGTTATATTTATGTCACTTTAAAATTGAATCATTTCTCCCGATATGAAAAAATTCATTCCTAAAGAGATTAATTCTGTGGCACTACTTTATTGTGCTAACGTGGAAAATTCATTTATGTTGAACGTGACAAGTTTACACGGATGTCTTATCTTGATTGCATTGCACAAATGAGACGTCCGTCGATGATCGAAGGACCATCTTCAGGTTCATTTTCTCCGACTCTTTCTATGGAGCGAACAACGGAAGCACACAGAGTGAACTGCCACGTACCTACATCCAGATTCGGCGTACGCGGTTCCCCTGACGTGTACTTACGTGAGAGTTCATTGTGTGCTTCCGTTGTGCATTCTACGAGCAACAATTACAGAAAGTGGACACGAGGACGATGAAGGACCATCGACGTCTCATTTGTATACTTGTTTCGTTTAGTTGCACCGAGCGATCGCACTTGTTATTTAACACGTTTCCTACCAGCGTCGCACATGTGCATCGATCTCTCACTTCATTTTTATTCTGATTTTTCAACTTAACACGTTTGCTACCAACGTTGTATGTGTAGGATAACTATAGCTTTTCTTTATATTTACATCTACATACAAACAAACCAAGTGTTTTACATGAAAACTAATGTGGCCTGTGATGAGAATTCCTAAAAAAGACTATGGTAGCGAACGTGTTGACAGTAAATTAATTCGAGATTCCTCGCGAAGACCTATGTTCAACATAAACGAATCTTCTATATTAATGTGTAAGCCAGAAGCGTAGAATTAATCGCGGCGCAACTTTGAGGACAGAGTACCAGTGAGAAAGAGAAGTGCGCGACATGCTCGATATTCTTTTATCTTCTAGACTGTTAGACGAATCTCAGTGTGGACAATTAGCATGCGCGCTCTTCGAATTTCGCCCCTCGCAGGTTGACCTCGATTCTTCCGCATCGGGATGGTCTAATGTATAGTAGCGGTGTAAATTCTAAATACACTGTCTATCTATCGAGCGCGAACAGTTTTTTAACGAAAAAAAACCAAGACAGCCACGAAGCAAAACGATAATCGGCGCACATTCCTATTTTGTAAGGACGGACTCTGCGTATATCGTGGGCTGTTGACAATAGTGCATATACAAAGCGATTAGGGCTTCATCGAGGAGGAAATAGGATTAAAACAATATAATAATGTATCGTCCATCTCTTATTTCTTTCCGTTTCTCTTCTTTCTTTCTTTCTTGCTTGCCTGCTTTCTTTTTGCAAATAAATCATGTAATAACTTTCAGACGCGTTCCACGACGGAAACACTCGCGATTGTACACCTCGCTTGCCCCACTTCCCGTTCCTCAAACGATCATGGAATTGAGCAGTATGAGTGCGCACGATATATACAGAATACGACTGTGTGTTTGCGAAGAGTGGCGAGGAGACGTTCTCAAGATTGGCGATGGAGTTCTGGCAAGTCTGTCTCTATCTGGCCATGACGGAATTCGTTCTAGGGGATGGATCGAAGGCGCGCAGTCTGTCCGATCAGCCGGCCTCATGTCCCTTGTGCGGCGCGATCCTGCGCCAGTCGAGAAATCTCAGACGGCACTTAGAGCTGCTGCACTTCGGTCTGGGCAACAGCAACAAGCCCAATGTTCACCGGCCGCCGAGGCGACCGGACCGCGCCAACGATTTCGCCCTGTCGTCGGCGTTAGCGTGCGCCCGACCCACCGCCAGGATAGACTCGCACCTCGCGAGGTCCTCCGAGGCCTCGGACTTTTCCATGGTGACGCCCTTGTCGATCGGCTCGTCTGTCAGTTCCGCATCGAGCGTCAGCCTTCCAGGTGAAACGCGAAGTTTGTGATGTTTTACACGAAAAGTTTCGCTCGAGAAGTTTTACTTTAAAAGTTTTACTCGGGAAGTTTTGTTCGGAAAGTTTTACTCGAATAGTTTTACTTGAAAAGTTTTACTCGGAGTTTTACTTGAGAAAAGACTTATTGGTAAAGCTCCAATCGAAAAGTTTTATTCCAAGTTGCACTTGAGAAATTTTGCTTGAAAAATTTTACTCGAAAAGTTACATTTGAAAAGTTTTATTTGAAAAAAGATTTACACGGAATATTTTACTAGGAACAAATTTTTTTTGAAAAAAAGCATTATTCAAAAAGTTTTGCTCGAAAAATGTTAACAAATTTTATTCGAAAAGTTTTAATTAAAAAAAGTTTTATTCGGAAAATTTTATTTGAAAAAAAGTTTTATTCGAAAAGTTTCACTTGAAAAGTCTCACACAAGGCAAGATGCGCTTCCATGGCTTTGTTATTGTTGCAAAATACCATTTCTAAATTTTTATTTGAACTTTTGTTGAAAATAATAGAGTCCGTGGTCTTTTGCTGAAAATAATAAAGCGATGATTTCGCTGAAACGCGGCTACACATGGAAAAACATCGCGGTACGCGCGTGAAATAATCGCACCGGCCAATGAGCCGAACTCGTCGCAAATTGTCGATACACCCCTGCGAAACGCTAAACAACATAGCGACGTTGAAATTTTAATATCGCGTTTTACGCGTTACATGATGCGCACGATATTGTCAAAGGATTAGCGGGCCGCGCCGAATGCGTTATCGCTTTAAAGCGATTACGTCGCGAGCACATTCGCGTGAATTACAAGCCTTGTGCGTTAACGCGGGTATAAATTTTGCATCGCGCCGATTATCAGTGTTTTGCGACGCGACGCCAAAATCTACGCGCGGAATTTGGAACTGTCGAACTGTTGTCGCGCGTTATAACGATCGACAATTTGGGATTAAATCCCCCATCGCGGCCGCATATCCTTTAAAATTTCACGCGCGTGTCTAGAGACACAAATCGCATCAAAATTCGATTCTTACTCGCTTTTATTTCTAAAAGAAGACAAAATATCCTCGTCGCTTGTTGGTTTCCAAAGTATCGTAGCGGCAACGCTAACGCGCGGACAAAATATTTTATACTATTATTAATATAATAACACTGACAAGCGTGCATTCCGTGTCAAGTATATGTGGACATCCATTCCCAATTGACACCGACGCAACAGTACCGATAAATATCTCATAAGAGCAACTACGTTTACATGGCTTAACATCAGCGTCATATGTAACAGCAAAAATCTTTTTTCTATGTCCACATTATCATACGACATGTAATATTAACGACTTATACGACTCTTATGCGACTTTTACTGTTTGAAGTAAAACTTTTTTATATATGCCACAGTTGGTAATTGGTAAAAAATATGAAACTCTCGCCACACTCTACCATAGTGGCTTATGAAGGTTGATAGTTGCAACATCAAGTATAGTCAAATCGACGTTACGTTGGTCATGTAAACGTAGACTATGGTATCTGTAAATGTTACTAAATCGGTTTTAAAGTAAAACTGCCGTGCAAGAGCATAATTAGAGACATGTGCGCGATATAGTTCTCTTCCTTCTCGAAGAATTTCATTTCTGAAATTAGCTGGCAGCTCTGACTGCTTCCTAACTTGTTTCGCGCGAGATCTCTGTCGCCAGCCCGGCGCGTTGGAACGTGCGTGAATAAAAAAAATCACAAACAGTACTCCAAATATCTTGTTTGTTACATCAGCAAGTCCTTTTATATTTTGATGTCTTCCATATCCGTAGGAAACCTGATGGCCCCGAGCTCAAGTCTGCTGAGCTCCGCCGATCAGAACGGGCATATCCTACCGGGATCGGCCTCAACGACGTGCGGCACGTCCATGGTACCTCCCAGCAACGGGATCTACTCCTCGGACGGCGGCGCGAGCATGCTAAGCTGCCTCTTACCGTCATTGCCCACCTTGCCGTCCTTCTCCGCGTCGCACGATGTGTTCCGGCACGGGGAGATGCTGCGCGCCGGGATCGCCTATCACGACTCCTCGAGGCAGCATGTCCGGCACATGCAACGCACCGACGTCACTTAATTGCGCGACGCGTCCACGTGGACGAAGACGACGACGGTTCGTTTGAGCGTCGTGATTCTCGGCTTGTTTTTTTACATATAGCGGTGCCTCGCGAGAGAAAGCGCGACGCGTTTGTAAGCTTTTGCGTTCTATGCGGGAGAATCGAGGGGCGACAGTATTTAGTCGAGCATTGGGTAGATCGTATGAAATGCGTTTAGAGTATTTTGCGGATTAACTTACGTTGTTAGCTTGAGAGACGGAGAAAAAGAGAGAACGCGCAAGAGAGAGAGAGAGAGAGGGGAGAAGAGAGACAGAGAGAATGAGTGACTTGGCGCGATATACTTGATAGTTCACGGACTTGTACATTAAGATTGCGGCGAGAACAATGTGAGAGAGGGGAGAGAGAGAGAAAGAGAGAGCGAACGAGCGTAAAAGCGACGAATGTAGACACGAATGTATCGTATTAGGAATTTTTTACTCGGTGCTGTGTGTACATGAATTCAAATATATGCGACGTATAAATAATAAATTCTTTAGTAATAAAATATGCTATCAGCCAATATCTTTATTCACAGTGACGTGACTCGGTCGACGCGGCTTCTTCTCTCGGACGGATGCGCGGATTTCTATCTTGCCCGAGTTTCTCGCAAACTTACGCGCGGAGGAAATGTCGCGCGCGCGCGCGATACCGATTTATTGGAAGCGCACCGCGAAAGTTTCAATATGTATTAGATTAGAGCGGTGCTCGATAAAGTATCGCGTATTATTAAATCGTACGTTTCGATTTCCTAGCGAGCAATGTCGGAGTCGAGAAATCGTTTCGTTCAGCTCACTACTTCGGGACACTCACCGGTCGAGCTTTTGTGCTAATTGTTCAGTTACTTACGTGTCACTTCGGCGGACTTCTTTATTGGACTCTTCTCTTCTCGGAGGAGAGAGATTTCAGTCATCGGGCCGAAGAAGAGAGAAAGAGAAAACCTTTTCGAACAAATCGGGGAGACGAAACCGCAAATGCCGTCGCGTCCTGTCACTCGCGCACCTCTTTGTATCCTTCGCATCTATCGACTATTCACGAGATTCGTCCTGCCACTCTGCGCTCCTGGCCCGCGAAGGAGATCCTCGTGTCCTCCGCATCGACTATTCACGAGATCCGGCGACGATTCATTCGTTCGTTCATCCTCGCGCTCATGATCAAACGATCAAATTGACTTGTTCGCGCGGCTCGCTGTTTCCCAGAACGAACGGCCAACTTCTCCTGGACATCTTGGCGAGTTCGCCCTGTATGAGCGTTAACAAATCATCGAGACATCGCAGCTCGCGAATCTGACCCCGCAGCTTCGCCGTGTCGTCCGACACGTCGCTGATTCTACTCTCGTCGTGCTGTCAATGTGAAATTCATGAAAAGAGGAGATTAAGAGCGCGTGGCGACGCGGTGGTCTCAACAATAGATATCAAATAGCACGGCCGGGATGATGATCTAATCTAATCCTCATTTATATCTCAGCGAACTACACTTCGGTGGAATTTGAACTCGATATTTAATTAAAAACGGTAGTTCTGGAGTCGCGTCGAGAGACGACTCAAAAAATTCCCGTCGCGGAGAACAATTTCGAGGATCACTACAGGAACTTTGCATTTTGTAGACGCGTTAATCGAGAATAAGTTATCGCGACTATTCTGTCGTGTTTTCGTGAGCGTTCATCTATTTTATTCATTTACTCGTATTTATACTCGACTTCAGTAAAACTTTTAGAGCGAATGTTTCTATGACGGTGGAGTACATCAGATTCATTCTTCAATTTTTAGCGAAAATATTCATTTGGTGTTTCGGAATGAACAATTCACTCTGCACAATGTGAAAATTTCTCAAATAATATGATTGACTCGAGTTCACTCTCTATTTTTGAAGTTTCACTGTAAGTGAGGCGAGAGGTACTTACTTGAAAGTCCCCGTGTAAACCGCGTATGTCACCGCGGATCTCTTTGTGGCCGTGCTGCAGCCGTTCTATCTTATCGCGTAGCTGGCGCACCCAATTATTCGGATCATCGGGGATCGCTGGTACTTCCTCCGCGTCCGTTTCTATAGCCAGAGCTAGCCTGACTAATTGGTTGTGAGAGGACCTGCAGTCGCAGAATCGATCCTCCTCCTCCAACAGAACCGTCGCCTTTTCGGGATCGTTCTGAAGACTCTCGAGAATAGACGCCACTTCGTTGATGGCGGTGCCTCGGTTCTGCACAAACGCGGTTAATTTATTCCGCTTGAATGTGCCGCGGTAATTTGGATTATCAGCTCGGAGCCCAGCAATTCCGCGCGCGGCTCCCAAGCTGGCCGTCAAGGAAATGCTCTATAGATAGATACTACTCCGTACACGTCGTACACGCTTAGTTATAATCCAGTTTGACGTCCTGAATCGAGATTTTACCCGGTAACACAATACCTAAGGCGCACACCCACACGTGTAATTACAAGATACACGTGGTGTTCGTCGCGAAGGGCAACACCCTATATCCCGAGCATCTCTATTCGCCCCGATACGAACTTCTAACCGAGAGAAAGATAGGAGAGGGAGGGGGGGAGAGAGAGAGAGAGAGAGAGAGAGAGAGAGAGAGAGAGGGCTCCGACTAGAAACTCGTCTCATGGTCTTGGTGAGGTTGATTCTAATCAGTTACCTGGTTTGCATAAGGTGATGTTACGCAGCGTGACAATCAGGACTTTATTAATGACTAAGCTTATTAGTAATAACAATAAGAATTATTAATAACTAGGTAACACATCACCTTATACAAATCAAATAATTGATTAGGACCTACCTATTAGATAGGATCAGAAGATCGATTTTTAGTCAGGACAATCGGATAAACGGACTCTCATAGTCCGTTTTATATTTCATCTAAACTTAATCCAAGCTTAATTTGCCAATTAGGCTCAGTTCCTAATGATATCCCGTATTTTCTTTTTAACAAAATAAAAAAAATTATATTAAAGATCATCTTAAGTTCATCTGAGGATGATGAGCAGCAATGAAACATCCCCCACATTCGTCTGAAGACGAATTTGAATGTTAGATCTTAAATATAAGCGAACGAATACCGTTCAAAGGTCGCGCTTACGTTTGCATAATCGTCCACAAGGTCCTTCGATGCGATCGCCAACTCGTCGCAGAGACTCATCGGTGTGTCGCTCTGCTTGTCCGAACTGCAGTCGTTGCTTTGTATGCCAGAAGTGTCCTCCAAGGAATACAGATGTGCATCCGGCTCGTGGCAGTCGTCCCAGATGGAATTCAGCTTGTCGTAGCTCGACCTGCTGCTGCTGACCGTCTCTGTACTTTGCTCACGGCGCTCTTGATCGGCCGTGAGATTCTCGCTCGGTCTCGTCTCCGTGGCGAAACCATTGTCAGTATGACGTGAATTCGCGATGACGGGCGAGGAAGTCGCGTACATCCTCGTACGTGTGCACGGTGGCTTCAGAGTCGTCCTTGGCTGCGTCCCATCTGCGCGAATTCACGCGGTTTGTGGTGATCTTTTCACAATTTTCTCATAAAATTTCGGAGATTTCTCTTCGCGATTATTTCGCAAATTTTAATAAAAAGCATTCGGGATCATAACGAGAATTGGGACGAAGTGAAATACTAATTTTCGGGGAGTAGTAGTCACTAGATATTTTTGCGCGATTAAATTATATAGGCGAAAAGACTATAATAGCAGATTTTATAAAAAATTCCCCAATTATCCCGATGCATTCTGCGAAAACTTTCACTCGACGACGCAAAGTGAAAAATTCACCCTTGAATTCGAGCGACCGGCTGTCACACTCTGCTTCCCAAGAAACTTCGCTCCAAGAAATTGAGCAAAGTAGAACCCACGCCGAGCGTTCAAGATGCGCGGGGAGAAAATCTTTGACGCTATCTTCAACCCTCTTGGCGTTTCCACGAAATTCCTGTTAAACAACGATCGCGCAACGCGACGTGGGGAGACATTGGGGTGAGCAGCCGATGGAGCAGCCTCGAATTCGGATCATCGCTTAAATCTCCAAGCGACGAGCTTCCATTAGCTTTTCCTCCGGCTGCCTCGGCGAAGCCAATCGAGCTTCGCTCGGATCGAAGCCCGGCCGTTAACGGAGGCCACAGCAACAATACTCGTGGCAGTTTCGCACTCTCACGCTACTCGGCATCTTTCGCGGCCGCACAAAGCCCCCCCCCCCCCCCCCGGGGGG
>NW_022639508.1:1905839-1956557 GCF_010583005.1 Odontomachus brunneus | reverse complement strand
CCCCCCCCCCCCCTCAGGAGGGGATGACGGCACGGGAGATGGGCGAAACGAAGTAAATCTGATACGTCAAGCAACTCGATTCCGCGCATTGGTAAACCGCGAAACTTTATTAGGTCAGATGCCGCGCCGCGTCGAGGCCGCGGACGACCACTTGGGGAAGGGGGGGGGGGAGGGAGAGCAGGAGAGGACTATCGGTCGCTTCCTTCCTTCCGGAGGGAAGGCCGGCAAGGTGGGCTGGATAGAGCGAACTCTCGCAAGATTACGCACCGATACGTTCGGAATCGATGAGGCTGCAGCTCAAGCGTGCCCGGCAACCTCCGATCATCGGCGCGTGTCTCACCCGCGACGAGCACCGGGAGGACGGCGCGGGTATCCGGTACTCTTGACATCGAATCAGTTTTCCCGGGCTGCAGCGGGCGGTCTTGGACGCTTTCGATTCGTTTCTTGCGTCATACTCGTCGTCGGTTACGGTCGTGGGCCAACTGTCCTGCGTAGCCGAGGAGTCTTTCAATTAATCCTGCGCTCATCGCTCGATGGATCTCGGTGAATCTGTCTTTTCGCATGTTATCTCGGTGCTTTCGGGTGCTTTTTGGACGAGTCTTACGTTAGACGATGTGCGACGGCAAAATTGGAGGATGCGCTTTGCGCGGTTTGGATCTGCGCGACTTGGAGGAGGTAACTTACGGCCAGTAATGAGTATCAATTGATTAAATTTTCCTTTGACTAAAATAATCGTTAAAATCAGCCAATAGTCGCGTATGTAATCACGTATAATTTAATCGATTGATGAAATCAAAAGGTTAGGTCAGAATGCAGTCACAGGATGGAGGTAAAGTTCAGCAGTATTTTTCAGCGCAACGAAATGGAGTGTCTTCAAATGGTAAGAATATTTGTATAATGCATAATTTTGAGCTATTATTTCGATACATATGTTCAATTATTAATTCAAAGAAAATAATAAAAAGAAAAGAAATCACATTTGTGATTATGACAATTAATCAATGTTGATTATTGATTATTTAAAAGAAAATATTCATCGATTAATGCCCAACATTGTTTGCATTTAAACGACGCACGATGTGTGGAGGATAAAACGCATTTTAACATCCCGTTTACTCGATTTAAGTTTTTACATTTACACTCGAGAAGAATTTGGTTTTTCTTGCGACCAGTTCTCTAAACTTCTTAAAGTGGAATTTCATTCAAAAGAAGTGAAAAGTGACAATATTTTCACTCGAAGTAAAAGTGAAATTATTGTCATTCAAAAGAAGTGAAAAGTGACAATATTTTCATTCGAAGCAAAAGTGAAATTATTGTCACTCAAAATCGCGAAAATAAATATTTCACTCAAGCTTAAAGTGAATTCTGACTTCATATGAGCAAATTTTCAATCGATTAGAGTGAATATATTTTCGTGACGGTTGAGTGAATTAGATTCACTCATAAAGGACCTCCCACAAAACCTATGGAAAATGGTTTTCGGTCAAATTGGCTGAAATTTCATTATGTTATAGTTTTCGCCATGCTGATAAAAGTTATCATTGCACCAAGTCCCAAAAGTCAATATTTCCCAAGATATAAAGGGTCAAAGTAGTGAAATATGGTCATCCGCAGTAGTAAGACGTATGTTATAAGTGATACATTGATATTTATTCACGAAATAAATAAAAATCGATTTTTACATATATATATGTAATAAATATTTAGTTCCGCAATATATATGTATATGTATATACAGGGTGGGGCAAAAGTATCGGACCGGTGAAATATCTCGAAAAATATAAGTTTTACAAAAAACTGTTTCAGATCTTAAAAATATTGCGGAACTAAATATTTATTACATATACATGTGTAAAAATCGATTTTTATTTATTTCATGAATAAATATCAATGTATCACTTATACTTATAACATACCCGTACGTCTTACTACTGCGGATGACTATATTTCACTACTTTGACCTTTTATATCTTGGAAAATATTGACTTTTGGGACTTGGTGCAATGATAACTTTTTATCAACTTTATTCATGGCGAAAACTATAACATAGTGAAATTTCAGCCAATTTGACCGAAAACCATTTTCCATAGGTTTGTGCGAAGTCCTTTCAAGCGGATTATTCACTCAACGATTTAGAACAAAGAATTCACTTTACCAGGTGTAGAAGTATGAAACCGGAATTTTTTTATACAAATAAGACGTCTGTTGTTCGAAAGTGATAAATAATACTTTATTCAAAATAATTTCCACTGTTTTGAACACATTTTTCCCACCTCTCTGGCAGTTTATGAATGCCGTGCCAAAAAAACTTTTCATCTTTTGAAGCGAACCAGTTATCTAGCCATTTTTCCACATTTTCATACGAATCGAAGCGTTGGTTAGCGAGAGCGTGTCCTAGCGATGCGAACAGGTGATAATCGGACGGAGCCAAGTCTGGAGAATAAGCCGCATGCGGTAGTAATTCCCAACTGAACGACTCGATCGTTTCCTTGACCCGTTTTGCTGTATGTGATGGGGCATTATCATGGAGCAAAATGACATTGTGTTGCCTTTTTGCATATTCTGGTCGTTTTTTAGTCAATGTTCGATTTAAATCGATCATTTGTTGTTGGTAGCGATTAGTATTGACGGTTTGACCAGGTTTCAGCAGTTCATAGTTCATAGTTCATAGTTCATAGTTCTTCGTTCCTCACGTCAAAATCACCACTTTTGAATTTTTTAAACCACTCGAAACACTGAGATTTACCAAGAGCATATTCACCGTAAGCTTCGACAAGCATTCGATGTGATTCTGCAGCAGTTTTCTTTAAATGATAACAGAAAATCAATGCTGTCCGCAAATCATAGTTAGTAGGCTCGAAACGTGACATGTTTAAGGTTATACAAAAATATACTAGAGAATGAAAGTTGGGGTTATGTTTGTTGACAATATTCGTCAGCTGTTAGGAGAATATAATAGCGCGGCAGTAGCGGTCTTACGGTCACTAAACTGAACGCTGGCACCATTTATAGGGGAATTCCGGTTTCATACTTCTACACCTGGTATATGAGTGAAAAATGACGCCAATTCGAATGATTTGGTAGTCATCTTGTTTTTCGAATAAAATTTCATTCCAAGAAATTTAAGGGAGCATTGCAGTTAAACTTTTTATCTATGATTTTTTATTCTATGATTCCAAAAGAGATCTTCGCTAAAAATGTGAACAGATGCCGTTGGTCGTAAGAAAAACCAGTTTTTCCAGAAGGTCAATGACTAATGACTAAGGTCTGTTCTACAATACGTCGTATATCGGAGTCGGAACGCAATCAATGGTCCAATTAGGAGAACTCGTCTCGAAAAACAAATCCTCTGATTGGTCTATCGATTGTGTTCCGACGTCCGACAACGATATACAACGTATTATAGAACAAGCCTAAGGGGGATGCTAATAATTGAGTATTTTGCTGTATATATCGTGTGGTCGTGTCAAAGTAATATCGATCAGTCGCGCGGATAAGTCTTTACAGTTATTTACTCAGTTATCTAATTTTAACCGAGGTGCACTGTGGTTCGATAATCGGATTAGCTGTAATTCGCGTAATACGGCGACGAGAGGGAAAAGAAAGCGGCAGCGGAGAAGAGAGAAGGAGAGGGAAACGCGTGCGGACAGAGATAAAAATCCACGTTCCGCATAGGTAGAGGAAGTTCTAGAAATGTGCCCCGCACGTGAGATGCAACCACGTGCGGAGATTGTATACGGTAAATAAGCTAAATCCCCGTCCGGAGAAGACACGCACGGAAAGACTCGTGTCTGTGCGAACTGAATTAAAGCGCGAGAGTTGATATTTCATCAAGCGTTCATGCGGACTCTCAGCATTAAAGCCACGACGAAGTCTAATTACCGAGATGTTAAGATTTCATTACCGCGAATTACGTTGAATATCACTCGAACACAGTACGGCTATTTATCTCGAGATTTTCCCTAAATAGAAATCAGCCCCGAATTTCCGCTCGAGAAAGGGAGAAAAAGAGAGAGAGAGAGAGAAAGAGGGAAGGTGGAAGAGTAGCGAGAAAGTGTGATAGTGTAGAGTGTGAGAATTTGAGAATTTGAGAGTTTGAGAGTGTGAGTGTGAGAGTGTGAGAGGGTGAGTTTCAGAATGACAGAAAGAGCTGAAGAGTGTGAGAGAGGGAGAGAGAGAGAATTTGGAAGTGAGAGAGAGAATTTCTCGCGAAAATGGAGCTTGCAAAATTGAAAATACCGTGCATATCGATAAATACGATCTCGTTGCTCTCTCACCGATTCTCCAGCGTCGCTCTCGATCAGCTCGATATCTAGATCATCCTGCGTGAACGTACGGAGCTCGATTTTTTCGCACGTTTCGCCCTGCCGACCGTCCAATGGTTCCTGCGCATAGATACAGCCGTTGGAGTCGTCCGAATCGATGCAGAACAACATCGACGCGGACGATCCGGATGATCGATGGTCCCTGTCGTGGCGTGATCCAGGCGATACTGTCAGTTTCCAATGGTTCAACCACCAGCCGAAATTCTCTTCTCCATTGGACGGCGGCGAGTCATATTTTGCGGCGGCGATGGTAGCGGTGGTGGCGTCGCCTCTTCTGTCCAGATAAAACATCGCCCGGCGATTCTTGACGTTTCCCAATCGACGTGAGACTCGTGCAGATTTTACCACGTTGAAAATACCGTCTGCAAGAAAGACGGATTGACGTGCGCAAGAAAATCGTACCTCGCGCAATTCTTGCGCCCGCGAAACGGGGGCGCGTGAGCGCGCTCGTGTGTCTGGGATTCGCGCGTGATAAATTTCGTACGTTCCGATTTTGCCGATAATAGATTTCGCATGCGTCTCTCGCCGGCAGCCGTGACAAATTTCGCGCGTTCAGACGACTGTGCGATGATAAATGTGCGACGTCGAGCATGTATGCGTGTCTGTGGCGCTCATCGCCATTTATTTACACGTTTCGCGCGCTCTTGTTTTATCATTATTATTATTATAATGATAACAATGAATATTATTATTAACTTTTCCTTCGATGCATCCAAATTTTCGTTTGTTCGTTTGCTCGAACACTTCGCGCGCTAAGTCGGACTTGCAAAGTCCATGAGTTAAAATGCAAAGTCATGAGCGCGGCCACGTAAAGTCTATGTGAAGTGCTAACATGGCAAACATTAAATCTTTTATGAATCGCGGAAACCGGCGAGCGAGTGCGTCTTTACGGGCGCTGCAAGCTCTACAAAGCATTTCCGGGCTACTTTCGTTTATCCCTTACGCTGCGCTCTACGTATGCCGGCGGATACGCGCTTAGCTGAGCAAGTTACGTTACTTTTGGTCTCTTATTAATAGCGATAAGTAAAACACACATATATACGCGCGAACGTCACATATGTGCGCGTGGAAGCTGATCCTCTCCTATACAACCGTCGCGATATCCTCATTTTCCGCGTTTTCTCTTAGACACATAACATGTATGGTGAGTATGCGTTGTTCCAAAAAAATCAAAATCTCGAAATTCGAATACTCGGGGACATTTCTCGAAAAATCATAATATCGAGAGAAATCCGAATAAAGAGTAGACATCTGATTTAAAACAAAATATTAACAATAACTGTCTTAGAGCTTACATTGATCCGATTCACCCTATGATTCGATTCGCCTCGGTCTACCCTACCGATATAATATACTGAAATACAATTTTCCCGAGATATACAATTGTCTGAGTAACTATTACCCGGAAAACAATACGCGCAAGTCTACCAAGTATGTGTTGCTTATATCTAAAAAATAATGGAAATATTTTGAAAAAATTAGAAATTAATCTGTGTTGCATCTAAGAACGATTAAAATCAATTTTATATTGAATATTAGCGTGTCTTCTATTTTCAATTACTTTCTGCAGAAGCTTTATAGACAATATATCTTTAATATTTATCATTTGGATATACAAACTCGCACAATAGTCTCAACATTTACTAGGACTTACAAGGAAACCCACACAAGTGTCCGCCTCCGATTTTCATGAACTTGTAATATATTGTACTTTAGACCAAAATAACAGATAAGTTTTTTATTATATGTGCCTTTTCACAATTTTGGGGGGTGAAATAACTCTTTGAAGAAAATCGGTTTTTCTTCATTCGAAGGGAATATAATGAAAACTATAAGAGATAGAAAAAATATTTTGAATAAAAGTTGAATGGTTTGAAGAGTACTTTACAGAAATTATTTTAATAATTATAATAAGAAGTGGTGGGGGAAATGTTAACAAAAAATTTTTTTTCGAATAATTTCTGTACTCTTCAAACCATTCAACTTTTATTCAAAATATTTTTTCTATCTCTTATAGTTTTCATTATATTCCCTTCAAATGAAAAAAACCGATTTTCTTCAAATTCACCCTCTAAACTTGCGAAAGAGCATATATAATAAAAAACATCTGTTATTTTGACCTAAAATACAACATATTACAAGTTCATGAAAATCGGAGGCGAACACTTGTGTGGGTTTCCTTGTTAATTACAAGAGAATTCTTCAACCACGTGCAATTTTTCTACTTATTCATGCATTATGACTTATTGAATATGTCGAGTAAGCGACACACAGAATACTCAACAGTTACGATGTACGAATATGCAAAATTACGCGTGTAGTCAAGAAATTTCATAACTAGGTCTGGTAAGTATTAAGGCTATTATGCTGGGTAGCGTACACTCTTGTGTCCCAATGAATATATGCTAATACACCCGGCTCTACAACGAGAGACAATTCCTATATTTCGGCACAATTGTATTTCGGGAGACTATATTCGGATCTCAGCATTATGACTGTAAGATATAAAGTGAACTGAGGAACGCGGGCGCCATATTGACAAACAAACAATTATATAAGAAGACGAGAGAGAGAGAGTGTGTTGGAGCGGTAGCCTGGGTAGCTCAGTGGTTTAGAGCAGTTGTCCGGCAAGTGAAAGATCCGGGTTCGAGTCTCCGGCTTCCGATATACTTTTCTCTCCGACTCTTACAATGACTTTTCAGGAGACTATATTCCACTTGTTTTTAGATCTCGGTACGTTTTTCTCTCGGGTACGATGCATGCCCACTCACGAACACCACAACTCCTTCGATTCGGACGGGCACCGGCGAAGGCGAGGTGAAACACAGTCGGGAAGAGGCGATCGCGACACCTCACGCGAGGAGAGCACTCAAGAGAATCGCACTATTTACTCGGCTCCATAGATCAAGAGAGCATTACTCACGAGATTAACTTCCGACGACGAGCTGCCAGCCGATAACGCTACTACGTCGGCATACTCGCGATCGCCGACGTTTGTCAACAAGTCACTAACACCAACGATCACGAACTGGCCGTCGATCGACGAATCGAGCCGGTTTTCACACGTCGATCGATCGTGGGACGTCTACATCTGGCGCGCGCTGCGGGAAGGGTGACGATTTTTCATCGGGTCGCACGTGCGATCGCGCATGAATATATACTCGTTTGTGTATGTGTGTGTGTGTTTGTCTGGATATACGCGATCGACCTGATCGACGAGACACGCGATTGTTACATCTCCCGGGGATAAGATCGCATTTACGAGAGAACCGCATCGGTCTGCCCGCGTTACGTCACGCGAGGTATCGTTATATTTTGTCTCGTCGTCGTCGTTGTCGTCGCAACCAGAACCGTCGTCAATTGACCGCTAAATGCGCCGTCACACTCGGACTTCGACTACCCGCGGCCACTTACTTCCTTGACCACCGGTCGCCATGGTGACTCTAATTTAATAAACTGTCATTTCCCACCTCGCGCACCTTCGCTGCATGCGTATATACGGATGCCCGAATATTTGCTAAATCGAGAAGGTTATACGACTTTCAGTCTTATGCATAATATTTAAGATTGAAAATCGTAGAAGTAACTCTGATTATAATGATAGGATTATAATTAATTCTAACAAATATTCTAATAATTATAACGATTTCTATTGTATAAACGTATAAAGCCGAAAATCCTGCAACTCTTCTCTCTTAAAGTGAATCAGTGAATAGTCACTGATATCAGTTATGACACTGAGCACTTTCAGTGCTATATTTATAACTGCAATCAGTGTATATTCACTGTTTTCATTGATGTTTGACTGATTTATTTTAAGAGAGTTTATCTAGGAAATGTTCGGGCATCCATAACGTCGTGTGTACACAATGAGTGTGCGGAGTCGACTGATTAAGGGGGAAGCGAATGACGAACTTCAAAAATGTCAATAAAATAAACACGATCGTCATCAACACGATGCTTTTCGTATTTCTTATTTCGTATTTCTATATGTACATATAGATCTTATTTTAAGGATGGGTGCTGCTTTGTTTCGTCATGCTGGCAGAGAATGTAACCACGCGTATCTTTGTACATCTCTTTCTACAGACATCTTACAGAAATCTTTCTGCAGACTACTCGTAAATTTTCGAGCTTTTCCCTCCAAGTTCAGTCGTAAAGATACAGGAAATGTTCCTCGAAATTCTCGTTGGTGGAGAAAACACATGCGCGGTACATGCAAGTCGCGGGACTTTTATATCAAGCAGTTACGCCGACTGACAGCTCGAGATGTCAATTTCAAAATTTTTTATCGCTCCCCGTCGCACACTGAGCAATGCTCCCAGTCATTTTTGCACGTGCTTTTATCGCGCGCAAAGGCATTTGTGATTCGGCACAACCGAATGCGAACTTCCGCAGTGTTCCGTCGGTAAAGTTTCCCCGTGTGGCATCCCCTTAAGTGTAGCGACGCTCTCCCTCGACGAGTTTCGCAACGCGTCCCGTGCACAATAGGAAAACGTATCTCCTGAGAATTGCTAAAAGGACAAAAAATTGCCCCGTCGGATACGGGATGCGTTACGGAACTCATCGAGGAAAAGTGTTGCTACCTTTAGTCGACCGACCGTACTCGGCGTGCGCGAGAGAGCTCCGCTCTGCGGTTCCTGCGGTTTTTTATTCTTCCCCTCTTCTGCTGTTTTTTTCCCTCGTCACGGCTTTTTTATTTTCGAAGGTCGATCACGCGCGCAATTGTTCGCGAACCTCTTCACCTTTCGGTTTTGACCGCGCCGGTGGCGGCGAGCCTCACGTCAATCGCATCCGCTTCGGCGAGAATTATCCCGGCGCGCTCGCTCGCGATCCTGCGGTGGAATCGCGCAGAATTTTTCACGTGTCACTTTTTCGGCCACTGCAAACAAAAAATAACGCGCGTGCATTTCTCTCTCTCTTTCGAGAGGCAACGCGTAACGCCCTTCGAAATAGCTCTTTTTAAACGCGACTGACTGCGAACATGCTGAAACGCCCGTGACGTTTCTTCGTTGGATTGCGAGAAGCGCGATTCGACTCGGTATTTTCAGCGCTCACGAAATAAAACAGTCGAACCAATTAGCCGGACGAGCGGGCAGGTAACTCTTCAATATTAGGCAGAGATCGATCGTCGAGTGCAGACATACCGAACACGCGGCTGTGCCGCGTCAGCCCGCGCTGCGCTGTCACTAGGTGTCAACCTCGGTGGATACACACCGTCACACCGTGTCCCAAACCCGAAATCGACGCTCTACGGTCGCGTCGACGCCGACGGCGATTTTATAGTCCGGATTGTGCTCGCATCTCCGCACCGCGTCCGAAAATGCCGGGTTGTTGCTGCGCCCTTTGGCGGTCCGAAAAGCGCGTGTTCGCTAATTATTTCTCGGTCCAAGTAAACACGTCGATTTGCGCGCGCGTGTGTGTTTGTGTGCGACGCGATTCCCACCGACGGAATGACGTAGCGCTGCGCTCGTGATAATTCGCTGACCCGTGTCCGCGGGTGATAATTACACAGCCGCGTCTCGTCCGGGTATCGACTCCGCGCGAAAACACGCGCGCTGTCGACAAACAGCGGGAAAAATAGGGGCTCGCATTCACCCCACACGCGTCGCACCCCGCGCGCCAAGGAGGCTGGCGAACGAGAACAGCGAGAAAATTCGCACGGATCGCCCTGAGAGAATTTTCGCCGGCTGACGTTTCGTTCGTCGTGCGCGATAAAGGGACTAACTTGCGCATCCGTGAGTTCCCTTTGTCGAGTGCCCGTCTCGCTTTTGCGCTTTGTGAAAAGCGTCGAATGAAATATCATCCCCGGCAGTCTGGGGAGAAAGAGTCTGGGGATTCCTGTGAAGACGTCTCGAGGAATATTCCGCGCGATTTTTTCCTTATCGAAAAATGCTGAACCGGGCATTGATCCACCGTTGGACGTTGAATTTCTCAGCGCGCAAAAATCTAACGCCGCGCGCCGATAGTCATTATCTGAGACGATAACACAGGACACTGAGAGAAAAAATGGTCGCTGAAATTCTAATTATCTCTGCGGGGTCAGCTAAATTTTCTTGCTTTAACGAAAAAATAGTAGAAGCAATACGCACATAAATTTGCACATAAAATTATAAAATTGTTATCGTCAAAACTCTAGCAACTTACTACACACACACACACACACACATATAAACAGTTCTGACTATAATTCGTTCTACAATTTTAAATATTCTTTCTTTATAACACGCATATAAGATAAATGAGAAATATGTTTCTTATTTCTGAAATATATAAAATATATAAAAAAGAAATAAGAACATATATCTTTTATTGTATAGTTTTAATTATAGAAATTATTCTACATTAAGAAAAAATATCTGATATTTGTAATTATAATTACATAGAGAAATAATCATTATAAATTATGGTCAAGGAAACTATTTTTTATTAAATTCTGTTAGAGATATAATCTTATTACTATTATTATTTTTTTATATCAGAACAACTTACTGGTGTGAAAAATAACTATAATTTTAGTTAAGCTCACCGTTTTCTTCTTTCACTGTATAATTATAGAATTTTTTACTTTCATTATGCGATTACAATTAAATGCGATTACCAGACACTTTTTCCTTCTTTCCTTCTTAGTGTACCAAAGTCTGCTTCTTCCTCCTAGTGATACCCGGAATTAGGAGAGTATCCGTCAAGCTGAGCAGAATGTCAAGTCGATCAACGACATCAGGAAGACGAGCAGTGTCTGTGTCCCCCTCTCTCTCTCTCTCTGTTTCCTTCTTAGACCTTCCGATCGTGCGGATTGGTTGTCACCAATGCAATTGTCATTCGCGAGCGGAACACGAGCTGAGAGAACTCGCAAGCGACTGTGCGGCCGGCACGGTCGGCGTCGCCGTTGCCACGGTTTGCTTACACTGATTAATCGCCGAGGGCGGCCAGCACGTACCGTAAATATTCGATTATTCTAATTCGCCGAGTATTAATTCAATCGGCGGAAGGAAGGTCGTCGATTGTGTTTGCACGGCGCAAACGTCCAATCACCGCGGACACCCTCCCTTGCTCTTTCCTTCTTTTCCTCCCTAGTTTGTCTTTCCATTTTCGCTCTCGAAAGGAGACGATAAGCGGATGACCGGATTTTTTTTCTCTCTTTTCACTATCGCGTACCCGATTCGATCGCGCTTGAAACCCGGTGACTTCTCTCATGACACCTTAAATACTTCTCTCGCGCACCGATACGATTACCGTACAGCTCTGGGATACGTAACGACAGCACCGAACAGAGAAAAAGATATCCGTGGAAAAAAACAAGGAGAGTCGAGAAACTCGGGCTTTCTGCGAGCTTTGGAAGCGACAAGACGTCCGTTCGTTTGTTTCGAGACTAAAGTATAATAAGTATATAAACGCGTAATTGCCTGATAATCGCGCTCTCCTCTCCTACAGACGCATAACAACATCGATAGTCGTGATATACGCTCGCATACGAAAGTGGCGGCCTTTGGAGAGATAATAAAAGTGTCCATTCGTGCCGGTCTTCCCGCGCTGATAATGCACCGCGCGCTGCAACGCGCCATCGCGCGGCGCGTCGTGAAAGGCGCGGATTGTCTTGTTAAATAAACTACTTTTCTAACAGTCAGCCTGTGGTCTAAGGATACGATTAACTACCGCAGATCCGCGATATGACGTGAGAATGCGGGTATTCGAGACTACATGCTGATTTTCATTTTTTCCGAGGGATTTTTACGACCAAAGTCCGGCGGGGCGGCGCGCGCCCGGACACTCGGCCAAACCGGCCGAATTTTCGGACCTGTTTTTGGGACGAATATTCGGGATGACGTCGACAGGCCTTGATCGAGGGAGAAAAATGATGCGCATCGGCGATAACGTTATCGACGTACCGTACGTCGTTGCACTCGCTATCAGGTGTAACAGATGCGCGTACGCCTCTCCGCGTTTAGTAGACCAAGCGCGATTACCGCGGGTCCTGTGTATTTTGTCGGTTCGCGAGAGTACTCGGGAAAATAACTCGCGAAAATATACATTCATGCTGTATGCATTCGAGCGGGCAAAATGAGCAAATTACGGAAAACTGATCTGCGCGCAGAGAAACACACACCGCTTTCAGTGTTTCATAAGTTTGAACATCCGCAAATCTATTGTAGGTACATCAGAAGCACCATCATGCATGTTCAAAATTTTTAATTAAAATTTCTATCATTATAGTATTTTTCGACGGAATCAAGTTGGAATGACTAAATTTATAATTACACGCCATGTTTGCGCTTTATATATTCACCGTATCACATGTCATAAAATATCCTCTAACATCTGACGATCTTCGTCAAAGATTGATTGCGAAATTTCGGGAGCTGAGCGAATTTGATTCCCCCGGGAATTTTGAGGTATCAAGTTTGGCGAGGATGAGCATCGTCTTATGCGTCACTCGGTACGCGCGCACTGTTTACGTCGTAATCGCTCAACCTTGTCTTATCGAGCGGCGAGATCGCATCGATTATTTCCAACGCGATAAGATTATGAATTAGATCGGCTGATGAGTCATGCATCATCATGCGAGAAACCGCGGATGCGCATTTCGCGGTCACGACCGGAGAAACGAGTGGGATCGGGTAGTTACATTACATGGCTGAAATTACATCAACGCTGTTGGATAATAATGTTGACCGCGTCTCGATACAATGTCGAGAAGTCGAGAATTGCTTTGCTTTATAGTTCGACAGCTCGTTGCGTTTCACGAGATTGTACGATGTTTCGTATTATCCGCGCGCGCGCGATTCCTGAGGAGCTTGCGAGAAATCGTCGGGAGATCGACAATTTCGTCGATAGATCTTATTGACGTGAAATTAGATGGTTATCTGAAAGGTGGCAGGAAATGGCATGTAACTTTGTGACGTTACTATTTGTTATATTTTGTTATTAGTAGAAAGCATAGCTCAAAATATCCGACAAACTTTCGCAAATCCTTGTATGAGATATCCATAAATACACTGAGAGAAATGGCTTAGAATGACACTATACTCGTTTTATGAAAGTAATATGGTGAATTTATATGCGATATCTGGTTCACATATCCAATATTCTGATTACGATGTCTCGACGCATCTGGTAGTCAATACCGAGACATTTAGTTGTAGACATCTAGACAGTTTGGTAATTCTCTCTAAACGTGTGATACTATTGACGCGATAGTTAATTGTTACTCACTGCGACGTTTCCTTTTTCATCTATACTAATTTGTAAAGACGTCGTGCTATAAAAGAGTAAACGCTGAAACCGTTAAATATTTGGAAGAATGAAATTTCTTCAAATATATGTCGACAAATTTAGAATATATTAGAATAATTATAAATATATTAATAAAATAATAAATATATTATAAATAATAAATGTATTAGAATATATGAAGATTATATAAATATATGAAGATTATATACAGTAAATATATGAAAATTATATATAACATTGTTAGATTTTAGGTTAGGTAAAAAGTGTAACACTACTCCACAACTGTATTCATAACATTTATCAAATGAATTGTATGTTGTACCAGACGGTTTGGTAAACGTATTTAAGCATTACTGTAATGCTACTTAGACAATGTGCTCACCAGATAGTTTGGTATCATTGACTAAATATCTTGTTATACGATTATTTACCATACTGTTTGGTAAACCTAAATAGAATTCTGGTTATCTATTCTAGTATCATCAGTGTAAAGATGATTATTGTAAGATTATTATGATTTAACTTCTTCAGGAATACTGTAGTATACGTTTAATTTTCATGTTTTAATTCGGAAGATTGTCGACAAAATGAAACAAGCATTACTGTGGATAAACATTCCGCATAAAATTCCACAAAAAAAAGAACTCTCCATATAATTAACACGCTGAGAGAAAATATATGTAAGAAATAAAAAATATTTATCGGATGAATACTAATAATACTTAATTATTTATATTAATATAAAATATCTCTCAGATAAGAAAATATATGTTATTTTAAAACCATAATTTTTTATGAAAGTAATCGTTTATTCTATTTAACTAAAGGAATTTAGATTTAAGTAAATATGTTATATATTAGTACCCACCGAATAAATATTTTTATTCTGTACATATTTTTCCTCTCAGTGTAAATGTCATATGTATGTAAAACCTTAAGATTACATTATTTTCTTCTGATTTTAATAAATTCATTCTAAAACAGTTCAAATAGCTTTCTGACAATCCTCTCGGATACTTTCCGCAAGTGAAACCGAGAACACAAAGGTAAACTCCAAATTACATCGTTTTCCTTCAATTTTAATAAATCCATCCCTAAAGAAGTTAAAAGATAGCATTCCAACAATTTCCTCCGAGAACTTTTTGCAAGTGAAAACGAAGAACAACATAAAGATACATACGTGCCTCGCGAGATTATCTTGAATAACAAGAATCTTACAGGGAAATCCTCGACATACGCTCCCGACTCGAACTCCGCCATCGTCTCAAGTTTGTCTTCCCCGTACAAACACAGGCAAGACAAGCATCTCGAGCGAGCATCTCTACTCCTGTATCACAGCCTGCCAAAAATCCGCCTAGCGAAACCGCGCCGAGCGCGTCGCAGCGCTTGTACTCTCGCGCGCTCTCGCGAGGCGAATTCGAACAAGTGCGGCGCACGCGCGGCGAGATGGCGCGCCGCGCGCCGCGGCGGGGGTGGTTATTCGTTGTCTGCGCGGCGCGAGGGTGGCACGACTGGGTGGCGGTGGGTGCTCGTTCGTTCGTTCGTCTGTCCGTTCGTTCGTTCGTTTGGTGGCGGCGGATCGATAACGGCGCGACGGTAGTGCGCGAACACCGTGAGAGCGGCGGTCGTCGCCGTCGTCGTCGACGTCGTCCTCGTCGTCCTGGTCAATCACCTCGTGTGTCCAGGTCCTCGTGCTCTCCCGTGGTAGCCGTGGTGCTGGGTCGCGCGCGAGCCGGCGCTCATCGGGACCGTAAGTTGCAGCAGCCGGATGCCAATGACGTTGGCGCGTCCGCAGGACGAGCGCCGCCGTCCGCGGTAGCTCTCGGCTCCGCGAACACAAACCCACCGTGCGCGCTCGCTCCTCTTCGCGTCGGGGTATTAGTGTGCACCACCGCGTCGCGCCGCGCCGGCTCGGCCGTTTCCGGTGACGTGACGGCGAGTTCGCGAGCGAACGCGCGATCCGGCGTGATCCGGCCGCGCGCGAGTTCGGCGGTGTACGTGGCGTCGTCGCGTTGCCCCAGCCTCGGGAGGTTATGCACACACGGCGCGGGTGCGGCGGGGAGTCCGCCGCGGTGGAGCAGGAAGCCGCTCGCGAGTGGTGAGGAGAGCCCGCGCGTCGGGACGCGCGCGCTCGCCCACATCATGTCGGCGACCTCCTGGAGCGGAAGCCGCCGGCGCGCCGCGACGCCGGCTCGCAAGAGGACGCGTCACCTCCTGCTGACCGCCGTCGTCGTGCTCGGCCTGTTCACCGGCACCGTCGTGTGCGAGAAGAGCAAGAAATGTGAGTACACAGACGCTCGATCAACCGGGAGTAGTGCGCCGCGCCAACGAAACGAGACAGACGGCGGCAACGCGCCCGCGCATGTTTCGTTTCGCGGTCGCGTCCCGCGACTTCCGCCTCTCGCGCCTCTGTCACGTGGCGATTCGTCGGACCATGCGATCGGTTTCGTTCTCAGCGCACAAATCGCGACCATTCGACGGACTACGTGAAGGTGTCTGAGGTGTCCCGCGCGCGGGCAATCACCGTTTTCGAGTTCGAATTGGCGCGCGCGACTTTTGAATTCGACCGGCAGCTCGCGATCCAAAGTTAATTTCTCGGACGACAAGTAGTAATTGTTCTTTTATCGTTGCAACGAGTGTGTTCGGACAGAATGACGGATCGTCGAGAGACCCACGGAGCAATCAATGTGTGGAACTTTGTTCTTCGCGCGATAAAAAGTCCCCACATTTGCTGTTTCCCCTTCATCTGGTTATTTTATTGTATTGCAATTCTTGGTATGCTACAATCACGTCAGTATGCCACGACATATTTTACGACATATCTGTAAAAAAAATGCATCGCGTTTCAGCACGTGTCATAATTCATACGCGCGGACACGTGTCACGTCGAGAGGGAGCATCCGCGACGAGCGCAAGCGTGAGAATCGCGCGGCGCAAAGAACGACGTTTGTTTCACGCTCGTGCGTCGATTTTACCCCGAGATACGGACGTTTGAAGTTTTCAAACGATAGCGCTCATTCACGTACGCCGGTGGGCGCGCGTACTACACGCTGTAGTATATTTACTACGTTGTGCGTACTCGCGCCACCCCCTTCCGTAGTGAACGGTGGCGCACGCTCGGGTCACGGCCTCACCGGTAGGCCTAAGTCCCCGTTTGAGATTCGCCACTCATCGATACCCCCGCGCAGAAAAATCGCAGTAATGCGAAATAAATTGCACTGGACACTTAAGACCGTCTCGCATGTCAATTTAGCGATTTATTCACAGAAAGAATATTATAGTTTCTTTTTCATGTAAGTTCTTTTCAATTTCACTATGTTTTCAGAATAATGGAATAGACTATCTGTCTTGCCGAACAACACAGCAAATCTCGCTGGAAACATATAGCAAATGTTTTAAATAAGATTTCAGAAAATTTAGTACACTTACTATACAAAATATAAATAGCATATGTGAAGAGAGAGAGGAGAGAGTGGAAGGATAGTCAATTACTGCAGAATGGCGATTTACTCCTCAGTTATAAAATTTTACGATACTACATGTCATAAAATTCTCTGTGTTTTGAAAAATCGATTATCTCCGGCGTCATTTTGATTTTAATATCGAGCGAATCAGGCAAATATTAAATGTACCGCACACTAGGGAGAATGGAAAATATTTCGTTTATATAACGGCACAGAGAGAGCGAGAATTATAACTCGGTAAATTGTTCTATATTTCACGTTTTTCCTCTCTCTGCACTGTATGAGTGTATGAAGACTTATCGCGGCTTGGAAGTCTCATTATAGTCCGCGGATGCCCAAGAATATTGCACGAAAATGTGAAAACATGCCTCTGGTTAATGAGACCAAATGATTTCTTCCCTTCTGTAATCACAACGGCGTGCGTTCAGTCAATGCCACTTTCGCAAGAAACGGAAAGCTCGAGCGTTCTTTACAACACGATCGGATCCTTTTATTAATCTATTAATAATCGATCCCGTCGCGTAAGCAACTTACGTTCTCCTCTCTAATTCCGCGTCCACCGGGCCGCCCATTAAGTGCTCGGAATAAAACACAGTGATTAAACGTACGTTTATCGTCCGCCGGGGTCTGAACGAGAAACTTAGGGATACTCGATCCGCGGTCCCAGGAAAAAAGTTAAATTAACCCCAACTTTAATCGAAGCGGGTATAATCGACGGCGCACGTAAAATCCTCCTTTTGATGAAATTGCCTCGTTATCTGAACTTCGTGAGTGCAAAAGCTCGCCGCCGCCGCGGATCCGGTTAAAGGAAACGGACGTCCGTTAACCTCCGTTAGACACGCTCGTTAACATAGAACACGAATCGCATTTTTGCCATTAACCGTCGTAGTCATCCTCCGCAACACAGGGGAGGGAGTGGCAGAGGGCAATGCCACTGCCACGCGGCATACGTGCTTGTAGCTCTGCGAGCAGAGTTTCACGGTGTGAAAGGAAATTGTCTATAGTTGGGCAAGAATGTTCCAACACACAAACTAATGATTTCCAAGTTTGTCAGTGGATAGTCCATACGTCTTTCTACATGAAACAAAACAAGCCTATGGACACCGAAAATTCATTGAGAAAAGTTTTTATTTTCAGCTAGTTACGCCGTTTTTTAATAATTGAATTTTCTTACCCATCTTT
Source organism: Odontomachus brunneus (assembly GCF_010583005.1). Taxonomy (NCBI): domain Eukaryota; kingdom Metazoa; phylum Arthropoda; class Insecta; order Hymenoptera; family Formicidae; genus Odontomachus; species Odontomachus brunneus. Next base: position 1,938,352 of record NW_022639508.1, on the reverse strand, counting down.
CAAAGGGCTAAGCTTGTCAATGAATACTGTTGGAGAGAAAACACAACTGGTCATGCCTGATTTTTGGGATGATCGCGAAAGAATCGCAGTGTTGTCTATATTTTTTAAGGCTCCTGGGGAGTCGTATCATCCATCTCTTTTTAATGACGTCAGAAGCGAGAAAACGCATGCTAAAAATTCCTGCAAAATGCGTCGAGATAAACAGATATATCCACAAAACGACATTTGCGATCGATTAAGTACACCTCTAAAATACTCCGTACACTTTCCTTTTGTTCTAACAATCAACAGATAATTATAAAATAAATGTGACGTGCAATCGTCTTTTCTAACCTAATTTCCTCATTATCTTGTCGTATTAATTTTCCGATTATCTATTGATTTTTAGAACAAAAGGAAAGTGTACGGAGTATTTTAGAGGTGTACTTAATCGATCGCAAATGTCGTTTTGTGGATATATCTGTTTATCTCGACGTATTTTGCAGGAATTTTTAGCATGCGTTTTCTCGCTTCTGACGTCATTAAAAAGAGATGGATGATGCGACTCCCCAGGAGCCTTAAATCATACATTCACAATTTTCATTTTCACCTTTCTCGAAACGTATCTCGAGTGAGTTGGAACATTCTTGCATAACTATGGCCAATTCTGTTCGCGAATTGAATTCTGGAAGAGTTATATTTAAAGATTTGCGCGTATCTATACACACACACGTATCGTGCAGCATCTACAAATTCTCGGTGGTTTTCACAAGTTATCGCGATGAAGAATAAGATGTGGAAACTCCACATCTCTTTTATCCCCCGTGTGCGAATTATACATGAAACCTTCAGGGTGGGTTAAATTTCACAGACACGAGAACATAAGCGAGCTCGCGACTCACGGGTGCACACATGTGCGCGTCTCATATGCGAATCACGTGCGTCAAGCTCTATTACGTAACATATATGCATGTTCTCGGGTAACTTCTTCGCTTTTGTTAATCGTCCAGCTCGGTCCTCGGATGTCTCTCGTCGCGCCTTGTCGTCCCATTTTCCCTTCCTCGCTCGCTCGCTCGCTCGCTCCCTCTCTCCCCCTTCCCTCTCGGCCCAGACAGAGTTGTTTTTGTTAGCTTCCGGTTCCCGTCGCGGGGGATACCTGTCTCCCTCACCGACATAATAACCAACCTCTTTCTCCCGCGCCTCCTCTCGTATCCTCCCTGCCGCCCTCACATTGCTTTACCTCACGCGTTTCATGATCCCCACAATGCCCTTCCGTTGCGTGAAATCCTTCGCGAAAATTACCATTCCTCGTTCGCTCGCGGGTGAAAGTAATAAAAAAAGATAATAAAAGGCCCTTTTTTCATTATCCTCTGACGTTACTCGTTAAACCTCGGTAATGCGTTCAAAATATCGGCGCTCGTCTACCTCTACTTCTGCTTCTCGTATTTGAGATTTTCTCGCCTACCTCTCCCCCTCAATGTTCCTTCATGTTGAATTTCAACTCAACGTTCCGGTATCTTCTTCTTTCACGACGTTCATTCGCGTTCATTTAGCACGTACATGTTCCATCTTGACTTCTGGAAGTCCCTTGTTTCCGGCCCGCTGTTTCGCGCGTGCGATTCGTATATCAAGTGATTAATTGCTCCCCAGCAGTCGGTTCGATTCCTCCTATTTTGTGTGTATATTGAGAGAAGTGTTTGGTATTTGTAACCATAATCGCGCATAGTGAAAAGAATTATAGTCGATAGAACTTTTTTTGTAGTGAAAGTGTTACTACATACCAAAAAATACGTAGTGAAATAACTGTTATCTGTCTCAAACATTTCACGAGTTTGTATATCCGTAAATCTATTGTAAGTATTTATTCATGTATATTCTGATACCTACACAGAGAGAACGATTTGGTTGAATCAAATAAACACTTCTTTGGAATAGTTCAAATAAATTTTTCGATTGATCGAATAAAATTTTGTTTTAAGCAACAAAAATATTTATTTGCGGCTTAATCCCAAAGAAATATTTTTGTTGTGTCAACCAAATAATTTGTTTGGACTATTCCAAAGAAACATTCATTTGATTCAATAAATCGTTCTTTCTGTGTAGTGAGCCCAACATTTCAATGATTATTAAATTAAGAAACAAATTCGGTTTGCTTACAGCATACAGTCGAATTAATTTCTGTTTGACAATTTTGCAATAAAAAGTATCTTGTAAGAAGATACATTCTTCTTTCATGATAATGAAAGAAAAAAAAATCTGTTCCAAAAAAATTTGTGATAAGTATACATTATTATTAAGATTATTATTATTTAAATATTCTTTGTCGAAGATAACTATTGCTCGAAAGCAGAAAAATTACCTTCTTAGCAGTAAAATGGTATTTTTCCGTGTGTACAATTTTAAAATGATAATAACCTTGTACGCATATTGTATGCGAAATGATAACAATCTTGTATGCCACTTCTTTTCGTTAGAATACCACGAGGATATAGTTGGCGCCGGAACTGTCTATAATTTTACAGAGATTAACACATTTATTTTCCCCCAGTCTCCAAATGTCGTGTTATTCGCGCCGTAGCTACCTTGGCGTGCGCTCAAGCGACCAAATTATCATAACGCCGTGGCGGCCCGGCGAAGTATCGGCACGCGAAAATTGCGGCAATCACGCCGAAGTTACAGCGGAACGACGTTAATTATTTGCACTGGCGGCGGCGGCAGCGGAATTACACAACACAACGAGGTGAGAACGCGGCAACGGCCGATAAACGAAGCTAATTACGACAGTCGAATTAGCCCAGGCTGGCGGTCGATATCGAGCGATCCATCCATCAATCGATCCATTCGCGGATCGATCGATCCGAACGCACGTTGTTGTTCGGCATTTCCGCGATCGTTAGTGCGCGTTTGATCGCGGCTCGCAAAAGTCGTCCACTTTGCGAATTCGACGAACGGAACGAAACGGGACAGGAAGGCAATACATTTGCTCGTGCGATCGCGATATTTTATCAACCGCAATATTATCCGCTAACTAACTGACCGCGTTGTTTTTCACGTTGATAAATGTCGGAAGATAGCGGCGGTCATCGTAACGAGATTGAATTAATAAAGGAGCGCAAAAAAGGACCGGCTCGCGCGGATAGTATTTCGCGGGAGGGAAAAAACCAGCAATATTTTCATTTACGATGGTGATATTGTTTCGTTGTCCGACACAATACATGATGCAGATGCGAAAACTTCATATCCGCGCGCGCGAGAGCTCGCTTTGTACGCGCGAATTTTTCCCCAGGAATATCGCCCAGAAATATCCTCCCCCTCTCCCGGGGCGCGTCTAAAAATCCATATATATTCCGAATATATTGTGAAATATATAACAGTATTTCAACGCGCGCGAGTATTGCCCTTCGTAGGCAAATTTTCCATCCACTGACACCGCCGCCACATATCGATTTTATTTTTTATCACGGCGCGTTTCAAGGGAATAGCTGCTCTTCCACCCCCATCTCCTACTCCACTGTTTCGAAATATTTTGTGTGTTATAATTTTGGATACGCCGCGCGCGCGCGTGTATGTGCGACACATGTATATATCCACCTGCCAAACCGTTCGCGCGTATTGCATTCTGCATTGATGGCATTTATTTGCGATAATAACCGCGGCGCGAGCCGGCAAAGCGCTTTCGAGAGCAATCGCAAATATAAATATTTTTCTTCTTCCGTCACTCGCGTAACCGCGCGTTTTCACATCCAATTACAGGCGAAAACGGCGAGGAAATGTCGTACGTGCAAATACAACATGCAGTGGAGTCTCTCATAATACTCGCGATTCTCTCTCTTTCTCTTTCTTTCCTTTTTCAAGTTCATTTTTACATTTTGCGACTACTTTTCGACTGTCCGTTAACCGTCTAATTTCTTGGCCGAGCGAGCGTTTAACGAGATCTTGCCCGGGATATATTTCTTGCTGTCCTACTTAACTATCGCGAAACTCGAGCCAGTACGTTGTCTCTCTCTCTCTCTCCTGTGCGCCGCGCATCGATTTTGTCCCCCATATATAGATCCTAGCCGTTAGATAGGGTCGCGCACTCGAGTGTCCCCGGGTCTTTCTCTCGGCCCTCTCTCGGAGTACACTGGCTCTATATTTGCAGCGAGCTTTCAAGGGCCCACTACTTTCTCGTGTCTTGCATCTCCCGTCCGTCTCTGAGTCCGTGTCTCTTCGAGTGGCAGAAACGTGCAACGACTTTTTCCGCGCCATTTCTCGCGCTTGAGCGCAGATTTAACAAACTAGATAAAACGTCGGGAGACTAGCTATCGATGCGTCGCGCGACATCCTGTAGAGTGCTCCTCAAGATTCGATTCTTCCAGATTTAAAGAACGCGCGTCGCTTTCTTCACATCTCAAGCCGATCTCCGGGAAAATTCTTAACGGTATGGCTTTTCTTCAAATATCACGTAACAATATCCTCTTTCATAGAGATAAAAACGTAAATTTTTTCATCAAGTGTCCTTTACGTCTTTTGTCCCAGGAGGCCTTCTCAAGTCTATATTAAAAGTCGTTACTTATAACTTGCCTCAGGTGAGATACTCGGATTTGAACTTAGAACTAGATATGAGGTTGAATTGAATCGTACAATCTGTATCCATTATATTTTTAAGTGCGTAATTTAACTTTAAATTCTAATCTGAGTATTTTATCGAAAGCAAGTTTCAAGTAACGGTTATTAACACAAATCTAAGATTCCCTCTAGAAATATGAGAGGTATTTCCAGCCGAAAAATAATATAACGCAACGCTTGAATTTACTTAACCAGTCGACCATCGGACGGAGAATTGTCGACTGTTAAGAGTTTGATAATCAAACAATAAATAATAAATGCCTTTCTCGACGCTCGATATAATTTAGCCGGAAGCCCGGCAACTCGTGCAATTTTAACGAATGCTCACGCTGAAATGGCTCTTTAATTGCAACCGCACAGTATTAGCATAGTTATATCACTGCGGAGCAGGAAGTACACTGTAATTACTTGCTGAGCTTAGCGCGGGAACATTTACTACCAGTGGCGGAGCGAGTGTCACGTTTACCACTGCGCGATGATAATTTTATATCTTAAACGATATCGCGCGCGTACAATATATACACCTACTCACGCATCATACCCGCGTGCCTTTAATTAACGCGCGATATTTGCGCTCTCGCGTTCCTCGCCGAGAGGACCGCGAAATCGTCTCGTCGACCTCGTATGTTTTCGCGCCAAACTCGCGCGCTGCAAACTACAGAGATTGAAGCGCGATTAGGTGGCTGTTCTTAAGCGCTTAAGCCGGACTTACACTTTAAGCTCGCGGTCAAGCTCGGGACAAATAGTTTCGACTCGCTTCCGGATTCGCACGCCGCTCCATCAGTTTTCTATCGGGTTTCATCGGGCTTTACACGATACTCTCCGTCCCTGATGTTCCCGAACGCTCGCAACTATCAGGGGGGTGTTTTGTTACGTCAAAGGAGCGTCGCAGCGCGAGCTACCGTTTAGCTACAGAGTTTATCGATACGCGAGATCCGCTTAATCACTCGGCGATTAAGCCTAAACTACGGGCGATGCATCCCGATGAAACGCATGATACATGAATGCGTGTGCATGCCCATGAGACGCTGTGCGCTCGTGGGAACGCCTAGAGATCCTAAATATCCACGGATCTGCGCGAATAAATTCGCGACACTCTGGGCGTCGCTTTTGAGTCGATATCTCGCATGTCGTATGGGAAAACGGTCGACTCGACTCGCGCGGTAGATTAATCCATTGCGTTGGAATTACGCCTGCCAGACTCCTATGCTTTCGTGAGCCAAGCGTGCACTTTGTTAATCACACGAATCTGAGGCTTAATCTTATTCTTTCATAATACTAAAACTTTGAAAGTATTATAAAATCCTTAATATTATTTCGTGATAACGAAACTTTACAAAAGAAAAAAAAAAGACGCTGAGTACGTATAAAAAAAAGTATCAAAAGAAAAAGTACCAAATAAAAAATACCAAAACAAAAAGTATCAAACAAGAAAATAATACAAAAGTTATCAAAACAAAAATTATATAACAGAAAGTTATATAATTTAAACAAAGTTAATTTAAACATGTTAATTTAAACAAAGTGCAGATGTTTTAAATTAATTATATTCAAAAAAGAAATGAAATCAATATAATTAACCAAGTATGTATTATATATGTATGTATTTATTACACAAGTAATTGTGTGATAAATATCAATCATACAAAAAATACTAAAACAAAAAATACCAAAAAAAAGACAAAACAAAAAGTACATGTTAACTTAAACAAAGTGCAGATGTTTTAAATATTCAAAAAAGAAGTAAGATCAATATAATTAACCAAATACGTATATGTAAGTATTTATTACACAGGTAATTGTGTGATAAATATCAATATTGTAATGTTAAAATATTTTGAATAAGACACATTTTTTTTAATCAGTTATGTTTTATGTCAAGTGTCTTATGTCAATTTGTTGTTTTCTATATCTATAGTTGGAACACATCTCTAGTAGCACATATTGGATTCACCCAGATAGCCAAACCTGTTTCGTGATAACGAAATCCTTAAGAAAATTCTGAGAGATTGCGTGAAGTAAGTGTAAATCGAACTGTAAGGTATACTTCCGCTCTTACTGAACGTGAACTTTTAAATAGATGCTGCAATTTCGCTAAATAAATGCGAAAGGCTAAATAAATGTTAAGGGTGCCGTGGGGAAACGGCAAGAAGCTCGCGTAGGCTCGACCTGTGCTGGTGCAGGTGTAGGCACCGGCGGCCCCGATATTACTTTCCGTTACGCGCCGGAAGTGTTGGATTTATGACGATAGGGCTCGTACGTTGTCGCCGGCGAAACCGTCGGTGGGATCCATTTTCCACCCGCCGATAAGGTACTTAGGATATTGGCAGCGAGCGCTTTTTGCTCTCCGCACCCTTTCGCCCTCCTTTCTCTCTTTCCCTCGCGTGCTATTTTAGGGTAGAATTAGAGTCGGTCCGTTTCGGGTCGAGAAGTTCTTACCGGTTTCCGCCTCCGATAAACTATCTCAGGCAAGCCGGTTGGCTCCTTCGTAAAATATCGCGACATCGCACGCGGCGGTCACATTGTCACCCTTCTTCGGGCCCGAATCCCTGCAGCGGAATCGCCCGTCGCACGATGGCACCTTGTGAAGCGCGTCTCATACGGTCGGTCAGTTGCGAGGTGAGTGCATTTCGCGAGAATTAAGTGGAATCCTGCCAAGCCCGCGCAGCGGTACCCTCGGTTGACGCGCGCGGATCCTCCCAAGGGATAAGTGAATGGGGAAAAGAAAGCGGGTCTCTCTCTCTCTCTCTCTCCCTCTCTTCCGGCAACGAAGTTTCTTGCCAAAGGAGTTTAGCAAGAAATCAAGCCGCCAGACAGTGACAAGGGAAAGGGTTGGTACCTGGGGGCAGCCCGGGGATGAGAATGAGGGCGGGGTGAAGCGTAAGTCGGGAGCGTAAGAAACACGAAGAGAGACTGCAGACCCGCCGATGCCGGGTGCAGCGCAAAAGAGAAATCGTCGGCACTCGAGAGACCGACTTGCGGAACTTTATTGCCCGCGACCGCCCGGAAACGATCTTTCGAGATTCCCAAATCGAAGCGCGTCGTGCCGAGCCGAACCACGGGATAGATTGATAGATGTCTTTATTAACTTTAGATTGTCAATGTTAGCCATTTTCATCTATACAATTTAATAAAAAAATATAATTGGTATTACCTTATTTTCCTTTTATGTAAAAAGAAAATGATTAAACACGTTAAGGCAGACTACAAGAGAAGAAATAATTCTGAGAATCAAAATGATTCCATATTGGCAGCAACGAGCTAATTATTACATACAGAAAAATGCATACTGCGTTCAAGTAAATGTTATTTGTTTCAAATATTTCAGAAATTTATGTCTATTATCCGCAATTTAACATAAATTCTTTACATGAGAGCATCGGATTTATTCAAACTACATTCTAGATTCTATAAGTTCAACATTTCAATGAAAAATATTAAATTGAGAAAAAAAATTCGGTTTACACAGAAAACTAGCTTTTTCTTCAATTCAGTTTTATGATATTCTTAGAAAGAGAATACATGATGAGCGCTTTCTAAAATTTATGATGATATATTTTAAGACTACTACCAAGAAAATATTCTCTATCGAAGATTATTATTTAAAAGAAGAAAAGTAAACTGAGTAATCATTTTTCTTAACAGTACAATGATATTTTTCTGTGTGTGTTCCTACTAGCACTGGCACGATCCGGAGTTAACATTTTAGGATTAATCGTCTAAGAGCTACATATGATAGAAAAACAAAATAAAAGGGGAAGAGAGAGAAAGAGAAGCGCGCGAGAGAATCTCACCGCGATCGATAGTCGTTATTGCCGCGTTTATCGGTAAAGGCAAATTCAAAGACCCGTCATGGCTGTAATAAACGTCTTTGAATAACGTGGGGGAGATAAAAAATTTTGTCGCCTCGATCGCGCGGGATATAACCGTTCAGAATCGATCGAACTACCAATAACTGATTGATTTATCACTTAAATAGTAACACGTGCGAGGAGAGCGTATTGACAGTTTGGCGCGCTGTCAATAGCGGCTGCTTTCACAATTAATTGAGCAATGCCAGTGTTAATCGAGCGAAATATGTGCGGCTCAGTGATTAAGCTAGTCCGCAAATTGGATATCCACAACTATGGGCATCGTAATTGTGTGCGCTGATTTGACACATTATTGTAAATTACTTTCGAGCGCGAAATATACAGCGCGAAACGATTTACGCGAGCGTAAAAATTGCACGAAAAGGAAAAAAGGATCGGACTGTAGAAATCTCTCGGAATGCGACGAGTACGTCGAGGAATAAGGATCATTACGCCAACGATAGGAGTCCTTGATTCGCGTACACGATCGACGTGCGCCGATTGCCGTCGTCGGAACCAAATTAGCAACAAGACAGCGATATAGATCAGCTTCTTGCGGGACCTACTTCCCCATCGACTGGTAAAGGGTTGAGAGGTAACTCCGACGGAGAGGAAGAGAGAGAGAGAGGGGGGGAGAGAGAGAGAGAGAGAGAGATATGGGGGAGAGAGAGAGAGAGTGTGTGCGACGCGAGGAGGGAGAGAGAGGTTTCTAAGTTCGATAAGTCTCCTCAGAGCGAAACAGACAAGGATAGAGAGAGGAAGAGGGAGAGGAAGCCGCAAACCCGTAACTTCGTGCCGGCGGCTTTCGAGCGTCGTGTCGGAACGTCGCGCGAGAATTACTCAGGGGTCGGCAGAGGGCGGAGGAGGAAGCGAGTTGGGATGGAGGAGAAGGTGTAGGAGGACCGATTGCCGGCAGCACAAGTCTCACCTGTCGTTTCCCCTCGGTGGTCCTCCACCACCACCTCCTGCTTCTCCTCTTCCTCTCTATTTTGCTCTCTTTGTGGAGTACGACGACGACGACGACGACCTCGTCGGCGGTGGTGATGGCGGCAACGTGGCGGCTCAATTACGGGTGTTCGGTATCGGTAACCCCGAGACGGCCAAACGGCGTCGACGAATCAATCGTGGCCGCCGAATCGAGATACCGGGGGCTCTCCAGTGAGTCTACGGGTATCATCCCGAGGTTTCGAACATCCGGGTTTCCAGCGGCCGCCTCTCCTCGTTCGAGTTGCCTGGGAATTTCGTCGCAGTTCGCCGCTTCGTCCATTATCCCTCATTCCCCGCGAAGTCCATTCTGCCACCACCGCCTCCTCCTCTTCCTCTTTCTCCTCTGTCTCTCTCTCTCTCTCTCTCTTTCTCTCTCACCCTCTGGCGTACATGTTTTACTCACCCTCCTTCCCTTCCACCCCCTGCCGCCCCCGTTTTCGCCTTCGTAGATTGATCGGCGCCGAACTGTATCTCGTCTGGCGTTTTAAAGTGTCGATAACGAGCGAGTATCGATCCGCTGTCGAAGTTGAAGTTGCTGAAGTTGCGAACCTATTGGAATTTCGGCTCGATGATGGCGTTGTTGTTTACGAGAGCTTCCATTTTCGCGTCACGATGTTCGCCGTCACGATGTCGAATACCGGCGCGTGGGTTTGAGGCGAGCGCGAAGATTGTATGGCGTCATGACGATGAAAATTAATAGCGTTCCGCGCAGCGCGGTCATTAATCTGCGGAACACCCGCGAAAGAGCCGCCAGCGCGAGAACCAATCCGCTCGATATCACACACGAGAGCACCCCCTGTTTTTCCCTTGCTGAAGAATAAAAATTAATTTTCGATCGTGCGCGCACGAGGAGAGAATCGGTTCGACGTGAAACGTCGGTAATTGACCGCGAAGGAACTCGCGAAAAAGAACGCTTTGCGGAACACTTCCGAGTGAATCTTCCCGCCGTGTGAAAGTGAGTCGAAAGTGCTTGTCGGTACGATTCGTTTTATCACGAAGCGAGAGTATATATAGTTTCTCTTTTAAATAAAATCAATTTTATTATGTTTTCAGTAGTACAGGAATGGACTGTCACAGTGAGATCAGTTTTTTGCTAAGAAACATAGCAAATTTCGCTCGAAACTGTGCACTGAGAAAAAAATATATCTAAGAAAAATGAAGTATTTATTCGTTGGGTATCAATAATATGTTCCCTTATTTACTTGTATTAACATAAAATATTTTTGAGATAAGAAAATATATATTTTCTCTTAAAGCTTTCCATAAAAGTAACTGTTTATTTAATTTAAATGAAAAATACTGGATCCATGTGAATACGTCATTTTAATACCCATGAATACGAATGAATACTTTCTATTTTTAGATATTTTTTTTCTCTCAAGGTATCAATTTTTTTTTAATAGGACATTTCAATTTTTGAGCTGTAAATATGAAATGAAACAGTAGAGTCAATTGCTGTAGAATATCCATCTATTTTACGGCAATTTTTATGATAACATTCTCTCGGCGTGTTTCCTCTCTCTACCTTTTTTCTCCTTTCCTCTAATTTTGCCTCTCGCGTTCATCGTTGTTTTCAAATTGCGCGGTTGGTGCCTCGCGTTCGGCCGTAACCGGTGCTTTTCATCGCGCAGACTGAGGCATTATACTTGCCATTTTACAATAGTGCGACGACCGAGCGGTACTCACTCCTCCCCCGTCGGCGTCGCGCGAGAAGAGTAAACTTTCTTCAAATTGGAATTTTGTTGCAGTTCGCCAGTTCGTCCATTATCCTCGCTTCTCTCCGCCGACTCGACTTCCTCCTCACTCTCGCCTCCGACTTTTGTTCATGCCGTCCCTATTCCGCCCCTCCGCGTTCCCCCGTCTCTCGCCCCCCTCTAACCCTCTTGCCCCGCGCACTCTGCTGACTTAGGGTGTTTGCAGTCTATCCGGGACCTTTCAAGGTGTCGATAAGGGATAAACATCGATTTCGCGCGAGGAGTAAAGTTACTTCAAATTGGAATTTCCTGGCAAATCGCTACCTATGCCCCTTTCGCTATGTCAATTGCTAATATCGACATTTGTCAAACCTCAAATTTTAATTCTCATCGCAAGTCAAACGACTTCGGAATGCTGCACGCGCATGTGAATGAAAAGTGACTTGCTTCAAAAGCTGTTTACACTGGATATATTATCTAATTGAACTGTAAAACTTTGATAATTTAAGATAAGAATAAAGAAGGTCTACAGGAGCCAATATAAAAATTATGATGCCATAGAAACAAAAATCACAAAATAAGTCTCACTTGACATTAAGACATCAATTTACTTTGAAACCACCCGTGCTTTGTTTCTCAAGTTTATAAATTAATGTCTTAACATCTGACATTTATTTTGTTATTTTTATTTCTATAGAACTATGAAACCTGTGCATCGGCTTTTATAGGCTCTTTTTATTTTTACTCGAATACTGTATGTCCATAAAAATTGTATCATAACTGTAAACCCCAGGGGCGACTTTAAGGTTAGATAAACTTCATTCTATTTTTGTGTTAAACAATTTTGAAAAATGTTCGCGGTAGGAAGAATTTGAAGATTTCTGGAGAAATTTTAAAGAACTTTGAGAAATTTGAAGGATTTCAGGCTTCCTAATATCTCACCTTCGTGATATGCCGCGCAGTCATAATTTTGTTTGAGTTTATACCCGCGTTTTTTACATCCAACGATTTATTACGAGCGCAATGGCGATTATCATCGCGTGTAAGCGAACGACGAGCGTAACGATTCAGTGAAGTTAATCCGCCGATAATAATTCTCCGTTCCGCGGTTTATTGTTGTAATTAATCAACATTACCGCAATAATTGGACGGGTATTTTTGGACGCGTTGAAAGGCAACGATGCGCGATACCAAAACGAGAATAATAAAACACGAAGGTACGCGCATGTATCGTAATGATCTGAAATATAGTCCAACAGAAACATTCTAGTACTAATTGTTGCGTAAATGAACGAACAACCGAACCAAGCGCTAATCCGTTGATAATAATCCACCTGGAAGGAGATTAAAAGGAATGTACTGTGAAAGGGTGCGCGGTGGGTATGCAGACGATGCTCCGTTGTGTTGTTGTTGGAAGGGAAGAATAGCCGAGGGAAGAACGAGGAAGATAAACGCATAAACACTGCGAAGCTGAACGAGGTAATGCACACCGAGACATCCCCCTCTGATCGTGCTCTCTCTCTTTCTTCTTTCTCTCCCTTTCTTTCACTCACCATACTGAATCACGCGCCGGAGGTGAAAGAAATTCATAAAGAAAGGACGGGAAAGTGAGGTATTCCTCGTTGACGCGAAGACGCCGTTCGATGAAATAAGAAGAGGCGATTCAGGATTCTATAGCCTCGTAAAGAAGGACGGAGCGGAGGGCGAAACGAGGCAAAACTCACACGAAGATAGCGCGGTGTGGAGGCCTTGCTCCTTATAACAAATGGTGCCTCTCTTCATACACATAAATAGCTTCTCTTATTTCTTTACACACCAAATAAATTACAGGCAAATAGAAAATAGGAAGCGCGCTCGTGAAGAAATATGTGAAGTGTTAATAATAATATGGACAAAAGAGCTCTGTCGGGGTCGGCGAAGAAAATTATATGTGCCGACTACTATTACGGCGCGAAATAAATTTCCCAAGTTGAAATTTTGATTCCACATTTACCCTGCAAATTTCGTCGAACTCGAAAGGTCAATGAAAAATCTCCAAATATAACACTTTACAAGCTATTCCTACTATTATGCTGCAAATCGTCGCGTACTGCTATTTCCTCCACGTTGAAGAAGCCCGAAAAAGCACTCCTTCACAAATTATTTAATTCTTCGATTATCTCTGAACCGCGTAATGTATTAATCGCATATAATTTCTGTCTTTTATTATTATAACTTTTGCATTTAATTTCAGTTAGCAATGTAATAATTCTATAATTTATTCGATTGCACATATAGTATATTGAGAGAAAAAATATCTAAGAAATAAAAAATATTTATTCGGTGAATACTATATAATAATATATTTATTTATATTAATATTTTTCAAATAAGAGATATACATTTTTTTAAATCTTAGCTTCCCATAAAAGTAATTGTTGGTTCTATTCAAATATAAGAATTTAGAGATTTAAGTAAATATGTTATTAATTGAATAGATATTTTTTATTTTTTAGATTATTTATTATATATATTTATATAATATATATATATATTTTTTTTTTTTTTATGAGTGCATATAAGTATATATTAAATAATCGAATGAAGAGTGCGCGGTGGATAAATGGGTAAAAGAAATAACATATTTTTATTTTCACAATATCTCTTGTTCTTTTTTTCCTTTTAGCATTGAAAGCCTTGAATTTAAAACCCTTAAAAAAGCTGATATGGAAGAAGCTGTAAAAGCGAATGCGACAGTTTTGTGTCCAATAATGCTGTGCTTACCAATGGAGATTTAAATTTGAATTCCGTATAAAAGCATGTACTAGACAGAAACATGAAAAGAAAGCATCGGTGGACGTGAACTAACTCGCGGCGGTTCACGAAGCATTATTGGACGTGAAAATCAGCACTTGCAAAATTTACATTACATCCTAAGTCCGGTATTCATATTTGTGAATTATTTAGTCTTTGGTTGAGAACATAATTAATTACTCATTCGTATTCATGAACCGTTATTCGGCTGTTTGGATCAATGTTTCTTGTGTGAAATAATGCAACAAGTACTAGTACAGAGTTTAACCAATCGAAAATTCATGAAGCTACAATTACTTGTTAAATGGTGTGATATACTATGAATGCCGGACTAAATTTCGACTCGGGTATTTTCTCGATAAATTCATCAAACTTTGCTACGTTAAAAATGAAAATCTATAATGAGTGATTTGACACACCTTAAAATATTTGATGTATCGCTACCCACATCCCTGCGTCTTGCGTCCTTTCTGGCTTTTTGATTCTGCATCCTGGTTGCCCGTCGTGGCTCTGACACTGACACTGACACTCGCGTAGATGCGATTCGTAGCAACGATATACGTGTTAAGTAACGCGACGAGAATCTGATCGTGTTTCAAAAATGCCGACGAAATATTTTAATAACACGAAGGAGAATGGTACCGATACACATTGTTCGTGCGGATGTGTATCGCTCGACAGTCAGGAACGTAATGGAAACGTAATGGAAACGCTCGGAAAAACATGCGACGTGCAAAGATGCGTCTACCTGCCTCGAAGGTCCGCGTTGTTTTGAAAACGCTCATTGGGTGCGTTCGGGGAGCACGCTACCAACGCTACCGCGTCCTTCTATTTTTATCGCTCCTTAGATAAACAACAAGGATAGAATGACACGGTAGCGCTGAATAGCGCTAATAGAGAGCTCCCCGAACGCACCTATTGTAGAGACCCTATAGTAAGAGTCTGGACAGTCTTGTCTTGTATTCTATTGGTGTTGACAAAATATGGCGGAACCAATAAGGTGTTCGGAAATTATATTAGATGCGCGGTATTATTCAACTAGTAAGAATAGAAGAATTGATTAAAATAAGAAAACAAATTTGATTTTAACAGTTTTATTTACATAAAAATGCAATACAAAATAATATAATGTCATTTAATAGTAGAATGCATCGCCATAGTTTTACTACTGAAAATTTTATTTTTTAATCGCCCTTTCTTGCAATCAATTTTTACGCGAAATCGAAATCTCATCGAGAAACCTTTCTCCGTAATATTAAAACAATTAGGTACGCAGCAGCCAGGCATTTTCTACAAAATTGTATGCAACTTGTAAATATAAAATACAGTATTAAAGGTTAGGAATTGATTTTTATAACAGCATGCATTTATAATACTTTTTTTCTATATATTTTACTTCATTACAATATTATATTATAAATTACCTGTTTTACTTGTTTGATATTTTATTATTTAATATAAGATTCACAAGATTTTTTTTCTTTGCATCACATCTATGTCATATCATCACTTTTTTTGTTTTACGACGCCATGTTTTGTCGAACTAGAAAGACTGTCCAGACTCTTACTATAGGGTCTCTAATCTATTGTCGTTATCACTCGGTCGCTCACTAGTCGGGCGACGACGGTTGAAGAGAAAGATGACGCAGTCCTTTTTGTCCATTGTTTTGATACACTCACGTATACATACGTCGCGTATTTCATCGTGACTGAATGTTACATTACTACATTTTACGTAAAATACTTCATCGGTTTCTGAAATATTTTTAGTCGGATTCAGTGACTCAACGTTAATTAACACATGTTTTTCCGATCAAGTCGTGTCTACACAAGTGCTAATGTCACGGCTTAGCATTCTGGGTGCCATAACGGTGCAGGATGCTGTATCGAAAGTTAAGACAGAGGTCGCGGGCAGTAATATACCATACATTTCCAAATGTATAGATATGTAACATTTAATATATTTCCAACGCTAATAATAAAAAAAATTAATAGAGAAATCACGAAGGAACAAGATTTTTTTCTCCATTATCCATTAATTAGATCTGCCCATATTAAGGCTCCTGGTCCCCCGCATTGACTATCTCTTTTTTATGACGTCAGAAACGAGAAAATGCATGCTAAAAATTCTTGCGAAATATGTTAAAATAAAAATATATATCCATAAAGTAACACTTGCAATCGATTAAATAAATTTTTGAGATATTCCGTGCACTTCTCTTTTGCTCTAACAATCAATAATTTGTTGTAAATTAACGTGACATGTAATTCATCTTCTTAACCTATTTCTTCGCCTATTTTTATTCAGATTAATTTACAATAAATTATTGATTGTCAGAGCAAAGAAGAATGCACAGAATATCTTACAAATTTATTTAATCGATTGCAGGTGTTACTTTATGGATATACATTTTTATTTCAATGTATTTCGCAAGAATTTTTAACATGCATTTTCCCGCTTCTGACGTTCATTAAAAAGAGATAGACAATGCGAGGGGCCAGGAGTCTTAATTTAGTAAATTATTAAATATTTACATATTATATATTTCATTTTTGCAGTCAAGTTAAACAATTAATATATTGTTCACTGAAATCAAGAATAAATATGAAGTGCAGATGGAGAATATCGAGATGATAGAACATTAGATAATCCTGAGTCTTTTTTTAAAGATAATTCAGTATGAAGAAAATGGCAATCTTTCATAACATCAAAGTAATGACAGTCTGTATAAGCTAAATTCGATGGAATTTACCGTGTATAATGTCTGTAATGTGAAACCAAAATTTCGACTCGAGTTTTCACACGTAAGTCCTGCTTCGAGGTCCCTCGAGTCTAATCCTGAATCTCACGGGAACGAAGTTTCGCGGGGATGAACTTCACGTCGTCCGACGTCACGGCGACTTGGCTCGCTTTTCGCTGAGCTCGTCTCTCGCCGTTAACCCGCGAGATTATCATCCGCTTCGGAGCGATATTATAACATCCGCGCGAATCGAGACAGACTGGTACTTCGTCTCTCTCTTTTTCTCTCTCTCTCTATCTTTTTCGCGCGGAAGAAACGTGCCCGCGTCTCGACATCGGCGGCTACACCGCCGCCGGTCCGGGGAACGAAAGAAATATTACAAAGCGTCTAAGTATATTTTCCTTCGAGGTGGGTATATTGCTCCCCGGGGAGGAATAACCGAGCCGAAGCTCACAATGCGCCGCTACGAGAGTTGCATATAAAGGAGAAGGAAAAAAGGCGCGAGGAGGCAGGGCGAGCGCGGTTTAATGTATAAGGATGTCTCCCTCTCAGCAAACCCCTTCGTTCTCTCGCCTCAGGTTCCTCTTACCCGTTCTCTCCCACGATATCCAGAGTATCCGCGAGGAGCTTTTCTTTCGCTTTCTATCCTCCTCCTCTTTCTCTCGTGCACCTCCACCTTCCTCTACTTCTTTCTCCACTGTCCTCGATCTCGTGCCGGGATCAAATCGAAGTCTCGACGAGCAAGAAACCGAGGCATGAAAAGTCAGTCGCGTGTTCTTCCGCCCGAGAAAGCCGGTAACGTCTCCGAAGGGTTCGCCGTAGGGGGAAGGAATGAGGTTGAGAACGTTCACTGCGATCGAACTTCATGAATTTTTGACGCGATTTTAATCCCGCCGCGGTATCAGAAGAGGGGTGTAACTCACTCCTGTTCGCCCGATGTGAAAATGCTGGTTCCGCGAGTCTCGCTTTGGCCGGTACCACCGGAACGGAAATCTTAAATGATCGCTGTACGCAAATGACACTTGTTGGCTCCTTCACAATACCCTTCACAATACGAATATGTGGGATTTTCATTGCAAATGCAATAACGACGATAACAGGTATGTAAACATAAAATTATAGAAAGCTCCTTTGAATAACTAACAGAAATATTTAAATAGCTTATGAGAAGCCAAGCACGGATGTCAATGCCATTAAATATTATTATCACATTAATAATATTAATATGATAGTGGGAGGATAATATATCCAGCATGTAAAACGCACGTATCGAAATTTTCTCGATCATCGTACGCGGCGAATCAACCTCCCATACTTAGACCGATTCTTGAGTCTCAAACTTATATATATACACACACACACACACACACACACACACACACACACACACACACACACACACACACACACACACACACACACACACACACACATATATATATATGCTTGGCTCCTTATAAGCCATTTAAATATTTCTGTTAAAAATAAAAAATAAATCTTCGTCCAATTATACACAACTTCAATCGCCTTCCATTTCCACTTCCACTTAGAATATTTTGGCGCGGCCACACAGTAAAAATGCATTTATGCACCATACTAAAAAAATATAATCTCATCTTTAAAGGAATTCATTTATATGGAGTTACAAGAAATAATACTTTGCAATTAGACTTTTTTTTATTTAATGTTATAATATTTATGTTATATATTTGGCGTTTTAGAAGAATCCACTTGAGGCCATGTATAAAATGATTCCATTTCTGACGAGATTATATTTCTTAAATATATCACTGTTACATTTTATGTGATTGTTTTTAAGGCTAACTGTTATAATACGAAAATATATAGTACGATACGAAAATATATACGATACGGTTGAGCTGGAAAACCATGACGGAAAATGAACGGTATCATTGCAATCGCGTGTACGTTCCCAAATTGCGCGAGAAATAAAAAATCCCAGAAGGGAATTCGCGTCTGTTTTCGTGGGAAGATGAATGTACCGGAGTCAATAGCGTCGATAATAGACTCATTTCGCAATAGCAAACATTTAAATTCGACGCGCGTTCGTGTGCTTTCATTATGTTGCCGCGCCCCGACGCGATTTGTCTTTCACGATGAGTTCGTGCGAGTTCGCCGAACGCTTTCCACCTTTTACCTTTGTCTCGCGCGAAGATGCGGAATGCACATCGTACACATGTTCAACGGGGGTCTTTTAAACGCGCACGTGTTAACTCCTTCTTGAACGTCACGTGCGCTCGCTCGCTCGCTCGCTCGCGTTGCCGAAAATTTGCACTGGGCAGCGCTTCCCTGCGCGGAATTCGCGTTGCTCGCGTTGTCGTATATCAGCCAAGGCGCATACCCCGTTACGATCTTGCCTTGCGACTCAGGCATGCGAGCGTTCGCGTGGCGGATTTCGGAATGGAGCTGAAACTGTAATTGAAGATACCAACGGTAACGAGAACAGGGCGAGATGTTTCGGAAATCATTTCGCGTTAATTAAGCGGTCTATTCATCCCACGGAACTCGATTAAATACGTCATTCTCGACCTGTAGAATATTTTAGTGCAGGATGGATCAAAGGTGAAGTGAATAGAGTGATCCAGATAGACTTTTGTGATTATCACGAGACAATCAATGATAGAGATTTTTATGTTTAATTATACACTTGAGAGAGAGAGAGAGAGAGAGAGAGAGAGAGAAAGAGAGAGAATATTGTCTCGAATTAAGATAAAAGTATCCACACATGCACGGGTCATTTTTTAATATAAAATATATATACATATAGTCTTTTTTATATTAATCTAAATATTCATGTTTAAAGAACAATAAGAACGTCCAAGATTAGGTACGTATCCGAGAATTGGTACTTTTGCCTCAATTATGACACATCATAGCAGTGTCGTATGCATTGATGACAGTGTCAATTTGTCGTCACATTAATATAGTGACAAATTTACTGAGAAAGTTATATACTCTGATTTTTATACATCACACCTTAGATGATATACGGTTTTGAGTAAATTCTACTAATTCTTCTTATATTTCTTTCGCATTTCTCTTTTGTCATTCTGACAAGTACGAGTGCCATATAAACTGCTCATAAAGGGATGCAATCTTCGCAAATGGACTAATAAAATCGCTGTCGAATTCACGTGCGCCCCATCTGGGAAGATTGAGACTAATCCGCGTCTTCGGGCGCATTATGAAAAACGCACGCCCGCAATAGTTTTTGCACGGAGTTCGACGATTTCAATTATCGGCGTTTTAATTGTCGCGGCGCGGACTGCGACAATCGTCGACGCATTTTTCTCGCAGCAACGTTTTCCCTTCCCTGCCCCTATGTATGCAAATTTCGCCATTAAAAGCGCTTTTCGCGACGCGACCCGGCAAAGGCGGCGCCCTCCCCCGTGCGGACAGAGCGCCAGCTTTCGTCTCTCTCTCGTTACCGATCGAAAAACGTGTCATCGGTGGGACTTTGATGCTAATTGCGCTCGGCACATCCGGTCACGTGCACACACTCGCCGGTCGACTCGCCGGCGGAATGCGTCTCTCTCCCTCGCGTGTGCACTTGGCCGGCGGCGAATAAATTCTGCGGCCGGCGGTTTCTCGGTTGGGCCGCGCGGCCTTTGTTCTCCTCGCGCGAAAGTACCGGTTTTTGCCAAAGGACGCGCGTAGTCTGCAGCTTTCGCAGTTAATTAATTAGCTCGCCATCCTTCAGCCAATCCTCCTGGCGCTCAGCGCGAAAGTGCGCACTGAAGAGAGACGTAGGAACGGAAAAGAAGAAAAAGGAAAATACACGAGAAAGTCGAGCGATCAATTCGCGTTTCGCGAATGAATCTCGTCCTGTTAATCGAGATCTTTGCATCGAGAATCGCAGGGGCGATTTGCAGGGACGTACTCTTCCGTTGGCGAGGTAGATCGAGAGGATTGCGGGCGAATCGAAGGGATGAGGCGCGGGATTGGAAATTGAGACTGCATCCATCATCGTGGAGCCACCTCAAAGAAACTGAGAGGACGACTACTATGACGACGACGACGACGACGACGACGACGACGACGACGACGACGACGACGACGACGACGACGACGACGACGACGACGGCGGCGGTGACGACGACGACGACGACGTTTCTCGGTTCTATAGCCGAGAAGGCGGTCCTCACTTCGTCGGCTAAGGTAAATGTTGTCTCACCTCGCTGACTGAGCGCACAAGGGCAGTGTAAACAGATCCTCCACCGGCCATATTTAACGTTTCCTCGACGCCGGCAGGACCGAGCACACTCACCGGCAGGACGACGCGATGTCGCCGTCCCTGGTCGCTGTGGGTCCGTCCGCTTGGTCTGGGAGAAACGAGACGAAGAGATTTTCCTCTCCTTCCTCGCGACTTTTCCCGATATTAAAGCTCCGCCAACGTTGCGCGGCCGTGGGCGTGTAAGTGCGCGACGCACGTAACTCTACGTACGTGCACGTGTATATGCTATTCCGGACGTGACATATTAATGGCGGGATTAGTCTTGATTTATTTTGACGCGCACGCGCGCCACTTGAAATCGGCGAGAGAGAGATCCAGCAGAAAGATATTTTCCAGCTTCTCCACATTCGCTAAACTGTTGTTCCCGCTTCCCTTTCTTTCTCTCTCTTGTTCTTCCTTTCTCTTGTTTTCATACCTCTATTTTCCCCGTTTTTTCATGTAGTGTTTTTCCGGCTACCACGCGATCTCCTGCATCATATTCCTTTCTTCTGAAAATGTTCAATGCGTATGCGCGCTGCTTCAAACTTTTTCGGTCAACCAACTATGTTGGCGCGCTGCCCAGTCACAAAGGGCTCGCTTAGGGTGCTTCTAAAATTCTGGCGTAGGGACAATTTGCGGGAAATGAACCATCCAGCTGCGCGCGCGCGCGTGCGCTCGGTGAACGCTTTGTCGCGCGCGTTCGCGAAAATATTTTTCGCACGTGCGTGTCGGGCGTGCGGAAAATCTCATCGGGAATGATTTCCGCCACGTTGACGCTCAAATTGCGCATTCGGACAGTTTAAACAAACCGCGTAACAATAAAAAGCTCTCGCGCGCTACTCGGTAGGTTTTTCGAGAACGATATTTCCGTCTTCATCAAGTGCACAAAGGTCTCTCTCTTGCTCTTCTGTCTCTCGTCAAAAAAGGCATTTAATATCGTTCAGACACGTCCGCGTTCGCGTGTACACGTCTCTCCCATTATTCCTCTTCTCACGAGGGAATCTGAAATTCAAAAATTCGCGATACCGAAATTGAGACCGGAAGCGGAAGAACGCGCCCGAGATGAAATGACGACGAAGTTCCCGACGAATCAACGGGCGGCGGCAAAAAAAAACAGCCGTTGATTAAAGACTTTTTACATTCCCCTTTGGCCTTTGGCGCTCGCCCCGCCATCCCCGCCTCGCCATGCCATGCCAGGCCCGAACGTCGGCTCTCGATACGCGTTTCTCGAGAGCGCGGCCCGACTCGCGCTCGATCTACTTCAAAGGAGTTTCTCCTCGGAGTACCTCCATTCGACCGGGCTGCTACACACGTCGCTCGTCATTCACGCGTACATGCGAGAAATCCCTCGCCTCGTTCGCAAAAAGAGAACGTGTGGGGAGGAGAGGGTGAATCACGTTTTCGCAGCCTCCAAGTCGCGCCATTCCGGCGCTCGAGAGCCTCGCCGGAATGACTTCCGCCGTCTTTCGCGGTTTCCTGCACGCCTATCCACCAAGTCTCTCAGACGAAAGTTAGGTGTTCCCGATTAGGAACCACCGCGAAATTGAGAGGAAGGAAGTTAAATGTCCGAGATCGACGGCGTGTTAAAGGCACATCCGATTGAAGAGTATTTATACACGGGGAAAAGATTTAGTTGTATTAACGTGCAGTTAATACAGCCGTTCCTTAGAGAAAATAAAAAACACAATCCAACTGGAAATTCTCAGATTGAAACGTGTGTATCACACGGTGGAAGAAAGAGTTGGATTGTATTAACAATAATCTTTATCAGCCGGAAAACCTTTTACTGCACAACATTTTGGAAAAAATATTAACAGTGGGCGACGTTACAATTGATGTGAAAATCAAGACATTTTCAACGCATCAGTATATAAAAAAATTATATATAAGAGAAAATCACTATAAGAGAAATAAAGATAGAAAAAATAAAGTAGACTGCAGATTTTGGAAGAAGAGAAAATAGCAAAAAATAATTCTCTCCATTACAATGAACGGACCAATGTGTTTTTGTTGAAGAAGTCAGAATTTCTATGGTTCTCATGACTAAAATTTGTGAATTCCGAGAACTGGAAATTTTGCTTCTTTTCGATCAAAACGCATTGACTTGTTCATTGTAATTAATCTTCATGTTAATACAAACTTTTTCTCTGTGTAATATACGCCTTTCAGTTTGAAAATTTTCAATTGGATTTTCTTCTCTATTTTCTCCGAGAAATGTGTTCCTTCACGCATAGTTCCAACTGAGATTCTACGGAATCGTCTACGGGCGAAGCAAACACGAAGTTCCGTCGCTGGGAATTCATCGATCGCACGGTCGATATAGCCGAGAGAGACAGAAAGAGAGCGAAAGAGCCAGAGAGAGAGAGAGAGAGAGAGAGAGAGAGAGTGAGTGTGTCTGCTGAACTTAAGGGACCATCGCGTTTCGAGTGTCGCAGTCGCAGTTAATTAAGGGCCCTTTCTGGAGGTTGATTGCACTAACGTTCGTTAGCGGCAACTCTAGTTGACTAAATGTTGTCTACTCGTCTATGTCACAGATAGCTCCGTAATCTGGAAAGGAGCGGCGAACAATCGCTAACCGGAATGAATTAATCCGAGCCATTGGGCAGCACGTAAGCCAGGTCGCATGACTATATCGCGATGTGACCGCGACTGTGATTATCTCAATTGAAACATATAGACACACGATGACGGTGAAAAGGCGGCGATCAATGAAAAGTTGAAATCAGACGCGGGACGAACCAACGAGGATCGAAATATCAAGGTGAAGAAAAGGGAAAGAAAAACCCGCAGGAAGAAAATTGCTTGAGATTTAATTGGAACCTGACCTAAATTCCCAAAATAATTACGGGTTCTGAATAGAAGTTGTAATACTTTAAACATGCGATTCTAAAAGGGAAGAAACGCAAAGTTTACCTAATATTATTTCTGGTCTTTTAGGTTAAAGGTATTAAGTAGAATATACTGGCTTTTCAAGTAATTTCATTATTCGGTAAAATAGTGTTGTATATTTTATCTTCTGATGTTTTATTCTATTGAATGCAATAGTTGGTATAAAAAAAGGATTCTCTGTTTTTGACATCACAAAAGTATACCGATATTACCGACTGAGAAAAAGCGCAAGTTCCTATAGTATTTCTGTTTTAATCGTAGGCAGAGAGCTCATGTTTGGAACAAAAGCTGGATTCCCAATTAGTGTCCCGTAGTGGGTAATCAATTGTGAGACAAATTTAGGCATTCTAATTAGAATCTATGCCGTATCAAGGATCGGGGATCAGACCTTGGGAAATTTCTATGCGCGAATCCTCTCCAACGATTGGACTGAACAGAACGATTTAAAACAGGATCAAAATATCCGGATTATTAGTTGGCGGATTAAGTCCACACGGGCAATGAAGTCAAGCCCAGGCAGATAGTCGCCGAAGTCAACGACGCGGAGTAGTCCTCTCGAAAACGGGATCTCAAGCGGACCACTCCAGCCGTCTCATGATGGATTTCATCCTATCGACCACTTGGATCGGGCACTTGGATCCTCCAAAGCCCGGAAACACTGTACTGACCCGCGTCCATTCAGGTCGTTGCGCTAGGTATACTGCAGCAACCTTCATGCATCTCACGAACATCTCTCGCACGGGCGAGACAAGACGAGGCGAGACGAGATGGGATGAGGTACCGCGGGTTAAGTATTCCCGGATCTCGAGTGACGCGAGAAGTACCGAGGGCCGCGCGAACAAATGGCTGATGGCCGGCAGAAATGGCTTTCCGATGTCGGTGGACGCGCGCGCGAGTCCATTCCGCATTTTTGTTATTTTCTCTTTCCGTTTCTTTTCCTTCCATTTCTCTCCCTTTTCTCGATGCCTCTCTCCGTGTCTCTATCTTTCTCTCGTCTTCCGGGACAATCCGGATGACGATTGCTTTTCCGATGACGAGATAGAGAAGAAAGAAAGGTAACGACTCGACTCGATACACAAGACTCCTGTAATCCATCCCGAGGTAAGGCTCGCTTAAACCCTGTCGAGCCTGAACGCGCCGAACTACATTCCTGAAACATTCATCGCGAGAGGGAGAACGGAGCACGCCGGCTGAGATGCGCTCGCAGAGCGAGAGATTTACCTGCCTATTGCTTTCGCCGTCGCGGCAGCAGCGTCACGTTCGTTGATAAATAATGGACGCCTGCAAATACGAAGAGACAATGTGACAATGGCCTTTTCGTGCCTACTTCGAATTAAACCGTCGGTCGGCAAGAAGAAAACCTCGCACGTCATCCTGAATGACACCCTCCTCTTGAGCGAGCTGCGCCGCTCGACGTCCCATATTTGTTCCGTGACGGGAAGTAACTCTAGACGCGCGCGACGATAATCTCTCGCGAGCGAGTGAAACGAGCTGATGCGAAGAAATTGACGAATGGAATGCAGTCTGCGAAAAACACTGTTGAACACGAATGTCATACCGTTTAAATTTCTCGGGGTGAGATTTATTTCACTTGGAAAGCCAGCATGACAGCCGAATCACTTCAATGACTTTTCACTCATACAGAATGAATCCTCCACTCTGGATAGTCGAATGAATCTTTTCATCTGAAATTGAAGAGCAAATCTGATATATTCCGCCGTCTCGCGCGAACAAATTCACTCTAATCGATTGAAACGTTCACTTACATGCAGTCAGAATCCGTTCTAAGCTTCAATGAAACATTCATTCTTACGACAGCCGGGTGACAATGTTCTCACTATCGCTTCGAGTGAATTTTCACTTATTTTATTCAAGTGATATTTCACTCTAAGAAGTTTAAAGAGTGCTTTTCATTTATTGTCCCTTTTCGTGTCACCGTCACTTGTCCTATCGTGTTCCTTTTGATTTTTTTTATTACTTTTTATAATTTTAATTATCCGTTAGAAAATACTTTTTTTTACACCGAGAGAAAAGTATCTTGAAAAAATATTTATTTGTTCTAAATACTAGTAACGTATTTACCTAGATTTAAATTTTTTTATGAAAGTAGAATAAACAACTACTGTTATGAAAAGATTTTTAAAAATTTTCATTTTTTATATTTTTTTATATAGAAGTATTTTATATCAGTATAAGGATATATATATATATATATATATATATATATATATATATATATATATATGTATGTATGTATATATTATTAGTACCTATTGAATAAATATTTTCTTTTCTTACAAGAAATCCCATATAGGTGTTTAGTTCCAATTTCGATGAGCTTGAAATATATTATAATTCAGACCAAAAGAAAAGACACGTATTTTTTTATACGTGCCCAGACAAACTTTTAGGGGGCAAAACACCTCTTTGAAAAAATCGGTTTTTTCTTTAGGTGCATATTTCGTCAAAAATATAAGAGATCAAAAATATTTTCTAGACTAGAAATTTTATAGATTAGAAATTTTCTAAAAATTAAATGGTAGCAGTAAATTAAATTTTAGCAGTACTTTGCAATGACAAAATCAGATATTTAAAAAATGTTATGATTGTCAACATACCCCACCACTCATCAATTTTCATAAATATCTGATTTTGTCATTGCAAAGTACTCCTAAAATCATTTAACTTTGTCTAGAAAAATTTTTTTCTATCTCTTACTTTTGACGAAACATGCTCCTAAAGAAAAAAATTGAAGAAAGAAAATTTTTTTCAAAGTGTTTTGCCCCCTAAAAGTCCACCTGGGTACGTATAAAAAAATACGTGTCTCTTATTTTGGTATGAATTATAATATATTTCAAGCTCATCAAAATCGGAGCTACCTATGTGGGGACATAGGAACACCTATGTCCCCATATAGGTAGCTCCGATTCCTTGTGAGATACCCTTGTGGGTAGCTAGGGTTCCTTGTTAAATATTTTTTCTCTCGGTGTATATGTGCATCTACATCTACCTAAACTCCCTCAAAAGGCTTTGCACTCTCGCGAGCCATAGAAATCAACCGGATGGACGCTTCTGCTCTCCTCCATCAAGCCCTGTTTTCCCGGACTTTCGGTGAGTTTGCCTCGTCAGTGGAAAGCTCCAAAACGATCTTGAGCAAGTTTGATGTCTGTCGTAACGCTTGCGGTTCACTTTTCGACGCGATCGCTGTGAGATTTATCGCGGCATTCCATTCGATTCGCAGTGGCCGATGGGCTCGAATGCCCAGGGCTCTTGGCAGGTCGAGAGCCATCGCTTATAGACTAGCCTTCCTCATTTGTTTCCTCATTTCTCTCATTCTTGCGAGTTTCTTCGTGCTTAATTAATAGACGAGGAGCGGTGTATTTATGGTTGCGGCCGGTCGTGATGAGAAACCCGTTATAAATAACAATGGGTCTCTAATAAGGTCTCATGAAATATTTGACCAGGCACTTTTATGACGTACCAATTAAGGACAGGCTCGATTCTATGAGGGTATTCGTGCTAGGTAACTCCCGGTAACCGCTCGGCCGGTCGGTCGGTCGGTCGTCCCTCTTCTCCCTTTCGTCCTTTACCTTTTTCAACGTCCCTCTATACCGTGAACTGGCAATTCATCGACGGTAGATTCGAAAGAGCGTGACGGATCACGCACGAAATAGTCCGAAAAATCGATCAAAACCGACTGTTCGGTCGACGTCTCAAATCGCAGTCTTGCCACAAATTGCCTCTGAATTATGACGGATCGTCGTAAAAAAAGGAGAAATTGAAAACACCTTCGAGAACGAAGCATCTTACGTAAATGTCCGAGAAAAATGATCACTGGCGTAATTACGCATTCCCGACGAGTGTGTGAATTTTAGTAGAATCTTTTTTAGGATTAAATTGTTAAATCAGTTTCGAAGTCCCAGTTTCGCTCAAATATACATTTTTTCTTTTTTTCATAATATGATCTTAAAAGACATTCCCGGACGGAGTTTTGTAATTCGAATAAAAATCACCGTCGTAAAGTCACGATTCTCTGAATATATATAATTAAGTTCATATCTGTATGATTCACAAGTAAACCAACCCAAGTGTTACATTCCGATTTTGATAAGCTTTTAACATGCTAGTCTAGATCTAAATAAGACATATGTCCATACGGCTGGTAAGAGGGTGAAACCTTTTGAAAAAAATCGGTTTTAATATTTCTGACAAATATTATCGGAACGGTAAATAAAACAAAAAAAAGTTTTAAAAAGTTTCAAAAAAGTTTTATAGATTTTAATGAGCTTTATAACAATGCATTCAGATTTTACAAAATTAAGGAAGGAAAAAGGGAT
The DNA here is from genome assembly GCF_010583005.1 of Odontomachus brunneus. NCBI lineage: Eukaryota > Metazoa > Arthropoda > Insecta > Hymenoptera > Formicidae > Odontomachus > Odontomachus brunneus. Next base: position 1,910,239 of record NW_022639508.1, on the reverse strand, counting down.
AGAAAAAATTACAAAAAATTTTACAAAATTAGGGAAGGGAAGAGAGATTTAGAAAAAAATAATATTTTCGAAAAATCTGAATGCATTGTTATAAAGTTTATTAAAACCCATAAAACTTTTATTTGAAACTTTTTTTTGCCTTTATTTACCATTCCGATAATATTCGCTCAGAAATATTAAAACCGATTTTTTTCAAGAAGGTGTTTCACCTTCTTATCGGCCGTATGAGCACGTATAAAACAATATGTATCTCTTACTTAGACCTAGACTACAACATGTTAAAAGATTTCCAAAATCGGAGTGTAACATTTAGATAGGTTCACTTGTCAAAATCCTATAATTATGACAATGGACATAATGCAAAACCAATTGCACTTTAAGATCACATCGAAAATTGAGGAAATAAGATCTGCTTATTTTTATCGTAAAAAACTGCACAATTTCGAGCGTCAACGAGATTCTGCTCTGCACACGATCGCTATATTGCTTTCTTCAGCGGGAAGAACGCTTTTTTACGGGTCGGGACGCAGAGTATATTTAAGATGTATCGATAGTGTCGATAGTATCGACGAAATCATTATTTTGCAAATAAAACAAAAGTGGTAAAAACCCAAAGCGAATGTGCACAATTATGCACGCTGGGCATTAAAGGGTTAAAGGGTTCGCATTGACATTCGCATTGTGCTACCTGTGCTACCTGCAAAGACGAGCCGCAGCCGCGATAAGTGACGTTCACTCACGTCTACGACCCTGAGACGCGTTTTAACACGCGGCGCGGGCGAATAATAAACGAGGCATTGGTCGATTCGAAGCACGCGTCTCGCCGCCGATCGTCGTCGTCTGTATTCATGGCATTCGCGCACACAGAATATCTCGCGGCGTTTCCGGTCCGGGGTGTTATCAAGGCATGAAGAAACAAATCGAATAACCGTAATGCCATTTTCCGGCGTCGGACGACGGCGAGGGAGGATGAGAGAGAGAAAAGAGAGAGAGAGAGAGGGAGAGTGAAAAAGGACCGGAGACGTATAGGAAAATTCACTCCCGCGGAATGGCGGTAGCTGCTGCGTTGCCCGTTGCTACGTCCCGCCCTGGCGTGATAAATTCGATACGTCTTTTCGCGATGCCACCCCGAGTCGTCGTCGTCGTCGTCGTCAGTAACGGCGGCGGTACCGCGGAGGATAATACGCCGCCACTGATGTCGCAAGAAGATGCATCTCGCTCGCCTACATATGCGCCGACGTGCGTGCATCTGCACGCAATTGCGCCGGTGATCATTTTTCACGGATGTTTATGTAAGATACTGCGTTCTTTAAGGTGTTTCCGATTTTTTCCTCTTTTTATTTTTTTCTCACGACGATCTATCATAATTCGGAAGCAATTTGAGGCAACACGGCGATTCAACTCGTCATTCTGAAACTTTGCAAAATGCGAAATTTTTGCGATACTCGTGTGAATATCCCCTTTTGCTTAAATTAAAAAGCGCGAAAAAATATTCGTTATCATCAAATGCTATTAAAAAGAAAAAAATTATTGTACACTATTATTATAATTATTGTATATTGTACACTATTATTATAATTATTGTATATTGAGAGAAAAAAATATCTAAAAAATAATATTTATTTGGTGTGAACTAATAACATATACACACACACACATACACACACATACATATATATATATATATACACATACATACATACATACATACATACATAAATACATACATACATAGATACATACATACATACATACATACATACATACATACATACATACATACATACATACATACATACATACATACATACATACATATATATATATATATATATACATATACACACATTTAAATCTAAATTCTTCTATTTTAATGGGATAGATAATTACTTTCACGAAAAACTAAAATTTTCTTAAAATTTTAAGATGTATATTTTCTTATTTGAAAAATATTTTATGTTAGTATAAATAAATATATATTATATAATAGTTACCACCAAATAAATATTTATTATTTGTTAGATATTTCTTCTCAATATATGAAAAATCTATGTTGTTAAAAAAATATGCAAATGAAAAAAGAATAAAAATAGAATAAGATTGAGAAAAGAAAAAACAAAGATAGGATGGTATATTATGCGAATAAGCGCATTCCGCTTACGAGCTCTCAGTGGTCGTGCAAGCTGAGTCGAGTCTACTGGCTCGAACGGTATTGTGTAGCGCCGGTGCCGAGAGTGTTACCGGGTTCGAGTCCCGCCGGTTCTCTCTCTGTTTTTCGTACACAGTAGTAGGAGAGAGCGGCGGGGTTTGGTTTAGAAGGAAAGAGAGAGAGTTTATGTTAGGTAACATTTCGTTAGTAAAAAGCAAATTAATAATAGTCTCTACGTTCTAGAGTCCTGTATAAGCAAGGGAGGAGACATAGTTTCTAGGGTTGTTTTCTGATTCTTAGTCCCACAGTCCCAGCTCCTCGTGTACTCTTTCAATAGTACACGCAGGCGTTCTTTACAAAACTGTGGAGATAGAAAGCTGGTCACGCTATGTTCTAGAACACACACCATTGTTCTAGTAACACAATGTCCAGCGACATTTTTTTTACGCATCTTTGGAGACTTCGACGTTAAATATCTGTTTCCTCATCACATCGCGAGTAATCATTGAGTATTAATCTGCACTGTATTGTTTGTGATATATCGCGATTTTCTAAAAAGTTCGAAATCGAACATACGAGTTGAAAAAAATTGGGAAAGTTAAGGGGTTAAAAAGAGTAAAATATTTAAGGATATTATGCTGTTAGCTAGACGGGAATGTTTTCATAGCGTTCGCTCGCTCGCGTATCAGGCTTCGCCAGATCCGCCACTGGTTGCAGCTGTAATCCCGCGACCGCCGGTTGCAATTTTCGAGGCCATAACATCTCCTTCGTCCCCGCAGCCGTGGGGAAATATTGGCGCTTCATGCTCGAGCCGGCTGAAGTGACTCGGAATGAAATAGGATTAGCTCGCAATTGCGCGCGACCTACTGATACAAACCAACACTCCTCTTCATTCTCCTCTGCCTCTCTCTCTCTCATCTCCGACGTATTCTGTTTCGTGAACCTCGTACATCTGCATAATTAAGATATACGAACGATTGCACCGCCACCCGCCATCGAATTCCCGCGTGATCGCGATGTTCTCTCCCGCGGAATTTCGCGACACCCGGCGAGGATTTTCGGCTCGATTAGTCGTCGCAGGGACAACGTAATTGCGTCAACATTTTCCGGGGCTTTCGCGGCACGATAACGAGTATCTTTCGAATTATTTAACCGTATCAGAATTGGTGCCATCGCTATTAATTCTTTAACTTTTTCAAGGATGAATTTATTAGTCCGAAGAAACTGATGTAAGTTTAAAGTGACATCAATAAGACATCTGTCAATTATTTGATTTCTTCTTTTTGCTGTGGAATTTTGTAGTGAATATTTATTCACAGTAATGTTCATTACGTTTAATCGATGATGATCGAAAAAAAGAAAAACTGAGAACATATCTGAATATACATTGAAAAAAATATTAAAAATCTAAAAGATATTTATTCTGTGCTAATAACATATATTTGCTTATATTAATATAAAATATTATTCAGATAAGAAAATATACATTTTCGTAAAATCTCAACTTTTCAGAAAAACAACTGTTTACTCTATTTGAAATTCGATTAAAATTTTGAAATTCTATTAAAAATTAAAAAATGTATGTATATATATATATATATATATATATATATATATATATATATTTAAAAATTCTTAAATAAAAAATTAAAACTTTGAAATTCTATTTAAAATTTATAAAGTAAAATTTAAGTGAATATACTATTAGTACATATATCGAATAAAAATTTTTTGTTTGTTAAGTATTTTTTCTTTCAGTGTACACATATGTATCGGAACTTCTGAAAAGGTTAAGGAGTATAATTTAAGCAGTATAACGAAAATTTGTATGACAATTTTACAAACTACTGTCTATTTTAAAAGATATGTACCACTATTCTAACTATTACTAACAATTTAAATTCCCAGACAGACAATTTTCCGCCAAGGTTTAATGTCTGATCCTTCCACTTCCTGATATCACCAAACATATACGGTAAAGACCCTGCGGTATATACATGCTCGCAGCATTCCACGGATTCATTCCACGTGCATTTATCCGAGCACGAAGCCGCGAGCATTTCGCGTCGTTCGTTGTTAAACGATATGGTCGAAGATACGGAACGCACATGTGCACTCGATTCTTCGCTGGAGGGCAACGAGAAGAGAAGAGAAAAGAAGAGAGATAAGTGAAAAGTCGTCGTGCGCGCACGAGAGAGAGAGAGAGAGAGAGAGAGAGAGAGAGAGAGAGAGAGAGAGAGAGAGAGAGAGA
>NW_022639508.1:1905036-1905541 GCF_010583005.1 Odontomachus brunneus | reverse complement strand
AGAGAGAGAGAGAGAGAGAGAGAGAGAGAGAGAGAGAGAGAGAGAGAGAGAGAGAGAAAGAGAGAACGAATGGTAGAAAGAAAGAAAAATAAGCAATTGCATATACACGGCGAACGTGACGTAATGAAAACCGGTCGGTCGGATCGGCAACATTATTCTTGCGGCCGGGTAAGCGTAGGTCGGGCTTACCGATTCGATAAACCCAATAAACGCAGTTTGTAGACAACGGCGCTTCGGGCATCGGCGGCTAATCGCGCAGCACGACGGAACAAAACGACGTTGCTACTTTTCCGCCGCTCGTTCGTGCACATCGTGTACGTAATGCACACGTGTACCCGATCGCCAAACGTGCGGAATGCACGCGCACGTACGCGCGTGGATGTATACGCGTACATGCGAGAGATAGATAGAGAGACAGAGAGGGAGAGAGTGAGAGAGAGAGAAGGAGAGTGAGAGAGAGAGAGAGAGAGAGAGAGAGAGAGAGAGAGAGAGAGAGAGAGAGAGA
>NW_022639508.1:1895373-1903869 GCF_010583005.1 Odontomachus brunneus | reverse complement strand
AGAGAGAGAGAGAGAGAGAGAGAGAGAGAGAGAGAGAGAGAGAGAGAGAGAGAGAGAGTGAGAGAGTTGAGGCAGGATATACGCGGGCGTATCGGAACATTCACAATCGATACACAAATCCGGACCAACCATACGAGAGAACGCGATATATTTCTCTTTTTTATCCCCTGCTTCTGCCTCCCGCCACGTCACCGCTCTCGCGCTGTGCGTGGAATTTACCCGCGCGTTTATTTTTCACTTCACGGTGATTTCGCGCCCGCGGCCAAAGTTAGCCTCGTTTCCCGCTACTTCCCGATTAATAAACGGCGGTTTACGTTGATTGCAACGGCACGGAAGTGCCGTGAGGAGGAAGCAGAGAGAGAGAGGGGAGAAAGAGGAGGAGAAAGAGAAGCGTGAGCTGAGTAGCGATGTCGGATATTTTAAGATCTCACGTTTCGATACTCATGACGTCGACATCGATGTCGACGGATCAGCTGTCCACGGATAAATTGCACGCGACGTTGTGGAAAAAGGGAACGCGCGGTCGGACCTCTGAGAGTCTGCTCCGTGGAAATTTTTTATAAGGCCGTGGCCGATGTTGCACTTTTTCTCGCGGTAAAAACTCTATTATCCGGCGTAAGCAGAACGGCGACGGCGGGTCTCCCGGTGTCGAGTCGCTGAAAGATGGCCGCGGCAGTAATAATGACGTTCCCCACGGAGGACACAGGTCGGTTATAGAGGAACACGGTGTAATAACCTCCGTGGCCCAGATACCGGCAGGAAAATCGAAGTTGGAGAAGGGGAAGGAGGGGGAGGCAGACATATTGGATGCTCCGAGGTAGTTTCGTCCGAAGCTTTTTGTCCTACTTCTATGCTCTTTCCTCTCGGCCGGGCCGTGAGGTGCGCGACCTTACTGCGAAGTTCCAATTCTTTCGAGACGTCGCGACGACACGCGTGTATCTCTCCCTCGTGTCTCCTGGGGGAGAGAGGTAGGGAGAGGGCGCGATAGATCTCTCTCGCAAGAACCTAACCCACGAATCTAACACATGAATCTTCCGCCCGTGACCTGGCCGTAATTTATTCGGAATCTCGCGATTTCGCCGAGACCGACGTATTATTCGAGTCAATTTGACTTAAATATGCATGGAAGAAACAAGTCCGTTAGTGTGACCGAACTCTCCGTCGCCTGTGAGAAGAATACACGGAGGAGATATTGTGGCAAAAATTGCAACGAAATTTTTGTAATCTTGGATCATACAGAATTATGACCAAGATTACTATATATTCGTTTAAAGATGTTGTGCACGTTTGATTTTTTTACTACAAAATTATTGTAATTACTTTAATATTTTTAGATTATTTACATTTTTAAAACAATTTTCAAGGGTTACTCCTATCTTCTTGCTTTCGCCTCTCCCACTCATTCGTCGAATCTTGCGACTGACTGTCGCAGCGCTTGGCCTCAGGACCAACTTCGTAAGACTTGCGGGATTCTCTCCCTAACTTCTGAAAAGTTCTTATTGAAACTTGTTATTTCTATATAACATTATATTTCCATCTACTACGATCGCGTTTATATTATTATAATTACACAGACAGAACACTAGTTTCAATAGGAACTTTTCCGAAATTAAGAAGGTCCCGTAGGTCTTACCAACTTGACGGCCCTGGAGCTAATCGCCGTGACAGTGAGTCGCGGCGGAGATAAGAAGAAGAAGAAAGTAGGTGTAGACCTCGAAAACCGTCTCGAAAGTACAAGTAATTTCGCGAGCACTGATCTACGGTTAATACATTGAGAAAAACGATTTGCAACTATTTGTAACTATAATCACTTCATTAAGTACTGAATGTCCAGAGGTTTTATTCTCGAAAAATACGATATTTCGATGAAAACCTATAAATAATATATGTAATATACTATAAAATAATATCTAATGTACCATATATGTAATTAAACTATAGCTTTTCATCGAAATATTTTTTGGTATGCAATATTTTTCGAGAATAATGCCTCCAGGTATTTATATCGGAAAAAAGAATCGCAAATAATAGCTAAAATTGGTTGATAATGTCACCTTCCTTCAATTATTTTCGGACCTATTAGGTTCTCCTATGCCAGTACGAAAATTTTACCTAGTACCGACGCCTTTGAAAATATCCCGTCGATGACAGCTATCTCAGCTGAACGTCATTTCTTGTCACCGAATGTTCGTCTAATCCCAATTCAGCGACACGAAATGAGATTCTTATTTCCGTCTCCGAAGGAGCTGAGCGCGCGAAAAATCCGACAGAAAAATCGCTCTACGAACAGTCGTCGGACGAATAAGATGAGTACGATCCGCGAGACCACAGACTCGCCCTATAATCGCTCAGCAGCGCGCACGGTCCATAGCTCTGAGACGTCGGGGCGTTTAAGAACGATCGAAATGTATTGCGTTATGTAGCGTCGCTTTATCCGCGACTTCGAGAACCGGTAGAAATAATTGCGCTCGCTTCTGTGCCCAGGCAAAATAACTCGTCCCGCTGGAATAATAATTCGGCCCTCGGGGACGTCCAATTTATCGTCCGCTTTATAGAATTAAAAGCCGCCGTCGCAACCGCGCGCCCGTACGGAGTAAGAAGCGCTGGTCGAACGTAAGAGGGACACACGGGGGGCAAAAGGGGGCGGCGTAAAGAGAGAGTAGAGTATCGGGAGATAAATGAATTAAGAGGCCGAATGAATAATCTTCGGGGTGCCAAGACGAGGAGGTACAAAGACCGTCGGTAGACTTTAGCCGCACGGCAGTCACTCAGCTCTCACCCCGTTCGCCTTCTCCTTTTCCAGCGTCTCTTAGATCAGTGGTTCTTAATCGAGGTCTGTTTAAGATGACTCCTCAAAGCGTTACCAAAACGCGGGTCCCGAATTCCCGGGAGAGTCGTTTGACTAGTCGTTTCCCGCGCGAGTTCTTCCGTCGCCGATCGACGCCGGGAAGAAGCAGGAAGCTTCTTACGTCGCGATGAGAATAATTTTCGCGACGAGAGAAATGATACTCGTAGGATTCAAGGGGATCCGAGCCGCAGCTCGCTGTAAGGGTTAAGAACCACTGTCTTAGATCTTGCGACACCCGCGCATCGTCCTCGTTTTCCTCCTTCCCTCCCCGTTCCCTCTGCCTTCCTCGATCCTCCTCTTTTTCACCGCTTTGCTTCCGCATCACCGAACTACCCTCGAACAAGTCGGCGGCCGCCATTGTCTGAAAAGTTCCATTGAATTCTCAACTCCGGCTGTGCCGTCATAAAGGATTCCTTGCCGGAATTAATGCGCGGGAAATGGAACTTTTATCGCGTCCCCGCGCGTGTGTCTCCCAGGCGTTTCGCGACACGTGCGCGTACATTAATAAGGAATCAGGCGTAAGGTGGTGCGACATTAGTTTGAGTTTGGTCAAAATCCGGCAATTCTGTTTCACGAGGATGAGGCTGAAGTGCCGCCGAGTGTCGCGCTGTTTCAATAATACACCGAAAAGAAAGTACTCTAAAACTTACTTGTGGGATAAAAGTTTAAATTTCACAGAAATAAACTTTATATTCCGCAAATAAAGTTTCAAGTATTTTTTTCTCGGCGTAATTTTGTCAGAATTGTATATTTATTATATTGTTACTTCCTCATACAGACTGCAAAGTAAAGGGTGTTTTGACAAGACATTATCACGTCTCCACTTTTAACACGATATACTGACAATTAAAATTAAACACATATGTATATATTCTAATTTCAAATTCTAATTTCAAATATCTTCTTTTAATGTTGAAGAGATACGATGTTTGAAGTTACATTAAGGGATGATATATAAGAACACATGTGTATTGATTTAAATTACCACACGGAGACAAAGTTTGGTTGGATGAAACAATTTCTGATGAACTTTCTGAACGATTCAAAAATTGCGGTTGAAAGTATCGGAATTCAGTCTAAATTATCTAGATTTTTAAGATCTGGTAATTTCAGAATCGGTCGGAATTTCCGAATCGTTCACATTCATCAGAATTGTGTTGTTATAGCACTCTTCATTTTGCAGTATTCTCTTCTTTCTACCTTTGCGCACAACCAACAAAGTTATTATTATTGCTAACTGAGACGTCACGTTTCATTGGAACGTGCGAGCATCCAGTTGACGTTGAATTGCCCTTCCCCCTGCTCTCTGACCACGTCTAAAAAATTGATAAGTATAACGCGCAGGTGCGAGCCAATCGTGATTGCCGCGATAATATTCGTCGTGACGGGCGACCCGACTCGAGGGGACGGATGCCGTGGCACTTTGGCGGATCGTTAAACGAGTACATTAATTCCGCGGAACTTTTACGGCTCATAAATCGTCGGACGTGTCCTCCTCCGGGGTGACGATGAGCGATCGTTATTTCGAGCTTCGTGTCTCGCCCGGCTGCTTCGCCTCGCGAGCGGCGCGCGCGACACGACTCGATTGTATATTTCGCCGCGTTTCACCCCAAGTGCACTCACCTCGCAGCCGGTGCTAGGAGATAGAGGAACATAAAAAGATATGTAGGCGTGCGTAAAAGAGAGAGAGAGAGAGAGAGAGAGGAGGGAGGGAGAGAGAGAGAGAGAGAGAGAAAAGGAAAGATGGCTACAAGTTCCGAGCAAATTACATTGATTAAGAAAACGGAAGAGGGAAGTTTGGGATTGATCGATGGTATTCGACACTCAGTTGGTACGTCGACGCGTGTCTATTGTGTGGTCTAAAGTAATTTGTTACAACCTTGCGGGGTAGAGCGTGATGCTGTGAACTCTCGTGATATAATCAAAGTAATTGTTTCATCTTATTCGCGTCGCGCGAGTTTTCAGTGTCGCGTTTGCCAACACGCGAATGTATTGATTCGTCATGATGCAGCTCTGTTCGAAAAAACGAATCGAGAGATCCTTGAAAGGTAATTCTCCTTGTGACATCTCTCATACTCTTCCAGCTCATCAGCATCCTCTGCGCGAGTCCCTTTGGAACTTCGATTATCCGGCGCGCTGCGAAATTAACAGAAGCTTCGTTGGCCAGCTCGGACGGATCCAATTTTCGCTGGTCGATCCGGCGAAGTAAAAGTCCGGCATTTCCGGCGCACAAATGGAAATTAGATCCCCGCAGCTAATGAGCACGATCAACGAGAACGCGGGGATGAAAGAATAACAGTACCCGCCGCGTCGACGGCGCTTTAATTCGCCGCGCCGTCCATGAGCTTCGCGCAAGCGAAACAACCTAAGTTTCGAAACTCCTAAGTCTAATTATATTGAGTCTAATTATATTGAGAGAGAGGAAAAATATCGAAAAAAACAGTAAATACTTATTAGATACGTACTAATAGCATATTCACTTCAACCTAATTATTTCACTTCAATAGAACAAACAATTTTTCTCATGAAAAGCTAAAATTTTTTGAGTTTTTAAGAAAATAGGTATTTTTTATTTGAGAAATATGTTATATTAGTATAATAAGTAAATACATGCGCGCGCGCGCTGTTACTGTTCACCCTGAAAAAGGTGGACAATAAATATTTACTATTTCTTAGATATTTTTTCTGTCAGTGTAACAAGCAAGCCGAATTTTCCTTTTCATTTAATATATATGATTGAAATGCTGAACGTACGTAGGATTCAGGGCGTACAAATGTTATCTCGCGCACACGCTATAACGCGTCTCTGTTTCGCGATAATAATTCGCCTATCACAGATACTGTCCCGGATTGCATTATCCGTTTCGAGGTATCTGCTTTGAGGTTCCATCGCGACCGACGGATAATTCGCCCGGTGGCCCGGAATAGAACGCGTTCCAATGGGACGAAAATTCCGTCCCCCGGCCGACCGATGGCCGACTTTCCGCAGCGGCATCCGACGGAATTAGGGTAGGTTGGCGCGGTTTGTTTGTCTTTATTTGGAGCGCGCCGCCGGCTGTGGGATTTTGGGGCGGCTCACGGTCGATTATTGTGGGAATATATCGACAGAAGCGCGGCCGACGACGGGGGGCGGCGGTGATGCGGTGGTTCACCCTCCCCGATCGGTATATTGCACCTGTGGGAGAGTCGGGGTCAATCGACGTATGTATCTCGTCTGAAGGCGCAATGGCGCCGCCGCCGCCCTTACGCTCTTTCTCCGTGAAATACTCGCGCGCACGTCGATTCGTATCATGAGCGAGCGAGTGCGTTTATTTGGACGGGGCTTGTGAAAATCGCGGCAGTTCGCATGGAAACTCTTCTTTGTCAGATTTCGAGCTGTGAGCGAACAAGAGATCCGTTCCAACGTTCAAAATCGCATCCGGGGTTGTGTCGGATGAGTCAAGCACTCTGCATCCACGTCCAGATGCAGAAGAAAATCCCTGAAAATGGGCGACGCGAAGAACAGTCGAACGGTGGTTGTTTCGCTCGGGGGATGATCGATACGACAGACGATTCGTATCGACGTGGCCGCGGCCGCGCGAAGTGCATCGTCGGATCCCGACGACGGCGGCAGCCGACGGGGCTGGATTTATCGCGCGTCGGAACGTCGGTGCATTAAGTAATATCCCGAGGCGAGATTTATAGGCGCGTAACTTCGATTCGGGCGCGCGTCCTCGAGGGGGCGGCCGGGCGCTTCCTACCATCTCTCTCTCTCTCTCTCTCTCTCTCTCTCTGTGCTGTCGCGAGCGCTCCTCCGCAGGAAATAAAGTCCTCCGTCCGGGCGATGAACCGAGGAAATCTCGCGATGGAGCTCTCCTTACCTCGCCTCCACAAGTAGGGCGACGGAACGAAAGCTCGTTCGCTCGCGGAAATGCATATATTATGAAAGGCGCGAAATCGATGCAGCCTTCCATCATCGCCGCGCGATCTCGCGATCGCTTCCGTGGCAGCTCTCAATTGCTGACAAGGGACACTCGCAAACAGCGTTGCGTCTACTTTTCAAAGAGGTGTTATATCTCTGAAAAGTGGAATGTATAACATTCCTCGCGTGTATTCCTCGTAAGAACGATGACAGACGTCACGTATGTTTCTTAACCGGTATCGAGGGATACACATCGCGCTCTCTCTTTTTCTACTCTCCTTCTCAGATGGCGAGTCCGGCGCATTGGTCATAGTTGCTCATAGTTCGAGAATACTCCGGATACTCTCACTCCAACTCCCCGAGCCACTCGCGCTTTCGGATCCTTGATCTTCGGATTTTGGGACTCGCGGGGAAGTCTCCAGGTGTCGGGCTTAATTACAATTACGTCGGACGGCTGGCGAATAATTTCCACATCGATCAGAGCGGAAGGCATCCCGCGGAATTAAGCGGACATTTTCGCGAGAGTCCGTTTTTGTTAATCATCAGGGGTCCGGCGACTCGCGCGCAAATAAATCGCCGTCCACGAGCGCGCCGGCGAATTTTTGCCGCCATTTCGGCGGCGGCGACGATGGTGGTTAAGCACCCGGCAGCTTCAAAAAGTTCGCGACAGTTTAACGAGATCGAGCGTACTTGCGAGAGCGCGATGCTGCAATAAGATAAGCCGGATGATTGTTGATAGCAGGCGAGAGTCTGCCGCGCCGTAGGAAATTTCGTGAAAGTCGCTGCCATCCTCAGGTGTTTCTCCCGTCTCTCTCCGGCTCGCGTTTTCAGTCCGCGAAGACTCCGAGGGGAGGAAGGGCGGAGAGAGGGAGAGAGAACGATGCGCGGAGGAGCGACTTCGCCCAGACAAATTTTAATTAGAGCCCCGCGTCTCTCGCCTCAGGCGAATGTGTGAAGCACATTTCTTCGTCGGGTTCGCGATTTTGAGAAGCTGAAATCCGCGAGATGCGCATCATGCGCCATGAAATTACAACGGAACTTATTAACGCTTTCAGGCCCGGTGCACACAGTTGTGTACATTCAAGTTTGGGTCCTTCTCAAAGTTTTTATATCGGCAAAGTAATGATTCCGTCGCTCCATCAATCCAAGAGTTGTATTCAATATGGCGAACGTGCGTGAAGCGAAATCACTGCTTGCTCGGAATTGTGTAAAATACTTCACCGAGAAAAAGGCAAGCAAATTTCATTTTCTCAACTTTTTTGTCAGTACTATCTCAAGATACAAAGTTTACGTTTTTTATATTTATTAGTAACGTTACAAGATTGATCAAATTCTGCAGACAAAAATTAGTAAATATTTACTGATTGCCGATGAAATACTCTTCTCACTGACTTTACCAAAAAGTTATTAGTGCACTTTCGAGGAGTTGATTTCCCCTTCGGCACCTTTCTCATTTGGCACCTCTTCCTCAAGAACCAACGATTAATCGGTAGCAAAGAAAAGAGATCTCTCTCCGGACTCGGAGAGCCGCGCGCAAATTTCCTCAGGGCGTCGCGGCCGAGGGTAACTCTAGGTGCATATTTCATCCCTTATTATCCGAGGAAGCCGCGTGTCTCTCGCTGCTCGGCCGCGTCAACGAAGGGCCGCGCATTTTCAACGCAGCTGCTGCGTGTGTGTGCATAAAAGAGAGAGAGAGAGAGAGAGAGAGAGAGAGAGAGAGAGAGAGAGAGAGAGAGAGAGAGAGAGA
>NW_022639508.1:1892020-1894639 GCF_010583005.1 Odontomachus brunneus | reverse complement strand
GAGAGAGAGAGAGAGAGAGAGAGAGAGAGAGAGAGAGAGAGAGAGAGAGAGAGAGAAAACTTTTTTCCTACTTGCCCTTTTTTGTCCTCGTTGATCCGTTAATTCATTTTATGCGACCGCGTGCGCACGCGAAACGCAACGACCAGAGTGCCCGGACGCGGCTGCATTATCGTGTTAAAACCCGTTAACATTTTTTCCGTTGTTTGCCGGCCGACAGTTGGCTTTATCTGCGCCGGCTGTGCGTGGTGAAACGTAGCTCGCGCGAAATATTATAATTCGTAATTTCGCCATGGTGACTCCTGTGCTATCGCGGTCTGTGTTTTGGCACGCCGCCCTTTGCACTTCGCGCTTTTTCATTCGATATCGCGAGCATTCACGATACACGCGTGTGGAACGATTAATCGAAGAGATCGAATCGTATCAATCCGCCAAATACACCGCGAGATACATTTCGGGTAATGTTATCAATCTTTCGCGACACAAAACCTCTTTATGAGCGAGCCGAATACGAAAGCGTGCTCAGAATTTAGCACGATTGTCTGATCTATTTTTACATTTCACGTCTAATTCGACAGAATTCTAACTTGTCTAACTTGTCTAACTTGTTTATTCTGAGATTTTGGGTCACAAAGGACGAGACAGGAGTTTAGATGAGTGTTCAAAGAGAGGATGGTGTAAGAGCAGAGTGCCAGACATTAGGTGATTAAAGTTTTCCTTGATTAAAGTAGTCGGCAAATCAATAACCATAATTAATTAATTGTCGCGAAAGAACGGATAACTTTTTACATAAGTTATTAGTTTCTTAGTTCTCACGTAAAATTGCGATTTCGTAAGTTAAAAGAAGTAGTTTTCTAATTTGGCCGATAAGCTATAAAATCACAAATAATTCCTTCGATTAATAAAATTAAATATTGATGAAATTGTTATGTGATCAATTATATATTGATTAATAATTAGTTTCCATTAGTCAACTAAATTATTCATGATTATATATACAATTGATTAATATTGATTATTTATTTATCGATTATTTTAACCGAAGAGAATTTTAATCAATTCACATGCTCAAATTTGCGAGAACATAAAGTTATAAGAATATGAAGCTGTGACACTATAAGGGGTCGTCTACGATATAGTCGTAGTTCTGTTTTAAAGTCGCGCTAATTTGTAAATCGATCATGTGCCTATTGAGTTGTCCGGAAAGTTCGTGTAGATTATCAAGCAAAATTAAAAAATGACAAAATTTTTAATTAAAAATAATCTGAATTTATAACATGCACGACTTTGTCCCATAATATTTTTTTATCCTTCGGATAATTTCATAATTCCTCTCTCGTACAAGTCCTGAGGGGTTTTTTGGCGAGGAAGCGGTCCAAGTACTTTTTGAAGCGTTCCAAAGAAGCAAAGCTACCATTAAGGCAGTTTTATAGCGACCGGAATAAGTGGTAATCGGAAGGTGCTACATCGAGTGAATACAATGGATGAGTAAAAACATCCCAGCCAAACTCTGGCAATTTTTGCCAGGTCTGCAAAGAAGTATAAGGCCTGGTATTGTCGTGATGGAAAACGACGTCTTTTCGATTGACTAATTCCGGACATTTCTTGCCGATTTCTGCCTGTAACTGATCCAATTACGAGAGTACTTGTCCGAATTGATGGATTGGTTGTACTATGAGCTCATAGTACCTTTTCAATCCTACCAAATGTTAAGCACGATCTTGTTTGAGCACAAACCAAGTCTCGAAGTGATTAACTGGGAAATTTCTATGGACTGTTCGAACAACCTAATATTTCCTTCGCGTAAACTCGTGGAAAATGACGTTTTATCGTATTCATCATGAAACTTTTCACGAGTTTACGCGAAGGAAATAGATACATGAACGATTCACAGACTAGTGTTACAACTTTGAAACGTAACTACGACTGCATTGCAGATAATCCCTAAAAAGAAGTATGAAGGTATGAGAATATGAAAGGATATGATATGAGGATATGAGGGTATGTGTGTGTGTGTGTGTGTGTATAAGAGCTTGTCATCACGCTGTGCGCGCGCCTGTGATATTCCAACACAACTAAGAAGGAGAAAAACTTCCATCGAGTTGAGGAGGGTACCGTCTCGAGACGGAAAACGTCGAGGGTGACCTGCGAAACAATTGCTATCGTCGTTCTGCGCCGAGTCAGCGGTAACGCGGACTTCGCTCGAGGTGACAAGAATGGAGAACGAAGGAAGATGAAGCGGCGGCGGCAGCAGCAGCGCGAGAGGGAGAGTCAGTTCCTTCAGGACTTCGACAGTCCGTCAGCGGCACGGCGAGCGGAGGAGTTATGATCCCACAATATCCTTCTATGATTGGATACCGCCGCAACTTTCCCGCCACTACCCCTTTCACCCCGACCGACTGTCCGTCCCGACGCGCGACTCTTCCGCCCCCGTCAAGTTTTTAGCATCCATCGCACGTTCGAGTCCGCCACGACGCCGTCTCGTTCTTCCTTCTTTTTTTACTCACTCGAGAAGTAACTGCGAGAAGGAAGCGTCTGCGGTTTTTGCATACCGACGCGAATACATCGTTACTCTCTCTCTCTCTCTCTCTCTCTCTCTCTCTCTCTCTCTCTCTCTCTCTC
>NW_022639508.1:1875499-1891223 GCF_010583005.1 Odontomachus brunneus | reverse complement strand
TCTCTCTCTCTCTCTCTCTCTCTCTCTCTCTCTCTCTCTCTCTCTCTTGTCCTCTTTTTCTCTCCACTTCGCTTTAACTTCCTAGTCGACACGACAGCTCGCGGAGGTTACATGTCTCGATTACGCAAGGACGAAGCTCGCGCTTCGGCCGCTCGATACGGTCTCGTTGAAACGCGTCACGATTCGTGGGTAACGCTACATCAACTTTTCGTCACGAGAGAGACTCGGGCTCTGCGTATGAAAAGGAGGTGAGGATAGAAAAAAGGGAAAAAAATGCATCCTTTTACTCGCGAACTTCGTGTTCGGAGGCGCGACGTTGATCGATACGCTTCCTCTCCATTTCGCGCGTCCTGCACATCGCGATACCTCAACTCCGCGACGTTAGCCGCTGTACGCTCGCGTACTGCTTTACACCCAATGAACTTCGCGGGCACGCGCGTGAGAGAGAGAGAGAGAGAGGAGGAGGAGGAGGAAGAGGAGGAAACACGCGCCAGCCTAATTGCGGCGCGGAGCTGTTCCCAGCCGACACCTCGAAACAGGAATCTTCCGGACATCCTCAGAATTCGCTTCGACTTGGAAGCTGGGGAGGAGAACCCGGCTGGCTGCCGGTTGCGATCGTGAACTCCGGTCACGCGCGACGCGCATCGATCCTTCGATCTCCTCTCTCTCCTTTTCCTTCCTTTTTAAGTTTTTTTCTCCCTCCTTCTTTCTCTCGCGCGTGCTCTTGGCCGGCGAAATCAGGATAGGTATTCGACTTCGCTCCTCGTCTGCCGACCTCCGCTCGGCGGCGAGAGAAGAAAATTAAACAAAAAACCGTCATGATCCCTTTCAGCGGCAGGCAATCACGGAGGTTTTCCTCTCTCTCATATAACCGCTCGGAGGGTAAAGAGAGAGAGAGAGAGAGAACGAGAGAAGACGTCTGAGGACCTGTGCGACCGATTCGCGCAAGAGTTCCTTTTCATCGAGGATTTAATATCACCCCGCAGCAGTCAGGCCGACACCCCATTTCGCCGTTGATCCGCCCTTTCGCTCGTCGCGAGAGAGCCGCCACTTTGTTTCATCGCGATAGTTGTCATAATAGGCGAGCGTGTTGGCGACTTTTCTCCCTTTCTTTCCTTTGCTTTTCTGTTTTTTTTTCTTCCAACCGTGCACTTCGGTGCAATATTTCTGATAAAATCCTTGCGCGTTGCAGCGACCGCTATGAGACTCTAATGTGGAGTACGTGTTGGACTTCGATTTTCTTACATGGAGAGAATGTTATGGCTTTCTTCCTTTCATATAAATTCTTTTCAATTTTATCACGTTTTTAGTGGTTCACCGGAATAGATTGCTATAACAGGATCTACTAAGGAACACGGCCAAATTTTGCTAAAAACAGCAAGTGTTTTAATATCACATTACAATCCCTAAAATGTAAGCGGGAAGGATATTAGATTATACTGCAGAGAATGCCGATCTATTCTTCGCGGTTATAAAATCCTATAATAATTTCTACTGTAAAATTCCCTTCGTGTCACGTGCCCCATACGTCGCTACTTTGAGACATGGCGAGCGCGGGAGGACACGAGGTCGCGTTACCGTACCTTCTGAGAGGATTTGCAAATGTGGCCGATGTGAAGGTGGATTTTGTTTTCGCAAGCGCCGCACAACTCTGCTGATATAATTCCTCCGATAAAACGGACATGGTGTCGCCGACATGGTGTCGCGCGGTTTCGCCTGCTGCAAGGCAGAGACAATGCGGCATTACGACGCCCGACATTAGAGGCGGATAATTCACAGTACAATGTCTTGTTAAGGGTTCGAGAACGGCGCGCCGATCGGGCGAAATAACGTGATGAATAACGTATAACGATGCTCGCAATAATATCGTATAACGAGCGTATTTCGCGAGCGCACTTTCGCACACGCGCGTGCACGATTTAGTGACCGGCGGGATTCGACACGAGGGTTGCTGCGCTCACTAGGGTTGCTGCGGAGAAGTAGGGCGCTGTCGTCCGTGCTGCGAGGGCGAACATAAACCTCGATAAACACGGAGCGCCGTGTATTTTTTCGCCGACGTCGATCGTACTCGCGGACTCGTCGTAATCTCGACCCCGATATCGCCGGGCAAATTGTTTCTCCCTGCCGACGTGAAGGCTCGACGGCGACGAGGGGTGGCACCCAACTTCAACCACCCGCGGCGGAAATTGACGACGACGGCTTTCGCGGCGATACCGCTCTCATCGTTATTCGTCATTCGTCGTCGTTGCTCGGATTCCGTGGAGATTAGCGTGCGACCGATATCGCGTCGGAATCGTCAAGACATTCCCCAAAGAGCGTGGTTAAGTTTAGCCTCATTTCGCGACAGTCGAAATCTCAAATTATCTTCGATAGAAGTCACTCTAAATTAGCATTGTTAGCATTTATAATCCGTATTATTTTAAAGACTCATTTCTCCCATTTTTTACAACATTTCCGATACGTTTCCTGTAAAAGTCACATTTATTTTGACAGAATACTTTTTTGGGTCATTTCCTCCCAAGTGGTAGACGCGTGCATCGCTTTGATATTTATACATCTTTAATTCACTCATCCATAGCTACAATTTTATCAAATTGAAGATTTCGAGTGCCACAAAATGGAATTAAAAGCTCATGAGAGCTTTTTTTTTTTTGAGATTTTTTGAGATAAAATTTCACTCGTCAGAAGTCGATTATTCTAACTTAAGTGATTTTTTACTCATATCGACAGAATTCTCCATTTAGAATCGTCGAGTAAAAATCTGCATTCGAAATTGAAGAGACGTAAATCTGTCGTATTCCACCGTTACAGAGAAACATATCTACTCTAATCGATTGAGACATTCGCTCTTAGATTGCACGGAGTTAGAGTCCACTCTAAGCTCGAGTGAAACGTTCGCTCTTATGTTCTCGAGTGTCAGTATCATCAATGTCGCTTCGACTGAAAATTCTGCCACTTTTCACTCGTCCTGAGCGAGATTCCACTTCAAGAAACTTAGAGAGCGGTAATTCGCAGCCATACTCGAGCCGCGTTATCGAACCCTTTCATCTGCGAGCGAGGAGCCTGTTATTTTCGTCAATTTACACGCACGCGCACGTGGATCGCCGTCAACCTCCCCCGTCGAGCCCGCTCCCCGCCGACACATCTTCCTCTTCTTCAACCCTTCACTCAATATCATGTCGTTTCACTCGACCCCGAAATTACCGTTATAACGTTGGGTACACACCGAGTCGCGTACCCTCGTGCCTCCGTAATCCACACACACGATTGTGCGCGCTCGTGCGCATCGCTCGAGCTCGTAAAACCGCGCCGTTCGTGCTCGTAAACATTCCCAGAGACCCTTTTCTCGGTACGAAGGGCACCTCCGCTCGCCCTTACCGCGAGTCAACCAGTTCCTATGCTCTTGGATACGCGCGCGCGCGCGCGCCTCAGCAGCGTTTTACCTGTGCGATAAGCTGTTGTTGGGTGAGAATAGCTCTTACCTGGAATTTCGAAGCGCGCGCTTGTCGATACGACAACTGCACTCGGAGCGTATCGACTACGTGTACTTACCGAGTGCTCGAGCTTCGACTGATAATCGGGTTTGCCCTGTTACGCATGATGAAGCGAGAGTACGACCATGTATATAGTATACGCGTGTATACGCAGGATGTCTGACAATTTTATTGACATATCCGTGGTATTACAGGGAGAACTCGTCAAACTGAGTACAAAATTCTTTTGCCATTTCTCTCGCAAACAACCGCGTAAGATTTGCAGTTATTAATCAAAGATTGATGAATGATCGCGCACCGATCTTCGTGAATTAACGACTAAAAATCCACGTGGCCATTTGCTAAATGGTAGAGGATTCTTTGGTTCAATTGGATCTGATGTGCGAGCGCACACGTCAGCAGATATCTACCGCCAATATCTACCGCAGATATCTAATCATTCACCAAAATTTTCTTTGATTAATGACTGCATATCTCTTACGTGGTTATTTGCGAAATGGCGGAGGAATATTGTGTTTTAGCTTGACGAGTTCTACCTGCCATACAACAGCTGTGTCGATAATATTGTCAGACACCCTCTGTGCATATATATATTATATGCAAACGAACGTAGCTCTATCGATTGTTCAAATCAAACGGTTTAATTACATGTCGAATTACGCGGCAGCCGACGCGGGCGAATTCGCTTCGCGACAGCGGCTGTCAGAACGCGCGACGATAACGCGAGAGTCTCGCGAGAATCTCGCACCTAGGTGATACTTCTGAAGGCGTTAATGCGCTTCTAACGTGCGCGGTTCTAAGCGAGCGTTCTAATTAATCCGCCAACTACTTAACGAGCCGTAAATTCGAAACGGTCGAAACTGCGAGAGGACGCGCTCTCTCTCCCTTTCGTTCTCACGCGCGCGCAAGGGCTCATCCATTCCCCACGTTCTGTGCGCGGCGACCATAAATTTTGACCCTGCTGGCTGAGGCTCATCCTGTACGTACTCTTGTCTCGTTGTCGCGGCTACCGTGAAAAGCCGCGGACTCGCGTTTTCGGGAATTCGTTTCGTCGCGGAACGCGAACTCGCTGCGGCGGTGGCGCGCGATGATTAATCGCGGGGTCCCTTCCTTCGCGTTAGCCGAGCGAGACGAGACGTGGGGCGAGACGACGCCGTGTGCAACTGACGTCACCGACGTCTCCCTGGTCTCTCGAATCGCGGGAGACGGAATTACGTTAGTTACGTCGCCGCGGATCTGTCATACGCGCGATTATGCGCGAGCTTCCTCCGGTTAGTCCGCCACTCACCCATCCACTCTCACCCATCTGGCCACCCTCTATATCCTCTCTGTCTCCCGAACCACCTCCCCGTCCACCTTCCCTGTCTCCTGGGCCACCCCGGCTCTTCGGCGGACGAGCGGACGAACGAGCGTGTTACGGAAACGTCCGCCTGTTTCCAGCCGCGGTGTGTCTCGGACAGGTCGCTTCATGTATTAATCATACAGCGGCGAGCATAAAATGCACGTCGCTCGACCGAGTTCGAGAAAGCGCAACAACAGCTGCGTTCAACGGAGAAAACAAGCGCCGGGCTGTCGCGGCTGTTGCGCGTTCGAGCTTAATTCGCCCCCACGGGGCTGATCCCCGAGAGAGGAAGTGTCATCGATCGTCACTTGGCGGTCGCGCGGTTGTCACGTTGTTTCGGCTTCCGAGTAGTCGTCGGGGTTTAATTGCACGACGGGTGAATGCGGAGTTTACCGAGGCTAGCCTCCGATGAACGAACGAATGAACGAACAAACCGTCGACGTTCCATGCGAGAGAGACATCGTGTTTTGCTCCTCAGCGAAAGTACCTTTACTTTGCATGCGTCGAAAAAGCTCCACGAGACTCTTGGTTTAAGGATTCGAACCGACGAGAGTGTCGGAATCTACTGTAGAATTATTTGTAGAATAAGATCTTGTCATGTGAAAGTTGATTCACACACACGTTTCTACAACCAAGACATTATTGACTCTCTCCAAAATATGAATAACCGTTCAGGAGATAATTCACTTTTTCATTGTTCTCAAATGTTTGGATCAGTTAGTCGAATAGACTAACTTTTTCAGTGGTAATTCAAAATGGCTGCACAATTCTCCCCAGAACAGATTCTCTTTCTTTTTTAATAAGCATATATCTAGACCTCTTTTTTCTCTTTGCTGCTGCTTTTCTTTGAAGAATCTTGAAAAATAGAATACATGCAATTTTCATTTGTGTTCGCTATGAATTAAAGAAATTACAACAGTTGAAGTGAACCGAGAGGAATTTAATATTTTGCTACGAGACTTTCCCAGACACACACAACCCAAGAAGTTGGTCATGGCACTAAAGATAGGAATTTATCATTTAAATATTACTGACATTGCATCTTCTGGGAATTTCCAAGCTTATTTCGTGTTAAAAAAATTGTTCAAAGAAATCAGTATAAAATCTCATGCACTCTATTGAATCTTTGCGGTCTATAGATCCAGACACATATGGAATTTGTTCGAGATTGACACCTCGCTAACTGGCCGATATAAAGAAGAAGAAGTCTTCAGTCCGGGACATTCGAGATTTTATTATACGATGAAGGCGAGGAACGCGGGAAAAATATCGCGAGAAGTTGCGACGACGAACGATCGTGTCTTTCCGCGTTGAAGGAAATTCGATTTTCGAGTCTCGCGAGGGACGATTCGCTGCAGACAGGTTTGGTTGACTGCACCGGTGCGAATTGAGCGGAGGATTGACCTCTCCTGTCGATTTCGAACGAATATGATTATAATTTGCGCAGTCGCCGCCAGGCGATTTATTTCGGGGCCGCGCTCTAATCTTGCATCCGATGCATCCTCGAAGATTACGTCGCGCGACGCGACGTTTGCTGCTGCTGCGACGTAATCCGCGACATGCGAATCTCACGCTGGCGGCGGCGGCGGCGGCGGAAGCGACGTTCCCTGTCCGGGAAATATTATTCGCGCGGAGAGGAATTTCCAGTGTGCGCGACGTGCACGTCCGCTCACGGCGCCGCCGGGAGCTTTGATTTTAAGGACACGCATCCGACTGCGAGAGAGCCAGCGGCCGGATCGAGTTGCCGGGGAATTATCGCGAGGCGAAACTTTCGCGACACGACTGCTTCTCGCGCGGACACTCGCGAATTCGCGCCGCGAATTCTGTTACGCGCGTTTCATTCGCTTTCATTCCGTTTTTCTTCTCCACCTCCTTTCTCACTTAGTTCCGGCAATCGTTCTTCTCGCGCTCGCCGATCTCCCATTGTTATTATTACAATTTGCGCACGCTTAATTGTAAAACTCCTCCCATTGTCGCGTCCGGGGTCTTCAATAGGCTCGAACTAAACAACATGAACACGCCGCATTCAAAAATGATCGGATTGTCGAATGCATCCCGCTTGCCCGAATGCGGAATTGATGTGAAAGCACTTTATATTGTTTCCCGGGCGTACATACAATGCGCTTGATTCGCGCGATGATCGTGCGTTAACTCGACCAAACAATAAAAAAAACAGAATTACTCTTTTTTGCTTTTTATCCCGACAGAGAAAAGTGGATCACTTCGCCCGCGCCGTTGTTGTCTGTGTCGCTTTAATCACCGTTGCTGATTCGTCGCGAATAATGACGCCAAGTCGCGCGCTGCATGCTGCAGCGGACGCGGCGGCTAATTGCCGCGCATCGATTCCTCGCCCCGCGAGAGATCCCCACGTCCACACGCGAGCCCTGAATTCGTCGCTCGGAACGTGCTGCCCGTGTTACGGAGCCCGGGAATCACGAAGGAGAGACAAACGCGTGGCATACACCTGCGGGACCGGATGTAGATCAGCGCGACAGGATTTCCTCTCGCGGGAGTCCGTCCCGCGACTGCGTCCTCCGCCACGCGGAATCCCGTCGCGGCGCGTGCATAATGCATAGAGACCGATGCATGCTCGTGTTCGCATTATGATATTCTTCGTCAATATAGAACGATGCTACCCGCATGTGCATTCGCATCACTGACGGATAACCCTCTTTCTCTCTCTCTCTCTCTCTCTCTCTCTCCCTCCCTTTCTCTCGTTCCTCTTCCGTCGGCTTTCCACCTCCGTGTCGGACAGATCTCCCCGCACTCTCCCGATTCCGTTCCTTTGATCGTCGCGGCCGTCGCTGTCGCCCGCCACCTCGGATCTGGGGATAACTCGATGCGTTTCTGATTTACTGCGTGTCCTTTCTGCACGAAGGGCTACGCGACGCTTCCCCTCCGGGGAATTCGAAATATTTCGCAGACGGCCGCCCGCGCCGAGAGGGCGCCGGATTGTGCAAATGGAATTTGATTGAGGATGTTTACAATTTCGAGGAGATTCTTTGAGATATATTGGATTTCTGAAGGGTGCTACACCGCGGCCTGCGTTATTTGACTTCGAAGGGGCCGTCGTGGATCTCTCTTTCTTTTTTCCTCTTCTGCGAGGATGCATACCTTTCTGCGAAGTTATTTCGAGGGATCTCTCTCCACCCTTCGTCTGTTTTAGCTTTGTTATCTTCGCGAGTGCGTTGCGATGAATTCTGCCATGTTCACGCAAAATGCTCATCTCCGCGGAATCGTCATATTTCTCGGATACGTCTCGGCGGACGTTACGTCAGAAATGATACGAATCCACACAGAGACATAATTCTCTAAGACACGTAATTATGCGCGTTCATTTTGGATCCTGCTCGAATATTTTATATTGACGAAGTCAATATTGATTACATCGATATAATACTACTGGGTTATCATATACAGAGTTGCATTTCTCGTCTCCCAATCCGTGGAACAAATCAATATGGGCGATCGTGTGCAGAGAAAAGTCGTAGACGTTCAAAATTGTGCAAAGTTTCTCACGAAAAAAGTAAGTGAATTTTATCTCCTCAATTCTTTATCGTTTTCATCTTAAAGTAAAAGAAAAGTATCAATTCTCGGACATGTATCCAATCAGTTCTTATCTTTTTTAGTCCTTAAACACGGATATTTAAACTTTTGTCATAAAATGTATGTATCTTTTCTGTGTGAAAGTTTAAATATTTATATTTTAAGATCAATAATAAGAATAATATTTTAAGATAAATAATAAGAATATGTCCAGAATTAGATACGTGTGTAGACGTTGGTACTTTTACCTTACAAGATTGATGGTTTAATGTTCATCATCAGGGCTACATGATTTATTCAATTCTGTAACTGGAGTAGACGCGCAGATCTGAATTATGTACATTCAGAAAACCGTGCTTTTCGACGATTCTTGTTCGAGCCACAGCATTCTTTATCAGGAGCGTCTCTCAAGACCATTTTATGAAGAAAAGGAAGTTTCACTCGGGCGCGATCGGGCCCTTTACAGGGCTAACGCGACGCGAATAATTTGCACGATGATTTTTCACGCGCTCGGTCGCTTTAAGAAATGGTTCTTAAATGCGGACTTATGCTTACTCGCTGATACAAGCCTGCCATCGCTTAAAATTACGTCGTCTCGTTTTAGCCGGCTGATTTTCCTCGGCGACGCGCACCCCTACGAATTCACCGCCGCCACCACCAATCTCGCTCTTAAAGCTGATCTACATTGGTCATATCGTAACGTCGTGACATCGCAAAATCGTAACATCGTAATGCTCGTAAGTGCTGACTGTTTACATAGCGTCGTACACTCAGTTGCATTGATGCTATACCATTCATCAAATCGATAGTCACTAGGAAGTTTCGACCAGTTGTGTTCGTTTCTAGCTGATCGTTTTTTATGACTATTGATTCGTGCGATAAGCGGGAATGTGTCAAAATAGAAGTGACATCTTTTCGTGTTAATATTTTAATATTTTCATGCTATTTTCTCTCAAATTATTCGTTATTTGATAACCGCTCCAGAATATTAATAAACATTCTATTTTACTATATTAGAAGAAAATATTTCAAGTAAAAACATATTTAAAAATATTTTTTTATTTACTTTTAACATTCTTGCTTTTCTTCTACTGATTGCGCGTCACACGTGAACGTATGAAGGTTACAATAACCTTTTGATAAAAACACGTATGTAAGAAACGTCAGGCTATCAAAATGTCACTTCTGTTTTAACACATTTCCGCTTGCCTGATGAATCAACAGTCATGAAAAACGATTAGCTAGAAATGGGTGATTGTAATTTTTTAATGATTATCAATCTAGTGAATGATATAGCATCAATGCAACTGAGTATACATGTGGCTGTTGGCGGAAATGTGTTAAAACAGAAGTGACATTTTGATAGCCTGACGTTTCTTACATACGTGTTTTTATCAAAAGGTTATTGTAACCTTCATACGTTCACGTGTGACGCGCAATCAGTAGAAGAAAAGCAAGAATGTTAAAAGTAAATAAAAAAATATTTTTAAATATGTTTTTACTTGAAATATTTTCTTCTAATATAGTAAAATAGAATGTTTATTAATATTCTGGAGCGGTTATCAAATAACGAATAATTTGAGAGAAAATAGCATGAAAATATTAAAATATTAACACGAAAAGATGTCAAAATGTCACTTCTATTTTGACACATTCCCGCTTATCGCACGAATCAATAGTCATAAAAAACGATCAGCTAGAAACGAACACAACTGGTCGAAACTTCCTAGTGTCGACCAATCAGAAATTGACAGTAGCGCATCGAAACAGTATACATAGTGCTGTTTGTCAATCAGCTCGTCGCTGATTGGTTGATCATAGCAACCGTAGTGTCGTAGAATCGTTGAAGTTTGGGTTTGACCAAACTTCTATGACTCGTTGCGACGAACCGCACGACGCTTACGACGCTTGCGACGCTACGATACGACCAATGTAAGTCGGCCTTTACAGTTCCAATAAAACGCGAGCTTTCACACCACACTTTCACATAATTTTTTTATCAAGTTCAAAAATGTCCTATCCCCTCCTGACTGTCGCAATAAAATTGATGTTCCCACGAAAATTGAGCGTTCGAAAGGGGATTCGGCGGATATGAAGATTGACATGCGAACCAGCTACCGGGGGGTGCCTAAAGTAGCGTTTCCTGTTTACTTCATACATTCACCGAACGAAGACGCAGCCGACTGCCGCGGCGCGATAAGTAGGGCGCGCGTGTGGCTTGACAACTCGTCCACTCTTTCTCTTTCTCTCTTGCTTTCCCTCTCCCTCATCGTCCTGCGTCTTCTCCATAAAACATCCGAGCGAGCGCTTCTTGGCACGCTTGTAACTACAGATTGGAAATGCATTATTTATATCCGGCGTCGCACACTCCGACCACCACGATCGCGGATTAATCGTTCACCGAGTCCTCCTTAAACACTCGTTCTCAGCTCGTAAACTCTCACCGGCGAGGAACGCGCCGTGTGAATTTATAGGCGAGATCGCGAGAGACTGCGCGAGGTTGAGGAATACGGAAAAATTCGAAACACGGTGCCTCGCAAGAGTGGCATTGCAACTTCGAAGAATATCCGATAGGAAGTTACAGACAGATGGATGGATTTCATACAACCTTAGGGTGAAACTCCCCTAGGTACATTAAATTAAAATACAAAATCTTGAGGCTTATATATAAGGCAACGTTATGGGGTAAACTAAACTAAAATCGATTAAATAAAAGAAAATAGAATTGGGGTGAAACGTTCAGTACTTTATCAATAAAATATATCTGTTTTCTAACTAAAACTACTCGGTGTTGCTATTTATTAAAAAATCCCTATATACTTTAATATTTTATAAAATCCACGGAAGAGTTTCGAAAAAGGCAAGATGCCTTCTAGTTTTTTTTTTCCTGGAAAGCGTCTTGCTTTTTTCAAAACTTTCTGGAAATTTCTGATTGCGGAACTGTCCCAAGGGACGCGAGTGAATTGGGGGGAGAGGCGAATTCGTAGCTACCATGTGATCGAGGTAATTTAGTAATTTGCGTTTCTCGACTTGTTGACGCGGCGCACCGCGAACTATGAGATATTCGCGGTACTGACGTACAACTTCGTGCGGTGTGTACTCGCGAACGAATAGAGAGAGACAGAGAGAGAGAGAGAGAGAGAGGGGGGGAGAGAGGTGCACGCCGATATTAATATTTCCTATTCCATTTGCGCAAAAGTCATCCGCGAGAGCGAAGTCAAAGCAGCTCAAAGCTCCGAGGGGCTGGCCCGAAACATTTAGCTTCTTTGAGACTCGCGAGACGGGAGTCGCGGGCTATATTCCGGCCGGCTGATTACCTGAAGGGCTTTTCTATCATGAGAAATATTCGGAACGAGTCGCGCGCGGCGCGGCGCGGTACGGTACGGTATTCGTGCCGGAACGGTTAACAAGAACCACAAAGCAAATGAGACCGACATTGCGCACAACACAGTGCCGGGATATTATGGTCCGACCCTGGCTGTGGGTAGCTTAGCAATAATAACGTTGTGCACACCGCGGGATGCGCTCTACAAAGGTCAGACGGAATTCCGGAGAAGCTGGCCGCACTTTTGTGCGCACTTAACCGGCGGACAGGTGGTTAGCACGTGTGTATGAGACCGTGCGTGTTTTAAGAAAACGCACAATTATTGTGTGGCATACACACACACATGTACACTCGAGACACGATCCTCGTACCGTTCGGGTTCATTAACAAACATGAGAATGAGATAGAGTTGCTCTATGAGGCTCAACGTGACTCGTCGCGAGCTCGAGTACTCCGGCAGAAGCAAACTTTTTGCGAATCGCGTAGGAGAGAAAGAAGCAGTTTTCATAGAATCGTACTTACTAATCTTGCATTAATAATAACTATCGTAATAAACGTAATTTTTTATCGTATTAAACATCTATTATAATAATGTTTACCGTATTAAGCGCGAGAGACAAGTAAGAATCGTTGCAAGAACGTAGGTGCGATTCCTTCAAGCCTCCACGCCACGCGAAAGCAATCCTGTGTTTTCTGACTTCTTATTATATTACTGAAACTTACTTTATAGATTTTCTATTAATCGTGTTAAACGCAAGAAACAAGTAAGAGCTATCGTAAGATCATATACAAGATTTTCTAAGTCAACTGGGAGGATAATAATGTTTCAAAAGGCGCTCCACGCTACCACGAAGAGTCAACCCTGTTTGCCGAGTTTTTATGGTATTACTGAAATTTATGAAAATTTTAAAATCAATATTAATTTTAGAAGAAATTTATTAAATTTATTATTAAATCATATTGAGGAATTTAGGCATAGTCTATATTTTTATATAAAGTAATATGTATGTATGTGTTTACTGTACAATCCTAAACCGTTTAACCGATTCGAACCAAACTTTAATTACTCTCTCTCTCTCTCTTTAATTACTCTCTCTGCAGAAAAGGTTGCATATAGATTATATGCAATCTGAATACCTCACACCCTCTCATTGATTTCATCCCTTTGATATTTTGTAGTAATCCGGACAATGCCGGGCAGTTTATCTAGATATCGATGATGAATATTATTGTTATAATGAAGAGTTGCGCACTAGAATTGCAGCCCAAATCGTGCGAGAAGTTGTTCGAAGGTGTTCACATGGACGCGTTTGCGATTTTGCTGTATCTCTAACATCTCAGAGAACTTCGATCGGACGCTACACGACGATTACCATCCGCGCCTTACGACAAGACGATTCCCTCCTCGAAGATTCAATCGTTCTCCGCGACGTGCAATCGTTCGC
Source organism: Odontomachus brunneus (assembly GCF_010583005.1). Lineage (NCBI taxonomy): Eukaryota > Metazoa > Arthropoda > Insecta > Hymenoptera > Formicidae > Odontomachus > Odontomachus brunneus. The sequence goes on along the minus strand of NW_022639508.1, from coordinate 1,878,071 downwards.
ATCGGGTGACTTGTCTTGGCAACGGCGAAATCCGCCCGAGGAATATCGCCGTTTCCGCGGCAATTTCAGATAATATTGACGTGGAGATGAGCCGGAAAGCGGATGAAGAAAAGTGATTAGAAAGTTCGCCAGAGCGACTCTCTCCCACTAAGAGATGATATCGATGCAATTGCTGGCAACTTCCGTGCTGAACCATCGTCTGCCGTCGATGACGGGCGCGTCGAACGGCTCCGTGATTGAGCGTCGCGTGTAGCGATATAATACCAATAAATATGTAATGTCGCGCGCGTGTTGCGCGTCGTCTACCAAGCTACGTCTCCTGCATTAATATATTTCGTAATATATTCATATTAGGAAATGAAAAGTACGTGGGAAAGCCGTCGAGGCGGAAACAGAACTCATAAATTACAAATCACCTGTCGCGAAGAGCCAGCCTTCATTTTTCCTACAGAACTGGGACGAATTCATCTGTAATAATTTTTGCACAAATCCGGGATGAATCTGAAGAGTCATCGAGTCAATGATATCGATCGATCTGGACACACGTTATCATATCTAACGTTAAACGGGGCAACCGCGCGGACATGCGTACCGCGTTATGCGTAACCGCAAGCGGACTGTCATCATCGAGCTACGTACTGGCGACACGTGTGTGCGACGATGAGGCATCGCCTTGGCACGTTTCGCGGCGAAAACGCAGCCTCCGTCGTCTGCTGATGTCGCTATCGCAGTCTGCCAGATATACCCGGTGACTAATATACCCATTGCCATTGTGAACTCGCGCTCGCTTGCTCACTAAATTATCAGTGATATCAATTAATGTTACAAAGAAGAGCGGCCTGACCTCGAGGGGAACATAACGTGTGTGGTTTCAATAGTTTTTTTATTTTCTTTAGGATTTAGGGATGATGCAAAACTTAAAAGTTAAACGAGTGTGTCAATGAAGTTATGTATATTTTAGAGAAAAAGAGAGAGAGGGAGAGTAGAAATCGGAAGAAGAGTATGAGAGCCGGAGAGTGTGAAAGTAAGAAAGAGTGTTTATTAATATCTCTCCTGTGGTATATTAATCACTTAAATATAATAACAATACGTATAATGATGGCAAAGATAACGTGAAAATAAAATTAATCAACGTAGGTCCAGTAGCCGGGAAAAGAGAGTAGAGAGAGAGAGCACTTAATACCTGAAATACGAAACGTACTGTAGGTCTCTCTACGAGATGGCTCGAGAAGTATGCACGACAACGGCAGCGGCGAGTCGAGTAAATTGAACGAGCCGTTTCGTTGCAACAATCCCGGTTTCCGTGCACTCCTGGTTTCAATTAGCTCGTGAGATCGTCGGGGGCACGATCGATTAGGGAAAGAAGTCGGGCGGGCTGCGCCTTACTTTTCTTCGAGCTGAGAGCTCGTTTCCACGAGTCAGTGGCTGCGTTTCCGGAACGCGTTTACGGGGGTTTCGCCATTAAATCCTGCGCCGGGCGATCGCCCATACATTTTACGCGAATCACGCGATGTATCTGCTCCTCGCGCACCCTCTTCCTGCCGCCGCGCCCCCCCCCTCTCCCCCTTTCCCCCGTCTGCTCTATTCTCCCAGACCTGACGGAGGAGGTATTTACGACATCGGAAAAAATCAACGACGCGGCGCGCACACGTCGTTAAGGAATATCAGCGTCGCTGGCGATTTATCGCGAGAACAGCGAGGCGAGTGTAGGAAAGATGGAGGGGAATTTAATCGCGAATTTACTCGGCCGCGACTAACGCGCGCTCGCAAACGAGCAAGTGAACGCTGAATGAAACTCGACGAATATAAATCCGCACACATACACACGCGTGCGCGGTGAAATAACGCGCGCGAGTCCTACGAGCGACGATTTTAATTTCAGCCGTGGACTCTCGCCGCTCGGGAGAGTCAATTTTCTCCTGTGCAGCGTGCAGTGTCCATAGAAGCCGTTATTTATCGCGACTCTGCGACTTCGACCACGAATGCTTGCGGAGGAGCGTCGCCGTTGGCGCGTCGTGCATCATCCCGCCGAGATTTCGAAATAAAAGCGTCGCTCTCTCTTTCTCTCTCTCTCTCTCTCTCTCTCTCTTTCCCTCCCTCCCTTCCCCGGCGTAGATAACGCGCGAGCGCGGGCGATATAAAATAGTTTCGGGGGTGAGATTTCGCTAATGTCGTAGTCGGACTATTTATGCGCGCAGGGGGTTGGTGTTGCGCGCGATATAACGGTCCGCGAGTCACGGCTACACATGTGTCCGATGTACGTGACGCACGTGCATGTGTGTATGTGTGTATGTGCATACGTATGCGCCGCACTTCCGGCCGGGAACTACCCTCGCCATTTCCGGACGATGCATCATTGGACCCCGATAAAGTTTGCGACCCGCCGGCGAAACTCGCCGGCCCGGAGCGGGGAGAAACTCACGCCGGCAGAAACAAAAAGGACGCGAGGACGCAAACATGGGGGAGACGACGACGACGACGAGAAGGGGCAGGGGGAGGAGGAGGAGAGTCAGAGAAGAAGAAGAGAGAGAGAGAGAGAGAGAGAGAGAGAGAGAGAGAGAGAGAGAGAGAG
>NW_022639508.1:1865881-1874934 GCF_010583005.1 Odontomachus brunneus | reverse complement strand
GAGAGAGAGAGAGAGAGAGAGAGAGAGAGAGGATGAGGGAGGAAAAGGCGGCGGAGGATGGCTGACCGAAAATTCCCGCCGGCTCTCCGCCTCGACCCGGTCGAATTTCCGGCGCGACCGGGCTTGTGAATAATTTCCGTTGGTTTCGCATCGGCGATCCTAGCAGCTCTCTATCGTCCCCCTCTGACGTATGCGGTCTGAAGATAGCCAATTGGACGTTGAGCAACCACGACACGCGGCTTGTGGCGGAAAACGCTTCGCGGATCATTATCTCTCTTCCCGCTTAAAAGAAGAAAAAAAGAAGAAGAAGAAATCGCTCAAATTCGCTCGCGATTTCTGTCGCTCGTGCGAGTGTCGAGTTATTACTGTCAACTTTTTCCCTCCCATTTCTCTTTCTCTTTTTCGTCTGATGTGATTAAATCTCTCAGAAACGCTTACCGGAGCAGGTATTAAAGCGTCAATCCTTCTGGGTTCGCGCGAGCCCGTTAATCACCCGTTCTCATTCTTCGCCGGGCAAATCGGATGGTGGCGGCGTCGGCGGCGGCGACGGTAGCGCGATCGAGACGCGAGTCACACCTGTTTCGGGGCGCTGATCGATAGTCCTGAGAATGGGCTGGCTGTTCGCGAGAGGTCCTTGACTAATGATCGTTTCTCGTGACGGAGCGCGATACAGCGATGCGCGGCGCGAAAGAGGTGGACGAGGAGGATAACGCGGAGGCGACAGCACCTCTAGCCAACAGGGAGGACGAGAGACAGACAGGTGGACAAAGAGGAAGACGGAGATACGCGGCGCAGGGTGAAATAGATAGACAGACGAGGGACGAGGGCGGGGGGGGATCGAGAGTCTGCTCGAGCAATGAGACCTGGTGAGCCTGGATAATTAGCAAAACAGCGGAACTCGGTCGTTAGAGGTTCCTTCCCTCAATGTTTCACTGTCGTCTACAGGGTGGCATCGATCGTACGCACCACGGCGGCGCCGTCGCTACTGCTTACTACGTCCTCCGTGCTCCAACTCTCAGCAAATAAGATTTACCGAGGCGCGTTCGCGGGCTTAAGTCTCGTCGGAGCGAGATCAACGCGATCGCGATCGCACAAGCGACGCAGACTCCTGGGAGAAGCGACACCGTCGCGAGTGTGTGATCCTCCCCCGGGTCTCCGCGATGTCGCACAGCACTCCGTTATTTTACAAATCGTTAGAAGAATCGCTTAGGGCGTGTCACACACGAGATAACTCTCGCGTCGGCGAGAATTGCGGCGCGCCACGGATACATATCGTGGATTAACCTTTCAATACACAGCGCATATAATTATGCATATACACGGAAAAAAAAGATTTGTTAATATATGGACAACTAAAATTATTAACATATTTGCAGAAGCAAATTTTCTTGCTTTCATAGCAAAGTTATTTAGGTGTGATAGCTAAAAGATTTGTTAATATATATATATATATATATATATAATAATTTTAGTTGTCCATATATTAGCAAATCTTTTTTTTCTGTGTACTGACAAAAAGAAAGGTTTGCTATTTGTAACTGTAATCGCACAGAGAAATAATCACTTTAAATTATAGCCAGAAGAAAACCACTTTTTAAACTAAATTCCAATATAATATTAGTGGTAATAATCTTATATGTATGTCGCTACTTTCGTGTTAAAGCAACTAAAAAATAAGGTTGAAGCTAATATAACTTTGGTTAGATCGGCCATTTTTTTCTTCCTCACGTATAAACACAGATTTACATAATTATGTTTAACGTTTATGTTAATTTTATTAGGGCTAAGAAATCCTTCATTATTATCAGGAGGGTCTTTTAAGATTATTTGATGAAGGAAAACAATTTTACTCGAACGGGATCGATACCTGGACCTTAAGGAGCTGACGGGGAACACGTTTCCGTACGAAAAGTTGATTTTATTTGAAGCTAACAAGAAGACAAGAGAGTCGATAATTCGAAACTGTCATGTTTGCTGGTATAAGGAAATATCTATCGGAAAACGATCATTGTCATGAAAGTTTCACGCGACACACAGTTAATTATCTCATGAAATGTTTCATACATTATATGCATCTTCCGGTCGCTCTTGGCTATTTTCATGCTTCCGTCGAGGAGTATCATGGTTACGTGGAATGTTATTAATTCGAAGCAACAGAGAGCGCGGTCAAGACAGACAAAACGGCGTTTTTGCTCGAAGGAGAGCTGAAAGAGAGCCGCGCTGATTAATTGATACGATGATCCAACATTATGCGTACGCGTTAATATCGCGATGCCTCCAGGCCCCCGACGACGGAGCGTGCTCGGGTCATAATTATGCAAACGAATCAGGACGGACGGCGTCGTTCGCTAAAGGATTCACTCGCTGAGCGGAGATGTGGCCGCGCAAACCGAATCATTCGACAAGACGGATTTAAAGGATGCAACTAGGGAAAAAGGTTTGCACCACGAAGGGGCGGTCACCGTTGACCGGCCCCTTTGGTGTAAGCATCAGAAAAAAAGTAATGACCGCCGGAATGTCGCCGGGTTCTCTCTGCCTCGGAGACGGCCACCACACGTCGAACGGACTCGTGTAGGCGGCCATTATCGGAATTCACGGGGTGCGCTATAATTAAATCGGGAATACACGCTGCCGATCGCTTCAAAGTGGTCGGCCAGCAAAAAGAGGAGGAGGGAAAATATTTAGAAGTACCGCGAGCAACGATCGATATGCAAAATCAAGACTCTCACGGAACGATCCAATTTGTGCCGGAGAAGTAATCGGCGAGACGCGACGAGGATTAATCAACCTTAGATTGCCGGTGCTAGTGGTAGTAGTTAGTTCGTTATTCACAATGTGGAGCCGTTTTGGCTACCTGAAGATAGTTGTATCGCCAGATGTCGTATTTTCAATGGCGCATCGATTCATAAATTTACTATTTAAAGAAGATTACGTTTCTACACGGAAAAAGTCTGGTTGGATGAATTTGATGAAATATCAACCATTCAGGGACTCTGATTGAAATAATTAGAATTCGGCTCGAGTTGATCGGAAATCTTGACAATTTAGATTGAATTCTAATAACTTCAATCGGGCTTTCTGAATCGTTCATATTTCGCCAGAAATTGCTTGAACCAACCAAACTTTCCCTCCCGTATATACGTTTATTTCGTTACCCGAGTATCATTGTTAATTTGAAACGAAATTGAGATAGAAAATATATATGCACAATATTACAAACACGAAAAAAAAAAACATTTAAGTAATCACGGTGATTTTGTAGTCAAACACATGCGAAATAAATTATAGTAATTTCGGTCATAATTCTGCACGGTCCAAGATCGTAAAAATTCCATTGTGATTTTTACCGCAATATTTTCTCCGCGTGGTGGTGAAGGTGATTAACGGGTCGGCGATCTCTGGAGTCAACGAGTCGACTCTCGCGATCGGTACGTCCTGGCGACTTCTCGTGAACGGCACGAACAAACAGTCCCTTACCTCGGTCCTCCGTCCTGGCATTGCGATCGCCCGATAATACAAGAGAACCGACATCCCGGCGTTGCATCGCAGCGCGGAATACACCGCGGAGTGACAATGACTTCCGCGCGGCCCGAAATCATATCGGCCGAAAGAGGCGCGCCATTTCGAATGCAAACCGGGTGCCGCGTCTTCGTAAAGGTGCATTGTGAATGCGGGATGCGAGCCGGGGGGGGGAGGAGGAGGGGAGAAGGGGGGAGAGCCCCACACCGGCGAAGAGATTCCGGATCCCCGTCGGATCGATAGAAACCGGCGACGGCGCGGCAGTCGAGATATTAATTCGCGCGGCGCTCGGGATCGAGCTCTCGTTCTGTCGCGCGAGGGCGCGCTTAATTATTCCGCCGATCTCTGCGGCCGAATATTGATTTACGACAAGGCGAAGGTGGCGCGCAATTATCGATGACTGTTCGCACGCGGGGACGTTCTCCCGGCCAGCCCGGGTAATTGCCGGCAGGTATCCCCGACGCATGGAGCCCGCCGCGCGGAGCATGACGGTAATTGTACGGCTTGACGGCGATATTATTCGCGATAAGGTGCGTACAACGACGCTCTCGTGATTCGCTCCGCAGTTCGCTCTGGCCGCGATTAGGAAAGCGAGCGTTCTGCTCGAGAGTCGCGCGACGCAAATCGATTCTTCACGGGAAACGTAAGCTTTTCTTCCTCCCTTCTCCTCCCTTTTCCTTCTTCCGCACAAGGATTTCTTCTCGAATTTATGCGGCGCGATCGATTACGTCGGGAGTAATGCGATTAACGCCGGCGGTGTTCGTTGCAATTCGCGACGCTAGGAAGCCCGTTAAGTGTAGTTAAACGCGCGAAGGAAATCTATTTTTCTTTCTTTTTCTCTCTTTTTTGGGGGGGAAGGGAATCTCCTCTCTGTCTCTCTGTCTCTGTCTGTCTCTCTCTCTCTCTCTCTCTCTCTCTCTCTCTCTCTTTCGATCGTTTAAGTCAAGAGCCAATATTCACGAACTTCTTGAGATGTCTATTTGCACTTAGGTTCGACAGTCAAGAAACTCCCTCGGACGAGATCCGAGAAGGTACTTAAATTGTTTCAAAACTACTGGAAGAAAGGCCCGTAACGTGCAAGAGCGGTCTGGAGAAGCCCCTTCAAACTTGAAAACGGCGGTCTCTGTCTCTGACATCTCTCACTTTTCCTCTGTCCCGTCGTTCTCCTCCTCCTCCTCTTCCCGCACTCGTATCAAAAGACGGTGTTATTTGCTGACATCGGTGGAATTTTATCAATGAGGCGTCTCATTTCTATCGAGCGGATTGTTTTCCGACGCGTTCCACCTTGGAAGGCGTCGCCGCTTTCCCATCGCGAATCGATTCTCAATCCGAGCGACGCGCGAATACCCTGAATAACAATCGCGCCCGCGGCGAAGCTCTCGCACGTGAGGGGGGAGGGGGGAGGGCAGGGAGAGGTGAAAGCAAAGGCAAAAAGAAAAAGAAAAGAGAAAAATAGAGTAAATTCCTCAACGTTCGTGAGTGCGGAGCCACTTTCGCCGATGTAAGTGACAAAATCTCACTGGTATTTTCACGATTCACCCCGTCGACAATCCCGTCGCTCTGCGACGGGAATTTTCGCGATGAGTTCCTCCTCTTCCCTCCCCCTCCCCGCGCCCGATCACATTTTCAATCGCGTCGAAGGACCGAGAAGTGCCGGTATTAAAACGCAATCACGTGACACGATTTTAGCTACAGCTGCTCTTCAGCGAGGGCGAAGGTAAAAAGAACGGCGCGATTCGCGAGGTTGCTCGCGCGACATAAAGCGTACCCCGGATGCACGATAGCTCGTCCCTTCATCGCGCGCCGGTTCAGCGATTCCGACGGAATTTAGGACACGGGCGCTTTTTACAATGGCGAATATACAGGCGGCAACGGCGCATTGGCACGTTGGTTCCAGCGGCTCGCTCTCTTTTAAAAATGGAACGCGATACATTTCTTCATATGAGAATTGTACATGCGAGAAGGGTCGGCATTCTAAATATGCGCATAAATATGAATACAGGCGAAAATTCCGGAACACACGCGCGCGGACACATACACACACACACACGCATGCACGCACGCACGCACGCACGCACGCACGCACGCACGCACGCATAGAGATACATACAACATCGCGAGTGAGTCCAAATTAATTCCTATTTACCTGAATCGCTTTATAAAAATTCTGCGACGTAATGTAATAAAGCCATATTTTTCCCGCGGATGCCGAAAAACATTTTCATCCCATGCCGCATAAACAGAAATTCTGCGGGTGTAGCGAGCAGTCCGCGCTAATTAATACGTCCGATCGATTTCTATTAACTTTCGTTCCTTAATTCATCGCTGTATAAACCGCGACGGAGCGGAGCAACTTCTTCGTGCAGCGGTAGAGAACCCGATTAGGAATTTATCTCGTAGTCCTGCTCAGGTTGATCCCAATCAGTTATCTGGTTTACATAAAGCGATGTTATCGAGACCTGGTCATGTAACGCAGCTTAGCAATCAGAATCTTATTAATAATGGGGATTGTGAATAATTAGCATTCGTTAACATTACTTTACACACTAGAGAGAGGAAAACAATTTAAGATTTAAATTATTCTTGACCTCAATTGTATTTTTTGTAGTAATATGCATATAAGATTATTATATCACTAATGTTATAGTAGAGTTTAATGAAAAAATGTTTTTAGCATAACTCATAGTAATTTTATTCTCTATGTGATTATAATTATAAATTTCAAATATTTGTTCCTCAATGAAGAAAATATTGTAGTGAAAGCGACAACAAAATTTCTGCAACTTTAAACTATATAGGATTATGACTTAATCGAATATTTGTCAAAAAGTGTTATGCTTGACTGTTTAGTACAAAATTATTGTAATTATTTGAGTGACAAAGATTTTCATCTCTTTCATTCTTTGCAACATTTTCTACGTATCTTTTTGGGTCATTTTCTCCCAAATGGTGAGACACGTGTCTTTTGCGCGACGATCGGTCGAACTTCCCGAACTTGGCATGAGACCGTCTGGGACAAGTTTACCGATGATAGTTTATTCGGTGGAAAACCAATGTTCCAATAATTTCTCTTTTCTTTTTTTCTGCCTTTCCGCAAGTCGCCCGGAAGTATTATCTATATCGCGAAACACGTGCTTCGTACGGACGGCCGGGCAGGTATACGAACTGAACGTAATATTTTTCTCTTTAATGGAAGACGCGCAACTCCACTCGACCCGCGGAATCTATTTCCAGAACGCCCGGATAAATTGAAAGCTCAGAAAAGACAGAAGTTTCGCCGCGCACAATGTGTTTGCTGACCTGAGTTTGGTACACAAGCTGATACCGTCGAAGATACGCATACGGCTACTATTTTTATTCTCCCCTTTTATCCCTCTCCTCCACTCTCTTTCTCTCTCTCTCTCTCTCTCTCTCACACACACACACACACTCACCCTGTATCGGGCGCTTTTGCTCCGCTTCCGTGAAAAATTATTTCAACGCTCGCAATTTGCATCGCTCGCGATTCTACGTGGTTGCGCGCGCGCGCGAGCACGATTGGCGCCCCTATTTGCGTGCCGAGCGATAACGCTATTTCATTAATTTGTATGTGAGAGCGAATAGAGATTTTATTTCGTAAATTTATTAAACTCGCACGGGTCGCGGGGCTCAGGTAGAGGGTTATCTCGGCATGAATTAATTTCGCGCGTGAAGGTACGAAAGCGCGAGCGGTGCGCGCGCGTGTCTGTCGCGAGCGCGAAATAGCTGCGCGTGCAGGTGTGCATGCGCTTGCGCGCGCTCTTCGTTAACCAACTAACATATTTTCTAACTCTCACACTCGTAATATATTCGTACAACGCGCGACGGGACAATCTTGTGTTTTCGTCTCTCATTAATTTCCACGGCGCGGAGATTTGATTTCGGGCTCATTTAATCCGCTCTAACTTACGCTTACGGGTTATCTAAGTTCGAATTAATTACACACAGCGAGCGAACGCGCATGTTATAAAGCGAAGCAAAGTGGAGAGTGGACCTCATTCGCATAATCGTGCGCGTGTATCAGCCGGGGAGAGGAAGGGAGAGATAGTGAGAGAAAGAGGAAGGGAGAGATAGTGAGAGAAAGGGAGAGGAGCAACACACAACGTTGACAACGCGGACGAACAGTGGACGACGACAACGACTTTATTATCCGCGGCGATGGTGATTATACGCCACGGAGTATCTATCTTTTAGCGCTCCCGCGCCCCGGGCATTTGTCTTCATTATTTTCTCGCGTAAGGCCAATCTGCATGCTTCGAAGCGCGCCCACGTGAATAGTGACTTCCGGTCAGTTTTATCCCCGTCGTAAGAACGCAATCTAAAATTGAATCGCCACGATACGGCGGAGGACCGCCGCCCGCCCAAGTACTTCCGTCGAGTCAGCGCGAGATCGATCTTCCGAAATGCACACCCCTTCGTACGCAGCACACGCGCGCGCGTCGAGACGCACGATCATGACTCAACCGAGGACTGAAATTTTCGAGGAGGCGAGATATGAAAGGAGTATGTTAAAAATAAGTCAATTTTAGCCCACTCGACGGGATGTTAACTGATCATTGGAAACTTTTTGGAATCTTGTACAATGAGAGAAAAAAGAGTTAATTTAACTAAAATTATAGTTGTTTTTAGCCCCAATCATATTTCTTGGTTGTTGTAACACGAAAATGATAGTACGCATGCTAAGTTATTATTACTAACATTATAGTAGAATTTAATAAAAAAAAGGTTACCTTAACCATAATTATTTTTCTTTTATTGTAATTATTGTTACAAATATCAAATATTTTTCCTCATTGTAAAAGCAGAAAATAACAATTATTTGTTACTAGATCTGGAAAGTCATGAAAATCAGGATTTATCATTAAATGATTGTTGAAATAGTCATATAAAGTGTTTTTCGAGCTTTGCACTTTTGATCAAGAGATCAATCAATAATAAATTTCGATTTTTATAACCACCATGGACTTTGTGGACAAATAATTGTTATTTTTTGTCTTCAGAAGACTCTAGAAACAGGTTTTAATGGTTTGTTAAGGCGTCGTCAATGAAGCAAAAATCGTTTATTTTTAACATTCTCTTTTGCGAACTAATTGGGGCGCAGCTTTCTCCAGACCTTTGCAAGTGCATTTTTGCGAAGGGTGCACAAACAGACACACATACACCCACCCATTCATATATACGCAGAGACCCGGCGCGTTTGAAAACGGCAATTCACAAGAGCGGGATTATTAATGGCGAATGGGAGAAGCAATTAAAGCGCTGCTAATTAAAAACGACCCCCGGAACATATTTTAATCGAGTCAAGTGGAGTAACAAATAAATTCGAGATAAAGCGAACGGTAGCGCGGCGGAACTCTCGTATTTCATCGTCCTATGGAGATACCTTAAAATACACATTCCGAGCGCTCTATATATAACAGCGTAACTATTTTTATTCCCTGAATAACACAGCCGGCAGTCCGAGAAAGAGATAGAGAGAGAGAGAGAGAGAGAGAGAGAGAGAGAGAGAGAGAGAG
>NW_022639508.1:1851876-1864863 GCF_010583005.1 Odontomachus brunneus | reverse complement strand
GAGAGAGAGAGAGAGAGAGAGAGAGAGAGAGAGAGAGAGAGAGAGAGAGAAGCCGGGAGGAGGGAGACGGGAGGGACAGGACGCGGATCGATTAATCGACACCGCGTGTAACGCCCGAGAGGGTGAGGCTTTCGTGCGGGGATATAGTTGGAATATTCGCGCAACGATATGGCTGTAAAAGTCGCTACAATGAATCTAGAAAAAAGAAAGAAAAGGAAAAGAAAAATATATCGCGTACGATTAAACGATTCGCGTGTGTATTCTCGGCGTGACATTCATCCGGAAGCCATCCGGTCTTGGATTCTGCACATTTCCACTTGAACGTGCAATTTGATATCGCACGAACTTTCCTGCTCTCTCGCGCGTATCCCTTCCTCCCCCTTTTTTTTTTAGTTTTTAAAATGCCGGAGAATCGCGAAGATCCGGAGAGCCGTCACACCGTGTCGTTCAACGTCGAGTCACTCGATCATCGGCGTCGACAGGATCGGAGCAGACCGCAGCACCAACGTTGTTAACAGCGCGCGCTGCCTCGAGTGGATTAATCGAGCGTGTTACACGTTTACACGGGCGCAGTCGGCATGCACGGTAGTAAAGCGCCGGCAAACGCGGCGATCTCCAGCGGCGATCGACCGCGCGCGGGGCTGCGGCCCACATCCCGTTCGAGCTGTCTGCCCCCGCGCACATTACGCATTCTCCCGGCTTAAGCCCGAAAACGAACACGCGCATCGGAAAACCATCGACAAATAGCGAGATTAGTGTCGCCGTGTGTACGTTCTAAATCAGCGCGAACGCGCGTCAAGGTGTAAATCGCGCCGCGATTCTCACGCCCCGAGACGCTTTTAAGCGTCGCTAATTGCGAAAACGAGAAATATGTATCTCGGGAGATCTCGTTCTCGATCATTTTTAATCACCTCTTGCTCCACACGCGTCGCCTGTAAATTACTGCATCGCACAAATCACTACTCACCCCAAGGGGAGGTTCTGCTTTAGATAACCGGAAAATAGGAGGTTTTTAGTGATTTTGTTCAAAGAAATGAATAGAGATATCGATATTGGGTTCTGACCATGCTATTCATCGTTATTTCAAGTATGAAAAAATTTTGTATTAAAAAAAATTGAAATTCCATTGTTCAGGTTTTTCACGCTAAACGGCGCTAAATTCTCTCTCTCTTTCTTTCTCTCTGTTCCTCTCTGTTTCTCTCTGTCCCTTTTTCTCTCCATCTACTCGCAGACAGACACACGCACGCCCGTGCGCGGAACTGCATCTTGGCGCTGTAAATCGACAATGTTCATAATCCCCGACGATTACGTATCCCCAGCGCGGAATCGACCTAATCAGAACTCCGGTCTCGTACGCGACCTGTATAGCCCATCGACCGTCGTAGCCGCCATAAACGCAACCTTCGCCACGTTAATTGCATCCTCTTGCCGGCGCACTAAAGCGCATCCGATTCAGCCGCGCTCGAGCTATTTTCCGGCGAATCGTAAAGCGACGCCTGGAGCGACAATGCTTGTGATTTATTTCTGCAATCTAAACTAACTCGCTCTCGTTTGACCCGCTCGCGCGAGTCCTCGTTGCCGCCGCTGTCGCGTCGCATAGTGTATCCGCATCCTAGAGGACTCACGCGTATCCCAGCGAACGCATATTAAAGCTGGCTGCGCGGCGAGGTGAATTAAAAGTGTATTTCACAACTGACGCGACACTTTCGCGCCCGGCGCTCGTGGAGGACGCCGTTAAAACGTATCTATTCGCGCGAGCGATTCAGCAAACCGCGCCGCGTTTACGGCTCGTCCATTTCCGCGTCCGCGGGGCTGCGGACTCGCGCTCCGCCGCGAGGCAACCCGCGCGGTGCAAAGAGCCATCCGTTATTCCGCGCCAGACGATATTCCACGAGCGCGCTCAAGTATCTCGAAAATATAGAGCAGTACGCCGCGCGACACATTCGAGAGTGCGAACATTATACGTCCAAGTTATGAAAAGCAAGTCCGCGCTACTCTCGTTTCTAAAAGACGAGCGCCGGTCGTCGCACATATATTCGGGCCGGATTGGCGAAACGTCGCCGGCAGCGAAATATTTGATGAACTCCGGCGAGTTTCTTATAGAAGGCGTCTGGTATTTACATGACATTTGCGGCGCGAGTGCAATCTTCATTGGCGATCTTTCCGAGTACGATATTTCTCGCAGTATGAAATTATACTAGACGTTTCAGCAAAGCTGTGGGCAATCTCCGAAGAGCATATAGATCAAATTAAAATAAACGCATAAGCTACTACAAAATTGAGATTTGATACGACACATAAGGAGCAAGCACGGATGTCTTAGTGCTATTAAATACTAATATTACTTTTTAATATTAATATGATTGTGGGAGGATAAAATTGTCCAGTATGTTAAACGCACGTATCGAAACTGTTCGATTATTGTACACGGAGAATCAACCTTCCATACTTAGACCGGAAAGTGGGGAGGTTCCAGGTTCGAGTCCTGGCGGAGGCAGTTTTTTCGCAACATATATAAGAAATCTATTTGAGTCATCGGTTTATTGGGGGGTTTGGGATTTTAATAAAAAAATATATATATAAAAATTGGGACTCAAGGATTGGTCTAAGTATGGAAGGTTGATTCTCTGTGTACGATAATCGAACAATTTCGATACGTGCGTTTAACATATTGGACAATTTTATCCTTCCACAATCATATTAATATTAAAAAGTAATATTAGTATTTAATAGCACTAAGACATCCGTGCTTGCTCCTTATGTGCCGTATCAAATCTCACTTTAGTTAATCTATTTCAAGGAGCTTTCTATTATTTCGGTTTATCTACTACAAAATTTTCCTCTACAACGTATGCTCGCTGAGATATTACCTTCCGAAATTCGGGTTTAAGGAGCATTTCTTAAAAATAACTTTTTTACTATTAGCAAATCTTGCTTAGCAGATCTTGCAAACCTTTCAGTTGCTTTTATATTAAGCGAAGAGGTCGTTAAGATAGTTTAATATTTAAGTTTAATTTTTTTATATTACGTCAAGGAGCCAAGGGGAAGCCATCCTTAAGTTTCTCAACCTGCAAACTTTAAGGTGAGTAGAATTTTTAACTTTAAAACGCTCTCCCTGCCTCTCCCTCTCTCCGTACCTCTTTCTCTCTCTCTCTCTCTCTCTCTCTCTCTCTCTCTCTCTCTCTCTCTTTCAGGTATCTCAAATCTTTTTTTCTGGGAAAAGATATTCTTGTCCGATTTTGACGAAGCAAATCGTTCTCAAGAAAACTTGAATGATGACAGACGATATAAAAAATTTCACCGACCTTCGTTTGGTATAAAAACGGCACAAAGATGATCGAAATCTGCCAAGCAATGTAAAGGTTATTTTAAGAAAACACCACTTTGAAGCGACTTTGGAACTCAGAAGATTAGTGCGTTGTAGGAAAAACTTTTACGTGAACTTACGGGATTGCTTTCATCTGATTTATACGCTCTTAGAAGATTGCTTACCCTTACTGAAACACTATGTATATAAATGGTATATAATTGTATGTAAATTACATACAAATGCGTCGTGGCATGGAATTGTGTATATGTGCAGCGCGCCTCACCGAGCGGCGTTTCACGCCCGTATTTTCTAATTAATATTTATGGTCTCGCATCGACAAAGGCTATTCGCTAACTTATTAAGTTTGTGGCGGGATCGTAAAGCGGTTTATCATGCGTTTACGGCGCATCGATGCCGCTCAAGGCGTTCGGGCGACGATCGAAAGCGCGAACTGCTGATAAAAATTCCGCGCGATGGAGTTTTACTATCATGAGGAATTATCCTTCCTCCCTCTCCCTCTCTCTCTCTCTCTCTCTTTCATTCAACGCGGCGGATAGGAATTACCATCGGCGGCACCGATACAACTACCTCTTCCTCCCCTGGAAAAGTTTATACCACCCACACCGCAAACGCACAGGCACATAAGCGCATACACACGCATACACACACACACATCTGTATTGTCCCGTCTTCGTCTTCTCGCGTTATATTGGATTTCCCGCTGTAGTTACCGGGTTTGTTCCACGCTCGTAAACCCGCTTAAGACAAAATGGAACCCTGACGTTGTCGGGAGAGGCGTAAAAGTTGATTAAACGAATCAATACGAGAGGAACGTCGATCACGAGACGCGCGGCGCGCCACACGTCTCGAGCTCGTTAACATCCGTTCCTTAATTCAAAGAACACATTTGTTTCGGTAAATGGAAAATCAATCCGGGAGTAACTGATCGAATAATCAGCTTATCCTTCTAATTTAAGATTGATACGCCTTCCTGCATGCGATATGCGATTCCTGTTTATCCACGTCGCTGGCGTGGATTGATAATGACCGGCGGGATCGATCGATCGGTATTTCGGGCGTTTCCGGCGGAAATGCGCTTCTCCACGAGCCCTCGTGCGCTCTTTCCTCGCCGTGAGCGTTGCGAACGAGGCCGCGAGTCGCCTCTGTTTCCTAACATACCGGCGACTACACGCTGATACGACCGGTCGGGTCGCCGCAGGTCACGACGATCCTTGAGGACGTCCTCCCTGCTCACCGGCCGGGATCGAATTATCTGCTTAATGGATGGTAATTACTGCGAAGGTGCACTTAGCGGGGGAGTCGCGCCCGGCTTTACGCGGCACTTGTGCAGGTTCAAAGCGGTGGAAACGACTGCGTCTGCCTACAGGTCGCAGGCCGCCGTGCGATTCGGTCCTCTTCGGATATTAGCGCGCACATCGCGTCTCTTTTTTGTTGAAAAGGAAAGAAAAACTTCAAGAGAGATCGGTAAGAGATGTCTGAACGTGCCGAATGATTCAAGTTAGCGCGAAGTTTAGCTAAAATCCGATCTATAAAGCGAGATAATGCCTAAGGAAAGCTTTGGAAGAGTGTCTTCTATCGATTTTTCGATTAGCTTTGAATATTGTGAAGAAGTTAAAAATAAGATTTGTGCTTTTTGTACGCGTTTCTTGTTGTATTTAGGGATTGAAATAATCACTAAATCTGTCGAGTTAATTCCACACGAATTCTGAGAGAATTTGACTGTAAAAGATATTATTGAACTTTGTAACCGAGGAATAGATCGGTATTCTGCAGTAATTAATTATCCTTCCATCTCATATGTGCTATTTATATTTTAGGAAGTGAAATAGCTATTAAAAGATATACTATGTGTCTACGAAGCGAAATTTACTATGTAAATGGCAAGAGATAAGCTCTAAGATAAAAGTAGCTAAACGCCTGAAGGTTAATAACCCTGATATTTAAATCTGGACATTCTTACTAGTTTTTAAATTCAAATATTTAAACTTTCCATGTATAGAATATATGTATGTATATATTCAATATGTATATATACTTTTCATATTAAAGGTTTAAATATTCGTAAATTAAAAGACCAAAATCATAAGATTGTCCAAGGTTAAATTTCTAGATAGGTGTACTTTATTGAGGCAATCTTTCCTGCACTCTTCTACACAAAAATGTAGTAAAATAGAAAAGAATTTTTATTAAAAAAGGGAAAAACTATAATATATTCTCTCCATGCATGTATTTGATTATGAGGGAATTTACTTGACACCGTGAGATACGCGGGAAGAGAATAAGTAGATGCAGACGCGTTACAGCCAGACGTAACGTGGGTCTGACGCTGCACGTCTGTAACTACTTGCGGCGCGACGTTTATGTCTCGTATCCTAAAATGTGACTGCGTAAGGTCATTTTATTATACATGGTTGAATGTGACGTAAGATTCTCCGTGATTTTCGCCCTCATAAAGATTGTAGAATCCGCATAGAATATTAAAGAGAAATGTAGAAATACGTTAAAAATTGTAAAAAAATTTATAACATGAGCGCGTCTGTCATGTGATGTGTTATTAAATCATCTCGTTAATATATCGTTGAAATAACGTCGACATGAACTATTTTTTCGGTAATTTAAATCAGCTAGACTCCGGACAGTCGCGGACTGTTTTCACGGATTTTTCTTCAGGAAGACGGAAGTCGCGGCGTCGCGCTCGTAACGAACGGCGCGGCGGCGCTACATCGACATCGGTTATCATCCGAGAACGACTTGCAGAAGACTACGATTCACATGAGACGCCGACTGTCACGTGAACGAACGTGTCACGTCTCTTTATGAAAATCCGCTACACGCCGTGCAAAATTGACAGCGCGACATGTCGCTACACCTACGCGAAATCGTGACCTCGTTATTCGCGCGGATGTGGATTACTTGAATTATGCAGCCGTATCTCGTCGTCTATGTTCCGCCTGCTCGCTGCCGGAAACGAAAATTATCCTCGAGTCGTCACATTTTCCACGGCCGAGTTTCTCCATTTACCACGGGCTAAAATTCCGCGCGAATCGAGTCTACTTTGGATCAACTGCGAGGGAAATATTTCATCATTCATTCGCACTCTCTTTCAAAGCACTAAAAGATATACAGACTCACTTCCTCTTTACAAGGAAATATTAACATATTAGAATGTTAGAAATTTCTTGTGACTTTTGCGCCATCAGAAAACCATCCACGATTCTCAGGTCGACCGTATCGCGCTGAAAAAACCATCCCACATTCTGTTCAAAGCTACGCTGCTCGCGTACGCGTTCTTACTAATGATATCGAGCAAATGATTGTAAGGTACTTTGATTAAAATCGAATAAACATAATAATACGAGATGATAAATGCAGATTTAATTTGCTTATATTTGTAACTATCACAAAGTGCCAAGAGGATGAAATCAGAGACAGGGAACGGATTGTTGTTTAGGTTTTATGTAGCCTATATTTGCTGCGGAGTCTTAAAAAATAACTATGCAAAATTTAGTCCAGATTAAAGAGTTTAAAAGTTTCAGTTCGTTTCATCAGGGAGGCTGATTCTTTCCCTAATGAAACGAATTGAAATGATTACGAAACGTTAGACAAATCTACAAGAAACACACCTCCAATAATTCGAGAGTCATCCCCGAAATTATGAAATTATCAATGGGAACGCTTTGACTTTTTATATCTCGTGTCATCGTCAGTCAAAATGAATGACGTTTTACGCACGTATGGCCCTTTCCTCGCGCGACGTCGGCGTGTCCGCGCATCGCTAGACATGCTCGTCGAGATCCCGGCAGGCGAAGAGGCCATCAGGCGTTCGCGTTGCGGCTCGTTGACCCGCATTCACCCTGACACACCCTCGCGTAAGCATGCGAGCTCGAGTATGTGCTCACGATGCGTCCGTGAAACTTTTCGCGGCCGAATACGCGACACGATACGACATGCCGTGAAAGGAAATGACGACGACGAGGACGCAACGCAACGCGACGTGCCGGCTCCTTGGATACTCGCGTACAAGACTTCTTCGAATACCGCACTCTCTCCCTTTGCATAGTTAGGATGTCTCCTGCGCGCGAGCTGACGCGACGCGCCGCTGGTCCCCGGGGAATTCTTTTCGCGTGGACAGTTCCCGACCTTGACATTCCACGGGAATTTCAGTGCTCTCACGTCGACCCAGTTCGCGAGACTGGAACAACCTGGCTTGTCCGTGTCGTGTCCGCTTCGGGCGTTTATTGTAGGTCGCAACGTACGACAAGGTGTCTCTTGCAAAACGCACATTCCGAGAATGTGGCTTCTCCGCGGAGTGCACGCAGATTACGCTTTTACGGTGGTAAACTGTCTTGTGAGGATTTCGTCCGTCGCGATTTGCAAAATGCCGTTAACGTTAAGATTTTTCGACGCGTTCTTCTTGCCGACAGTTTTGTTTTCAATTAGCTTTTTCGGCCTTTTCTTCTATTCTTTTATTTATTTATTGACATTTACTCTATTTTATTCGTTTATTTATTTATATTTACGGTAAATTACTTGTTTGGTGAACTCAGAGAAAAAGACACGGCGATGAAAACTGTATAAGTGATTATGCTAGTATGTAGAGTTAATATAATATTATATATAATATAATATAATTAATATGTTATATAGAGTTTAATAAACTATGTGTATTACAATTCTACATTCAAAACTCATCATAATCGTCAACTACACGGAGAAAATATTATAGTTTTCTTTTCATATAAATTCTTTTCAATTTTATCATGTTTTTAGTAGCGCAGGAATAGATTGTCAGTTTCATCTTGTTGAGAAACATAACAAATTTCATAAAAATATAGCAAATTTTTTAATAATAGATTTCAGTTCCTAAAGTAGATGTAAGATGATATATCGACCCTCGGCTACAGTAATTTTTCTATAAAATTCTCCCTGTGCATATAGTTGCCATAATTTCATAAACGATTGTACAATGCGTATGGTTTAAGAAAAGAACATTGTGTAAATTCTTCTCAGTGTTTCGTACAAATTAGTATGAACAAATATGAACTAATATGAGCGAAATAAACTACGTCCGCGATTTATCTTTCGCGTGAGATTGCGAATTATCAGACGATTTGAATAATAACGACGACGGGGATGCCGCGGCGTTGTGCGACGCTCGTCCTGCCGAACGTGCACAGCAAGTTAACGACGTGACAGGAAGCCCTCCTGAAGGGTGCTTTTTGTCCGGCGCGACGTTTCCAATATCGCGGTACTATAGGGTGTATACATTGTGTAACGACGTACATTGTACGCGTCTCGTTTCCGCGTCGGTGTCGAGAGAGCCACTCTTGACCGTGGCAGGCCGACAATCTCGTCTCCGCAGGATCAGACGGCTTTAGTTAGGGGGGTGGATCAGGCGAAAGGGGAGCGCGGGCTCGCCCCGGTGCTTGAGGCTCCTTAATTAAGGTCTCTAACAACGGCCTCGCCCTTGTAACCCGCCACGCGGCAAAGATGGCTACCGTCGGAGGTATATATCCCCGGCGTTTGACTAATTTTACTCCTGCCTGCAGAAACGCGGGCTAAATGCGGAAAACGCGCTCGAGAATCGCACGAAAAGTCGCGGGGATTTCGTCACGGAGCTGCGCGATCTTCGCCAACTGGCGCAGCAGCTGCCATCGTTGCTAATTAACGTGAGACGATCGTCCACGCAAATTGGGGAAGTTTGTTCATCGCGAAAAATATGCTTTTCTATACGTTTTTTCTCATATTGAACTCTCTGATGATATCTGAGACTGAAGGCAGAATTCGATAAAACGTCTCGACCACACAATTCTAGTCATTTGAATAGCTTCGTTTTAATAATCGTTAATTGATAATTGATAATTCCACTCATTCATATTATTATAAAAATCGCAGAAGACTATTCGATTAATCGATTAAAATTTTCGTCGGTTAAAATAGTCAACAAATTAATAAATGAATCAATCATGTTATAAAATCACCAATAATTTCAGTGTGATAAAACTTATTTTTAATCAATATATAATCAATCACATCAAAGATTGATTAACAATTAATTCTATTAATCGATGAAATTATTTGTGATTTCATATATTACAACTGATTAATCTCGATTATTAATTTCCCGATTGTTTTAACCAGAAAAGATTTTTATCGATTAATGTCCAGCGCTGTTCTCATGTATATCGAAGAGGATCCTTTTCCTCGTAAATAAGTAAACAATAATAACGTCATCACAACCACATATAAAAGAAGGAACACTATGAAGTACTTGCAATGTTGAACAGACCGTATCCGAGACCGTATCTTTCAAGAAGCAGAATTCACGAGAACGACAAAATCGACGAAGCGCGTCTCGACTCGTAAGTAGAAAAGGGACGCGCGTGGACGGACACGCTCGATGGCACGCGCGTTCTCCTCTCGCGTTCGGCTCCTCCGCTCCGACCCTGACCTAGCGTCCCTCATTCCCAACAATTTCTGACCCTGAAATCCCAGAGTACGGTACGGGGGAGCATAGTTTCTCCGGCTCTCTTCGACCCCGATACTCGGAGAAACTGGGCTGCGCTCGTATAAACGATCGTACCCTAACTCGAAAACTTGCGCCACCGGCCGGCTACTCTTCTTTACGCCACCTCCGCGCGCTTTATGAAGGTGGGATTTATATTTCCTCTCTCTTTCTCTCTCCTTTTTTTTCTACCATTTATACGGTCCAATCTCGGGGAAAAGTCTAGTAACAATCATATCGTTCCGCGCTCGCCGTATACGATATATGGTAACGGCGCGCAAGGGAACTCTCCTCTCTTGCGTTACAATTACCGTCGCATGATCGAAATCGTTCGCGCGATCTACGCGTTCAGATAGCGCTATTAGCAGCCCCTATCAACGCGACTCGAAATTCCGATTCTACTTCCAACTTCAATATTCCGTTTAACGCCAATATTCTAGAGCCTGTATTCAACCCCTTTTGATTCTATTTAACGTGCTAATATTGCCGAGAGGTTCTCTTTGGAATCTTAAATTGGCGTTTTGTGCGTTTTTTTTTTGCCAATTAGACGCGCTATGTACACACAAGAAACTGTCATTCTGCTGCTAAGAAAAGCGACTGTTTAGTTTATTTTCCTTCTTCTGAAGGAGTTTTCAAAGGAGAAAATTTTCTCGATAACAGTCTCGAAATATATTCGCGCGCGCATGACAAATTTGAGAAAAGCTCATTATCATATACTCAAAAGGAGAATTTATGTTCTTTCCAAAAATATTATAAAATCTCATTGAAGAAAATGTTGGTTTGACTCTACGTAGACTTTATAGTAGATAAACCAAGTTTTTGTTTCAATGTAATATTCTTGATTGGAATGTTAAACTTATTAGAATTCAAAATGTACCTTCAACAGATTTGTTATGATGAACTTATGATAGATTTAGGATAGATATAGAATTATAAAATACTTTAAGCAAATAACGTTTACTTGGATGCAGTGTGTGCTTCTCTGTGTGTAAGACTTTAATTTCCATGTATATTAAACATATATTGATCCTTCAGAGTATACAGCTGTTAGAAAGTTCAGGTCGAAAGCGGAGTTGAAATTTCGACTGGGGAAGGAAAGAGTAATGGGTAGATAACGGAAAATTAATGAACAATTACGGAGAAAGAAACCCTTCCCTTGAATTCGCGCTTAAATCTCGCCACAGTTTCTCCTATACGATCGCGAGTGCGGGGGTGGTTTGAAAGGGATTCACGGCTGACTGCGATTCGCACAATCCGCCTGGTGATAATTCGTCGGATCGTGACGCCGCCGATAAATTCGCGCGCGGCGCGGAATGCGCGTAGGTGCATACGACCGGTCGCGTCATCACGGTCCAAGTTATGCGAAGGCACGATTGTGCAGCGGTGCGTCGCGCCGCGTCGGGGGTGGCGAAGGCGGCGGCGGAAACGCCGGCAGGACCGGCGGCGCAAATATTCCGGCCGTTCGATCGAATGTCGTTATCGCTCCATCATCCACTCGTGTCGGCTACCCGTGGATGCTGATGAATGCCTCGCAGAAGCTTTGCCAGAGCGGCTTTCTCCACGCGCTGCTGGCACGTCGGTCGTGAAAATATTTCGCGGAGGTATCCGCGGCATCTCTCCCTTTCGCCGCCATTCAAGGATCCGGAGCGTGCTCCTGCTGATCAGTTTTTGCTCCTCTTTCATGTTCCCTTTCCTTTCGCGCGAACGCCTGTCCCGTTCGCGGGCGCGCGATAGCGCGCTGATAATTCGAGGCTTTGCGCGACGCAAAGCAGCCGGGAAAATGTAAGGATCTGGGAGAGGACCGCGCGGGTGTAATTTTTCATTCGTCGCTCTGACGCGCGACGAGATGAAATGCGCCGATCGCGAGAGACCCGTGAAAATTCTGCGCGATTTTTATCCGCCGTTCTCATCGCGACAGCGCCGCGTTCAATCGCGATTTTTCGCGAGCGCGGCAACAGCCGGGGCGCGATATTTTCTCCCGCGCCGCGAACATTTAAGCACGGAGTTTACGATAACGCGAACGCGTACAGGCGATTCCGCGGTATTACGGAAGCATTCGGAGCTGTTCCTCTTTCACATTCCCGACGTTATCGCCGTGGCCGTCGTGGTCGGCAACCGTTTTTATGGATATTCATAATTTTCCGCGAGCTTTACCGTCATACGGTAAAGCTCATACGCGGATACGGGGCGGTGCGAATGATAACGCGGCACCGCGCTGTCGTTTCGCGCCGATGGATACATACGTATCTTAGGTCGTCAAATATCGAAATGATAGACAAATTACAAATTTAAATAAAGGTGAAAATTATATATTCGTTTATCTGTCATCGCTGATCATTTTGTCTAGCACAGTCATTTTTATAAGTGCGACTTAATGTGAAAAGTCGCTATAAAGAGATCTTTATATTAAATTTTACAAATACCTCAATTAAAAATTCTCTCTGTCTCTGTTACCTATATTGGTTAAATACAAAATACATGCGATATGACAGTGTTTGTTATTTATTTGTCCATTTTAGTTAATTTTTCGTATTTAAATTGTTTTTCCTATGATATATAAACGCATCAATCAATTAACTTCTCTCTCTCTCTCTCTTATATTTATATTTTTCTACCTTCTATATTATTTTATAATATTCTGTTATTTTTGCTACTTGTATTTAAATGCGCTTAAGGAGAAGGCTTCCCAGAGCGCAGAATGAATCTATTTCTCTTCCTTCGATTCTCCCTCATTTACACGAGATGTAGTATGTGAAGATGCGAAATTCGTCGTCCCATCGTATATCAGTGTCTCGAAAATAACTCTAGCCAGTGTGTACTTAGTTATCTTCTACGTTATTAACAATGCGGAAATAACGCTCGGGACGAAACGCGCTTTCCCGCGCGATCGCCGTGCAACTGCTGTGAAACTAATACTAATGAATCCGAGGGAGCATTCGTACTATAGCAACGGGGCGAAACGGTGTTATTATAAAGAGAATAGCAATCGGCTGCTGCCGATAGGCAACTCGTAACTAAATTGCGCCGCAATATCCTTAAAGGGATGTTTGCGAATCCACGAAGTGCGTTCTCCCTTCTTTCCTCCCTCCCTCCCTCATTCTCTCTCTCTCTCTCTCTCTCTCTCTCTCTCTCTCTCTCTCTCTCTCTCTCT
>NW_022639508.1:1850805-1851790 GCF_010583005.1 Odontomachus brunneus | reverse complement strand
TCTCTCTCTCTCTCTCTCTCTCTCTCTCTCTCTCTCTCTCTCTCTCTCTCTCTCTCTCTCTCTGTCTGTCTGTCTCTGTCTATCCCTTTTTTCCCCGGAACGATACTACGCGATGCGATGCGACGGTAGCGATATTTCCGGGCGCGGCGCGTTTACGATAATTGCCTTAATCGTAATGGCTCCGCCGCGGAGTTGCCCGGCGCGTATATACTTCAGGGCTTTTTCCGCACGCGGTCTAAAAGTGCCAACGCGATTACCGAAATGGCCGCGCATGGAAAACGCCCGCTCGCTCGCTACGTTACACTCCCGCAATTTCCCTCGTTCTGACAATTACCGAGAGCGAAAAACTCGCCCGGAGGTACGCGCGAAAGTAGCTCCTGCGATATTAGGTAGCAATCCTCGTTCGTCGCGTTGCGCGCGGTTTAAATGTCCGAACGATGGCGTGTCGATTTACCGCGAAACCGTCGCGCCAGATGCACATCCGAGAGATGCACGATTTCTCAGACATCATCCCTTTCGTTTTCCTTGCACGTCGACTATATGGAGTTTACATCGCGCGCACACATAACACACATAAGCGCGCACGCGAGAGCGCATTTTTCACGTTTTGCGATCGCGAACACAAGAAAATTACGCGCCTCTGCCGTTACACATCGTTACACATTCAATTTCGGCATATTTGTTCAGGTTCTATCAATCGTTTCCCAATTTCCTTGGTAACGGCGACGATCGCGAAAAATCCGCGCGCTACAGCCGCCTCTCTCCCTCCTCCTCCGTTCGTTTCCGTCTCGTCCCTTCACCGTGGCTTCGCAGAGAGGCAAGTAACGCGTTATTGCGAAATTCGATTTCTCGACCGTATCGGGATCTCGCGAGACGCTTTACGTCCGAACGCGAGGCAACTCCGTCTTTCTTTTTGGCCGGCGAAAAAATGGTGAAATGTTTCGTAATGCTCGCACACTCACGCCTTCTCCCCCCCCCCCCCCCC
>NW_022639508.1:1842613-1850795 GCF_010583005.1 Odontomachus brunneus | reverse complement strand
GATGACGTCGGTTCGGTTTCCAGTTGCGCGCCTGCCCCTCTCGAAGGCGGATTTCTCCGCGATAAAACCCGGCGAAACACGAGGCTGCTTACCGGGCGAACTTGTCCGCCTGGAAAAATGCGATCCGGGGAAAACTCGTCGAAAAATCTCAGCTCTTCGAGGCGCCGCTTACCCTTACATGCGCGCGCGCGCGCGCACGTCTGTGTCTGTGCATGTGTTTATCTGTGTGTATGCGAATGAGCACACGGTCCGTCCTCCTGTTCGCGCCCGGCTCCTTTCTTTTTGCAACGATGCAAGCATGCGAAACATTATTTCCGAGAACGCGATTCCGATTCGAGACACCTGTCACACGGCGGGAAGGAAAGATCGGAGGGGAGTTTCCTTTTTAACGAGTTTCATTGCAATCTCTTTCTTTTCTTTAAGCAGCCGACAATAACGCGAAATCGTCTCTCTGTCTCCCTTCCCTCCCTCCCTTTGAATGTTTCATACTTTTACTGTTTTGTATGTCTTTGTGCACAGTCATATATTGACTTATAACTGTTTTACAAATTTAACTCTAGAACTTTAGAAACGTGAGTTAAATTTATCCAAACTAATTTCAGCTTTATCGAGTCGCAAAAATGTTCATAAAATCGTATTCTTCTACCTTAACAAAAAAAAAAGAAAAAACATTAAATTTTTTGGGAATTGTAAGGGAGAAAAAATGCGCTGAGTAAAATTTATCCATGTTCAGATTTCACGTAATTTTCATGTTTAAGATTTTATAATATTAGTTTAATAATTCATTTGTATGATGTTTAAAGCGCTTGTAAGCATTGTTCCTTCAAGAACGTTATCTAAATGTTGCTTTTTCTTTCTCTTTTTCTCTGCTCTTTCAGAAATTCCACAAGGAGTGGCTTCTTATTTTTCGTCTGCGACTTTCTTTTTCTAGTGTGAATCGCTCGCGCATTGCCATTTAATTTCAAAGTACCCGGACGACGCAACGTCCGTTTATTTTCTCGATTATGAGGTCGCAACAGCCCAGCGGATCTCGCCGTCCTTCTTCGACTCGCCCCGTTCGTCGAACTCCTTCGCGTGCCGTCGCGACGGGGATGTAGCCGAGGATGACGCGAGCGGCCATGTTATTACCGTAATTTTTAAATTAAAGGTGCAGCCACTGAGAATTTATGGCTCGCGTTCGCGAGTTTCAGACGGCGGTGACTGCCACCACGCTCGGCGCCTTTAATACGAGCGAGGAGGAGGTATCTTGCAATGTGAGGTATCTGTTGAATTATTCATAAGAGTTGTTAATTGAAGATGATGTCGCTAAGTAATTAAAGCTACGGGCACGGGAACTATGTCAGCGCGAAATGCAAGTGATATATATTTTATATCAACATTTGATATCTGCCGCGTGCGGCGAGCGTTTGCTCGCCCGCGCGCTTAATTAGCGTAACTTCACGATCGATCAAAGTACACGTTGATCAAACGTTGGGGAAGTACGAGAATTGCAATGGAATTTTCCCTCTGACGCGGTAGTGGCGGCGCATGCAACAGTGAAGCACACGAGTCCCCAAACACGTAAAATAAACTCCATGCAAAAAAAGAGAAAAGATACATAGATAGTTTTATTTCCGCTCTAGGACATTTTCTCGGAGGATGTTGTACTCGAGACACAATTACAGAAAAATAAAATAAAAATAATACAAAAATAAAAATTAAAAAAAATGAAAAAATTAATTTGATAAATAATTTCGAACTTCTATGGGAAAATCTATTGAAAGATTCGACATAACTTATTGTATAGCCCAATAATTAGAGAAGAAAGAAAAGAAAAGAGATTGTTACTGTCGAATTCTTAATTAACGAATTTTCTGAATAAAGACCATAATGGTCAACCCAAATATAACGCAGTTTCGTGATTTTCTGTTCTTTCTTTTGATTGAACGCATCAAATTGAAAATGCTTTTACAGAATAAAAATGCAAACGTTAACGAATAGCTGGTGCTAAACAGTTACATGAAATGAGGACAAATTTTTTAAACAATTAGTCGGTAAATAAAAAAATTTTTGTTGATTTCATGCAACTGTTTAGCATCAGCCATTCATTAATGTTTGTACTTTCACCCTGCAAAAGCATTTTCAGTTTGACGCATCCAATTAGAAGAAAAATGAAAAGTACAAAACTGCGTTATGTCGGTATTCAGTGTCACCTCAAATAATAATGGTGCGCGCGACACTCAAGTGGAGCACACGAGTGTCTCGAGAGAACCATTGAGATTCTTCGCGTCGTTTTCCGCCCCATCGCCGGGCAAGTCAGACGCGCAGCGATAATGCGATTAACGAAGAGTGGCGGACGGGGAAGGGTGGGTTAAGGACTTGAAAAATCGGATTTATGGCGACTTCATCTGCCCTCGTTACCCGCCGTACAATTGTCGCGGATATTTACGACGTTTAGCGCGGTGTGCGCGCGCGAACCGCAGCTCGCGTATCGATTAATGCCGCGAACGCGACGATTTAAGAGCCGGCGGCCGCCGCGGGCGGTGCACGCGCGTGTTCCGGCGCAGTTTTCCAGTTTGTCACCGAATCGCGTACTAAACTGGGTGCGCGCCGCTAAATCGACGCTGCGTAACGCGACGCGCTTTGACAATGCCGGCGCGATCCGCGGCTTTGTCTCGTCCTGCTGTAGACGAGCCGCGAGAAAAGCTGTGATGCGGCCGATTGCTTCGCGAATTTATCACACGCGTGCTTCCACAGTTGTATTTTGACATCGCGCCCGTGAAGAGCAATTTAACACATAGACTGTGGGAATGCATCACACGCGTGATATGTCGGGAGTTGAGCTAAGTTGATCAATTTTGTTAAGTATCGAGTGTTAAAATAATTTCTGTTCAACGAACAATTTCCCTGCATTATTATAATACTAATTTATCGCGCGTGTTTTTGGTTGAATTCCGACTTTGATAGCACGCTCGTGATCGGGGGAGGAATTTAACACACACTGCGTCACATTGATACGTTGGAGCTGACTATAAATTAATTCATTTTGTTAATTATCAGGTGTTAAGATAATTCCTTTTGAAAGAAAAATTCTCCTGCATCATTATAATGCTAATTTATCGCGCGTGCTTCCGGTTGAATTCCAATTTTGACAGGACGCTCGTGATCGGGGGATAAATTTAATATATTAACTGCGGGGATGTATCCAACTCTCTGATATTTTGGGGTTGACTACAAATTAATTCATTTTGTTAATTATCAAGCACAAATAAAAGAAATTGTTCTGCATTATTACATAACCACTTGCACAAAAAAACATCTTATAAAACGTGTCAAGTCATATATACACACACACACATATATATATATATATGAAACTTTTATTAATAAAAAAGAATTCAGAATAATGACCAAAGTGTTAACATTCACGATAACAGAATCGAGGAACGGACCCGAAGGAAACTCGATGATGCGAAGATCAGGTAGTGCTTAATTAAAAATAAGAGAAAGCCTGTAATTGCAAGTTTCTAATCCCACAATCAAGAATCACGTTTCGTGCCGTTTCCTCGACGCACGCACACACGCACAGGCAAACGCATACAAATGCCAAGATCTCCAATCTCTCGCTCACGACTTCAACGGTACTTTCGGCAGCAGCTCGACATTTTTATTAAGAGAAAAAATGTATTTCGGGAAACAGCCAGTGAGAGAAATCCAGGCCGGCCCATATCCACGTACACGAACGCGCATGAATGTGCGCATGAATGTGTGTGTGTGTGTCTGTGTATACGTGTGCCAGCGTCTGTCTCTCGATGAGGCCGCGCTCTGCCGGGTGTGCGAAAGGAAATGTCACCGGCACGCGGTGACCTATATATTCGCTTCGGCCGCAGGTGCGAACCTTCCGACATTATTGGACATCGGAACATCGCGAACGGTCAAGTTCGTTCTCGGCCTCGAATGTACCGCCGGGTACATTCCGATAAAGCGATCGACACCCTGGCGTTTCCCCGCCGCCGTATCGCACGTATTGAAAACACGTAAGCGCGATTCGTCCGCGTTTTCTTGCCTCCTCTCGCTTCGATTCGAAAATACGGGCTCGGTATTATCGACGTCAAATATTTTCCCCTTGGCAATCTCTCTCTCTCCCCCTTTCTTTGTCCCTCCCACTCTTTTTCGACTTCTCGCTTTCGCGGCTATTCCTCTCTGTTAAGCATTGAAGCTTGTTCCTTCAAGACGCCCCCGTCGGCGTCAAGATCTTCCTTTCCACCCCCTGCGACTTCGAATGCGGTTTCGCTCGCGCTATACTCGTATTGAGACTTCGAGCGGCGTTTACTCGTCAGTAGTTTCGTTCTAGATTTTTCCTTCTTCCCTCTCTCTTTCTCTCGCTCGCTATCTACTCGCTGCCTCTGCAGGATGAGTCCGAGACGAGAATTTAAGAAAGTTCGTTCAATTTTTGGTCTTGGAACTTTTACACCGTGCTGTTTAAGAAGTTTAGAAATCCCGCCATCCCGTATAATTTCTAAAATGGTGCCTGTCTCTTTTAAGCCCGGGAACTTCTTAAATGCGCTCCGAAGCTGGTGATCCAGTGAAATTTTTAAGTTTGAATTTCCGTAATTTCGGGATTCCGTGCGCTTTCAACTTTTGACGGGGAGTTGCAGCGCGCGGGCGAGTCGAAATTTCGGTCGACAAATTTTCTCGCCCTTCGCGTGTTGCCGCGCGTTTCACCAGGCTGAGTAAAAATTTGAAATTTCGCACACGCGCGATGTTTGCGAGCGCTCTCACGCAATATCTCTTCTCGGCCCGCCGCTAGAACGTTCACTTATTTCCCGCGTGCGTCATTTTCGCGCCTTCCCTCGCCTCTCACGTCGGCCGCAATGAAATACCGCTGAGCCCCTATCGAAGGGATTAAGTCTTAGAAACGTCGGGATCAAAAGCGGAACGTTCGCGTTGCCGCAAAATGCAGCCGCGCGATGGAAACTCGCGCTGATAATCCTCGTAACTCCCCTGATATCGGATAACACGTGACGCGCCACGATAAGTCACGAGACTGCTGTGCTTGCGTACGGTATCTACCTTTCACGCACACGCGTGCGCACATGCGCGCACATACACACCCATGCCTGCACCATCTTGGAATTTTCTTTATGTTTGCGTTACTGGAGCGAGTTAATTCGATGCAGTCGCAACACGGGAGATATGACTTGCTGAGAAGAGCGACGATGTCGCCATTGGTCGGCTCGCAACGCCATTTCTGCATTATGCGCACATTCGTACACGAAGGGGTGTCCCGAAAAACGACGTTGCCGCGCTGCTGAAATTTAATTCCCGCGAGAATTTACGGGGCCGGCCTTGCGTTATTACTGTTACTTGTTCCGAAATACGTAAGATAAATTTAACGTAAAGCAGAGAAAGAGAGAGAGAGAGAAGGGGAAGGATAAATAACGAGAGAGGAAACGAGACTCTTGGATCGAATTCTTGGTTAAATCCGTGTTAAGAAACGAAATACGAGATAGGCGGACGAGATACATCTTTTGACGCGCCGTGAGACGCACGGAAGCTTTACGGTATCGTCGTCGTCGTTGTCGTCGTTGTTGTAGTAACAGCGTTTTCTCCACGACGCGACGTGGAATGCTGCTTGAGGTAGAAGCTCGCGCTCCGTGCGTCTCCTTTCTCGTCTAGTGTTGCATATCAATGCAAATTTCTCGGTCGAAAATTATTCTCCGACAACGGAGTAATGCCGCGTCTTCTCGTTGTTCTTCCCGATCGATCTACGACGAAACCTCCCCAGCTTACGTTAACGCGGATTCCACGCGGATAGCGTCGCGACGCGCCGCGAGCGTTCGAAATCTCCGCTAAAGCGATCTCCGCGGAGGCGCTGCAACAGAAAGATAATCGCCGACGGATTACAATTTAATTCCTACTTTTTGCAGACCCACCGACGCCGTTTCTTCTCATTTTTTCTCTCAGAGCCTCCGCCAAGCGGCATGAGAGAGCGAGAGCAAGAGTGTGAGAGTAGAAGAGTGCGAGAAAGCTAGAGTTGGAGAATGCGAGAGTTGGGGAATGCGAGAGAGGGAAGGAATTGTTTCTCTTCATTGTTGTTTTCGCATTCGACATACAGTATAAGATTTTAAAATATTTTAAGAGAATATCAAATCTTTGCCATACTTTCACGAACGTGTAAGACTATTGCGGAGCTCCAACACTCCAACGTGTTGATAAACGCGAAATCGACGATCTCTTATACACGACTGACACGGCCATAAGATCCGATGGTCCCGGCTGAACTTTGATCAAGATCAGCTTACGCTACACGTGTCTTTGTGTGCGATTGTACACGTGTACGATCTGTGTATACATAGCGGATGTATGTATATATACATATGGATGTATATATACATACATACACAGCGACTGTGCTAGTTACCGGGACGCCAGATCTCGTAGAAATTCCGACCAAATCCGCGGTTAAATCCCCTTTTGGTCCTATACTACCGCTTAGTGTCCGGGATTGCCGAATCGGGTTCGAATCGCGGCGCTTTGTACGAACCCGATGTAAACGGCGTCCTAATCGGGGCTCCGGCCAGCTCAACTCGCGCGCGCGCACGGCTACGTACATCCGAGAATCCGGTGTAATAAGTCCCCCTCGGCTGCGAGATCCCGTTCCTTCCGCGCGCTCGCTTTTCGACTTAACTAATAATCAAGAGCCTGAACCCCGAGAATTTCGCCGCCCTAGGCGAAACGCAAAAGCGGCCTTCCCCCTTCCTGCACACTCGATATTTCGCGCGATGAAAGCTCGGTAATTAGATTACAACGACGAGAGAGTAGAGTAGAGAGAGAAAGAGAAAGAAAGAGAGAGAGAGAGAGAGAGAGAGAGAGAGAGAGAGAGAGAGAGAGAGAGAGAGCGCCCAATTACGCGCCATTGCAATGCGCATCGCGACCGCGGTATCGACCATTCTTGTTTTCTTCTCGATTCGCGTGCAACACGGAAAATACCATACACGGGAACTGGCTAACGGCAATTCTTTTTTCTTCTTTTTTTATTTCCACACTGGTCGCCGTGTGTTTTTCGGAAGGGCGAGTCTGTTTTTAATTACCACAAAAAGCGACAGGGGCGAGGCGCCGCGAAGAGGGCGGATGAAAGGGTGAGAACGCATCGTTTTCACGTTGAATCCCGTAGCTCGGTGAGCGGAGGCGGCGGCTTTATCGTATAATAAAGCCCGCGCGCGCGGCAGCCGCGCGTACGGGGTAAAAGGATCCGGGAATAGGGGGACGGTGTTATGCAAAAATATGCTGAATTTTCGCCAAAGTGGCCGGCGAAGTATGCAGCGTCGACTTCTGGCCGGCCGCGTCTGTCGCGGCGTCTCTGCACAACGACGTCGGCATCCGCGCCCGCGTTGGCGTCACGTGGATTTAACCGTCGAAAATTGCACGTATCTCAAAAGCCGCCGACGGCGAATATGCACGACAATTCCCGACTTTTAATTTTCCTCGCCATCCGCCGCGCCGCGCGTTTATTCCGTCGACGACCGTCGCGCGTTTTCATATCCCGCCGCACGATTCCGATCTTCCGCGTGCGTTTCGCGATTTTCCCACATGTACACGAAAAAAGAGGAAGTAGAGAGACAAAGAGAAAGAGAGAGAGAGAGAGAGAGAAAGGGTAAGAGAGAGGGAGGGAGGGAAGTAGAGAGAATTCGCCAAGTTGGGATTTGCGTGATAATCGCGTCGTTGCACAACGACGCAGGACTGGATGTGCGCGTGAGCACGCTCAACTCCAGCATGAAAATTAATAAAGAATATTACGGCGCTCGACGATATGCGACTCGCGTATCGTACGAATGTGTTTCATTTATATTGGCAAAATGGTTAAATTAAAAGTCCCTTGCGACTTACCTGGACAAAAATCGCCGCGGTGTTTAATAAACTCCGGCTGGGGTGAATGATTGATGGACGTGATGAGCGATTTTCGAGAGAACAGTAAAAAGGCGTACAGTGTATATATAATGAAATTATTAATATATAAGCGGTACGATGATATAACTGGTGTTCAACTATATAATTATAAACACACATACATCTAAGAGTCGAATTACGAATTCCGGACACAATTTCCAGCGGAGTGATATTTTTAATAATCTCTTAGGGATGAGAGAGAGAGAGAGAGAGAGAGAGAGAGAGAGAGAGAGAGAGAGAGAGAGAGAGAGAG
>NW_022639508.1:1820581-1842364 GCF_010583005.1 Odontomachus brunneus | reverse complement strand
AGAGAGAGAGAGAGAGAGAGAGAGAGAGAGAGAGAGAGAGAGAGAGAGAGAGAGAGAGAAAAAGGATGAGAAATCCAGATTTTCACATTTGGATGAATATCCTTCGTAACACCTAGCCGAAATATGGTATCGCCCTGTAGCTAACGTTTCTCTTTGGAGAGAAATCGCTGGAGAAATCCAACAGGGAAATCCCGTAATGTTGAAAGTCCCGTATCTCGCGGCAAACGTATGGAGGCTCTTAAGCGGTTTGTTAAATTCAAGAAAGGCAGTGCATCAGATCCTCGCTGCCGGACTCGTGTTTCTTTAATGACGCTGCACTCATGCTCGCGCGGCTTAATCGAATACGCGTCGTCCCGGAGACGACGAACAGCACGCTTTTCGCCTCACCCTTACCAACCTTAAGCACCCCCGCACTTTTTCGGCGACTCTCCGTGGAGCGATATAGCGAGCCGCGCGGTTGAATCCATGAAGATGTTGGGAGGGCTTTTTGTCTTATTGGTTTCCCACCGGCGCTCTCGCGACGGAAACACTTCTGATTCACCGTGCTACGGTTTCGTAAGCAGCGATATTTCACCACCACCTCTGGCCTCGCGTTCTTTCTCCTCCACCCCGGTCTGGGTGTATCCGGGAAAGATGTATCGCGCGTCTGTTATTTCTCCGATGCCTAGAATAACGAGGATATATTGATCATTATCTTAAATGATCCTATAATTTACGGTCCGGCGATATTATTTATCAACTCGATGTAATGACGTATTATTGAATATAACGGGGCGAAACACGAGCCTGGCGATACAACCACGCCTGCGTTCGTTGACTCGCGATGTATCTCATCGACATTCATTCACAGACTTCAGGCGATGCTGGATACCGACATAACGCAGTTTCGTAATTTTCACTTTTCTTCCAATTGAATGCAATAAATTGAAAATACTTTTACAGGATAAAAGTACAAACGTTAATGAATAGCGAATGTTAAACGATTGTACGAAACCAATGAAAAATTTATTTATCATCGGTCGGTAAATAAAAAATTTTTATTAAGAAAAGAAATATCTGAAAATTTTACTTGTAAGATGTAAAGTTTATTTTCGTGAAACAACGTTTATTTCTGTAAAATATAAACTTTTGTCACAAATAAATTCTCGATTCATGAAATAAACTCATTATTTTTTTTTGTGGTGTACAAATATTTGACTTTTAATATAGAGAGAATATATATATATATATATATATATATATATATATATATCCTAAGTAGAAAGTTTAAATATTTATATTTAAAAATTAGGACAATAAGAATATCCACTCAAAGTTAAATACCAGTTAATACCAAAGTTAATGCTATTATCATTGTCTCCAGGCATTAGTACTTTTATTTTTACTGTTTCACTAGTACGACAAAGACAGTATACCTATGGGTACATAGCTGTCCTTTACATTACTTTTAAACTTCTACAAGAAAATACAGTCTATATATATTAGTCTACGTATTCGTTACATACAACTAGGACGTAGGATGCGAATTGAAGTTACTCGTCGAGCTGAGTGAGAATCGCGCAGTGTAAACTCCGTCATGCGTTTTCGTTCTCCCGATCGGGGATATATATGTATATACATCTAGAATCCGTCCCGCGGCGGCGGCGTGTGAGATACTCGAGCGAGAGAGACGATAAAACAGCCCGCCGGGAGCGTTATCCTAAAGCGTTAAATGAAAAATTGATAGACGCTTAAATGCGCATGATACGCGTGAGCTAGCGCGCGATAAAGGCGCGATATCTACAATCGAAAATACGTCACCGTCCGATGCATCACTTTTGTTCCGTCGGATCCGCGACTACTCTTGACGTTAAGTGCACTTCGCTGAAATATGGAGATAGCCGGGCGGAAAATATGAGTAGCGGCCGTGTCCGTTCGAATTTATACAGCGCGGAATTAGTGTGTGGATAAATCCCGCTGCTCGACTCTTCCGATTTTTTCGCGTTTAATGCGCCGACTTATAGAGATGTGCGCGTTTCCTGTCCCAATTCTCTCCTGCACTCACTCTTTCTCTCTCTCTCTCTCTCTCTCTCTCTCTCGTTCAAGAGAATGATACGTTGGCACATTATCTCCCATATTTCTGGACGAGATCCAATTAAAATAAAAGGGCCCGTTATTTAAATCGAATTCGGTGGTTTCGCGACATATCCCGATGTGTGCTCAACTCTGCCAGCCGTTTATTTATGATCCGTATTACCGCGGCGATCTCCGTCGCCCGATTTCTCCCCGATAGCCTCGGCTTCAATTTCGCGCACTAGAGACGCGTTTCTCATCCTGCCATAGCCGCGGGGCGACGCGGCGCCGCGCGGACACGATTATAATTAAAAATTATCATTCTCGCGAGTGTTTTGGCGCGTCCAGATCTAATCAGGGACGCAATTAAACGGCCCCGCGGGGGTAATACGTGTCGCGATTTTAATTAAAACGTCACGCCCGCCGAATGGCGAAAGATATCGCGCGCAGATTTTGCTCGGGGATTACGCCTGCTACGGAATAATTATACGAATCCGCGCTGGCAATTTGTTATTCGGCGAATTAAACGCCTCGTCTTATCGATGAACGAAACGAAATGAACGAACGACTGCCTGGAGGTGCTATCTTTCGGCGGTGTGTTCGAACGCGCCGATTTTCGGCGTGACGCCGACGTCGCGCTCGCGCAATTACGAGAAGAGATTAATGCAATATTAAGAGCTTGGAATGCGTCTCAGCTATACAATTGCGATCGATGTCGTGGAATTAGCTCCGTTTTGTCGCGAAGAATCCTCTAGATCGTGACCCGAGACATCCCTCGTAGTACTTCAAGACGCCAATTACGTATTATAATGGCTATTTAATGTGCAATTATTATTTACGATTATGCATAGTTCAAAATTAGAATAGAGCAGAGTTTATTCATATCCATTCCAAATTCTCTTTCCGTGCTATTTTTGATACTCTGTAACTGAAAAGTCATAACTCCCGTTAATAAATGATATTTATTTATAAAATTAGAATCCCAGCAAGTTATAATTCACCGGGAGAGTTTCGGTGTTTCATTCGCGCGTTCGATAAGCGACACGAATTTCCTCCTGGCCGTTCTGGTTCACGAGGGGATTGCATCGCGAGGCTTTGCAGCTCGCGATGATTTCGCGACAATTCAAAAACTCACATTCGCTGGCGCACACACAAGTATGGGGGGAGGGGGAGAGGTGGAAAAAATGTCAAATGAAATTTATCACGTGGATGCGTGATGAGAAGATGTATATATCGCGCGGCGACACGGCATAGCGCGCTACGAGCGATTAATTGAATTATTTTCGAACAAACATTGTATTCATATCGACGTCGGAAATCAATACGATATTCGCTCACGTGTCCGTGCTCTCGCTATTGGCGCGTATCATAGGAACAAGCGAAAAAAAGAGGGAGAAAGAAAGGGTATAAATCGCCGAAACGCTGGCCGTTGCAGATAAAAACGCCCCTCGCAAATAATTCGAATTTGAACATTTTGTGCGTAAAAGAAAAAGATCAGAGAAAAAGAACCAGGACGGATATAAAAATTACGCGAAAGTGGAATCTCGCGCGAGTCGAACGCTTTCCTCGGTCTTTGCGGTGGCAGCGGGCTGCTTTTCGCAGGACTAATTCGACAGATATACGTTTCTCTTTGCCGCGCTTGTGCTACAATCGCGCCGCGGAAGATATCGGGTCCTGGAGCACGTCGTTCCCTCTGTTTACATCGCGGCCACGGTTTAGTCGAGTTACACGGTAATTGGTTTCGCCAGGTAAGGCGAACCGTTTCGCCGGAAATCTCCGCGCGGCTGAATGCTAGAGGGTTTTGCCCGGCCACCCTCGGTCTCCCTCGGATGCGCAGAACGCCGCGGCGTGGGTTGCAACGAGGAGGGTTAAATTGCGAATATCCACTCGATGGCGCGGGGAGAGGCGGGGCGGCGGAAAAGGCGGAAAGGGAGAGCCGCGAGGGCGAGCGGGCAGGTGGATGAGACGTTCACGATGGAGGCTCACGAAAGGAGGTTTACGAGCGAGCGGCCGAAGCGACGGGGGCACCAATGTTACACAGCCAGAGCTTTCGCACTCCGGTTATTCGGAGTGCTCGAGGATAGAGCTTTCTCCGAGTCGTCTCGACACCGAGACCATCTTCGTCGCGAGGCGCGATAAGCGCGGGTGAGTCTCGTCGCGAGGGAATCGTCGAGGTTCTGGTCGTCTAACGAGAGGGAGAGCGTGAAGAGACGAGGGAAGGAAAAGAAATAAATAGATGGATAGAGATGAGTTTCAGCCAACGTCGGACATTGATCGATGAAAGTTTATTTCATCACTATATTAATCGACAAATCAATCATAAAAATTGATCAATCGCTATCACGAGTAATTTTATCGATTGGAGAAATCAGTTATTAATCAATGTGTAATCAAATCAATCAAAGTTTGAGTACTAATTGATTTCATCAGTCAATTAAGTTATTCGTGATTTTATACGCGATGATTGATCAATTCTGAGAATTGATTTGTCGATTGTTTCAGTCAACAATTTAACCGATTAATGCGACTTTTGGATATTGGAAATTTATTTTGAAGATTCTGGACATGTTACTGAAGGAACAGAGTTATATTAATTCAAATTGTCATCCAGGAGACGGTGCTGAGCGAGATAGATACACGATGTTATTTTCGAAAATATATCTTTGAAAACGCGAAAATTACTTTAAAAACTATAAAATGTAATAAAAAAATAGTTTTCTCTTAGCTACAATTCATGGTAATTATTCCTCTATGTAATTACATTTACACAAATCTAACATTGTTTTCTCAGTGTAACAATGACGTACTTTGTAAAATGAAATGAACTGAAGGCAGGTTGTGAAAATGAATAAAAAGAATTAAATAAATTTACAGGTCGGTGCTTAGTACACGCACATAAGCAAACTGAAATGAACAATTTAATAAACGAATGAATGGACAATTTAATTTAAACAAAGGAAAAAGGATAGATAAAGAGAGAAAGAGAGAGTGCGCGAAAATCCAGCTTAATGTCGATGCCGGTTAATCCGTTTTGCTGCTTTCGTACACACCGCGGACTTCGCATCCCGGGAGAAAGAGAGAGAAAGAGGGAGTGAGAAGAGGAAGATGCGTTGAATCCCCTCATAGTTACATCATTGAGCAGCCTGCTCTCGCGCGTGTACACGCGAGAGTTGTTGCATGCTCGGTGCAATTTCCACGCGCGGCCCCTCGATTCGCTGGATTTATATAGTACTTAATTGAATTATAACCGTCGGTGATGTGCAGAGGCCACCGCTGGCGGCGGTGGTGTTTCAGCTGGGAAGAGCCCGTAACACAAATTGGCCCCTTATACTCGTTGGTTTTAAGACCGGCGCGAAGGGTGCTTTAACCCCGCGATGGAAACGAGGTCGGTTCGGCCGCATCGCGGGGATGTAAACGCGGCGTGTAATTCCGCGATCAAACGGGTTTGAGCCAATGCGCGAGAAGCTGAAAGGATGCTAATCTGCCCGCTTCACTCTGGACGACCAGATTCGCGAAAGATTCGAACTCGTAGCTGGTGCGAGAGTTGAGATACTCTACTAAATAGTTTTAATTGACATTAAAGAGTGGAGAACACAGTGGTAGCAATAGCCGAGTTTGAGTATCGACTCGAGGGATCGGAGAATTAACTCCCCATCCTCTTCCAAGCGGGTGCGAGGAAGAGCGGGGCGGCGGAGCGAAATCGCGTTACCTACATCTTCTCTCCGACAAGTTCTTTCCTCCCTTCTCCCTCGAACGCCGCTCCATCGACGAAATAATACGTCCGTGAGAAACGTTTCAAGAGTCGTTTATCGATCGTCAATCCATCATTAATCCTTGGCTGATAAATTCCCGCCGTCATTCCGCGAGCGCGATGAATATTAAAGATAATCGCGCAAAGTGATCCGATAAAAGGCTATTCCGCTAATTGAGCCAACAATATCAGGCCCGGGCGGGGTGTAATGGGCGAGGAACCGCCGCTCGGATTGTGGCGCGAGCGTCACGAGTAATTGGCCGACACACGTTTGGAATATGCTCGCCTTAGGGCAACTAAAATTAACGTTGGATGCGCGCGCGAGAAGCATCTTGGCCTGGCAGCTGCATTATCATATTATTCATATGTAAATGTAGTCGGTAGAATAACTTCTCTCATTGTCTCCGCGCGCGTTACTTAGCATACGGTGTGATCGCATGCTGTTTTGTCGCCTTCCTCCGTCGCGCCGCGAGGGCGAGTATGAATAAGTGAAAAAGTTTCGCTCGCTCGCTCGTTCGCGAAGTTCGTTTAATTTCAGCGTTTATCAATTTACCCGACTCCAGCGGTTTTATTCTGTTCGCACGAGTAATTCCCGCAGGGAAGTCACATCCGGGTTTATTATTCCCGTCGAAAAGCTTCGGATCGCGCGCGCGCGCACGCCTCTACCTCTCTCTCCCTCTCTCCGTTCCCTTGAAACGTCTCTCGCGTGAATTTAATCGCCGATAACTTATGTCATCGTTTTATTTGCTGATGCGAGATACGAGCTATAAATCGACCGTCGGTCGACATTACGGCGAAAATATTCAATGGCCGCGCGACTTTTAATGCCCGGCGTTAAGAGGGCGCCGGCCGCTCGCGCGCGGAGGAAATGAAGCCCGATCCGAAAATAAATCTGTCGTGCCTTCCTGTCGCCCTCCTCTCCATCCAGAGCTCCAGCGAATCGATGATTGGGTCCAAATGAAGGGACTGCGTTGAAAATTATATTTCACGGGAGAGAAAGGAAGACACGACGATGTGGCGGAATTCGCAAATGTGAGAAAATTCGCGATTCACGCTTTTCTGACCCTCTCTTAAAAAATAAAGAGGCGCTATAAAAGTAGAGATGTATTTCGCGCGATATTAATTTTTTGATTTTTTTAATGTAGAACGACATGCGCTTCGCAGAATTCACGTTACAATCCGCAACTTTCCTCAACTGCAATGTATCTCTTCTTATGTATAAGATAGAAATATGTTACAAAGACAGAAAGATATGGTCGCAATACTTATAATATTTACTGATCACTTACGGTGAGATAATTATTCTAATATTCAATCTAGAGATATATATATATCTCTCTCTCTCTCTCATAATATAACACCTTATAAAAGCAAAAAAAAAATAATCGCGATATTCATAACGGTTATTAATAATTTACGTCGAGAGCATTACGTCGAGATCATCTCGTTAATTTTTAATTTAGACGGGGACACGCGCGTCGCAGGATTCACCGGTGTGCTTAGGATTAAAATGGAGCAGGTTCGAGTGCGTCGATCGAAATCGAAGCGATTACGCATACGGGGTGCTGAGTTATCGTCAGCTGCAATCGTATCAGGACATGCATACGTACACGCTGTGCTCGCGCCACGAGCGCCGTGAGCGCGTACGGCAAACAATATGCGCTTTATGCAACCGGCTACAATTGGAAAAATATGGTAGCGCCGGACGAAAAGGGACGGGTCGCGCGCGAGCGGGCGCGTTTTACCTGTTCGCGCGAATCGGATTGAAAAATCTGATGCGGATTTCGCGCTGTTTGTTCACGTAACACGTCCGTGTGCGCGCCGTTTCACGACGCAACCCTGAAAATGCAAAACAGCGAACGGCCGAACGAGCGCGATACTCGCGAGAACTCGCAAATAATAGAAAAGAACAGTGCGACAGAACGGGTCGAGTGAATCCCCGAATATCAACCGATGAGCAATCGACAGTCGACGATCCCGTCTTATCCGGTACGTCGTAATTATTGAAAGTCGCGAACAGGAGGAGGAGGGGCAGCTGGAGCGGGAGAAACGGGAATTGTAGTTATCCCAGGGATCTCTTCATCGTGTCCCGGGATCGGCAGCCTGGCGAAAGATTGCGTTCCCGTTAATCGGGATTAAGGACGGAGATTAAGGGAAGCCTGGATCGAATGCGGATGTTGCAGGCTTGCCGAACCAACCGGCCAACCTCGTCGACGATTCGATAGTCCGCGTTGCCTCAAAATGAAACCATAATATCGAGAAGGTTGTTTGCGCGCGAGGCGTGAGCGAAGCTCAAATAATTAGACGTTGCTGTTTGCGCGGAAAACGCTTTACCCCGACCGTGTTACGGTCGGGAGTGGAAGATGAATTTCGAATCAGGAACGCGATATAGTTTCCAAGCTGAAATTTGTAGGCTTAAAACGAACATTTCGAAAGTCAAGTTTGGTATTTATCACTATAATCGCAGATAATTAATTGCTATAAATTATGTGATCCAGAAAATCATTTTTTAAGTTAAATTCGGTAAACTATCTACATTAATTCTACATACAAAACTCGCATATATAATAATTGCCATTATCGTGACTTTTTCTCTGAGTATACACTTACAGCGAATTATAAAAATGAAGAGAAATCACGAAACGATTTACAGCGAGAGATCGTCGAAATCGGGATTTCGCGAGCAGTCCGGGGGATTCACCGTCGCGATTTTATCGTGCTTATCTTCGCGACAGATACACGCTGCTCAAAACGATGATTGATCTCAGCCACCGTCGAATCCGCGCCTTTACGAGTGCATAATGTAGCCGAGTCGTGAATAATGAAAATTTAATTGCGATCACGGCGAGCGCGGGGGAAGCCCGGCGGAGTCATCGATCTATCTACGAGGGAGGGACGGCCGCGCTCCGTCGCTCTGCGGTATCCTCGAAAAAGTTATTGCTGTTGAAGCTATTGAAGAACGTGAGCTGACTGGAATTGGCCGGCGCGCGCGAGTTCCCCGAAGTTTGCCGGAAAAGGCGTCGCCCTTAGCAACCACCCTCGCTGCTGGTCGCACATGAATGGCTACACGCTCTCTCGAATACCTCATAAATGTATACGGGAACCCTGTCTATTAGCAGTCAGCGAAACTCGTTATAAATCAAACGGTAACAGGCGAGTGCGCCGCTATCCGGAGGGCGCTCTGTTATCCGTTCCATATCTCTCTCTCTCTCTCTCTCTCTCTCTCTCTCTGAATCGTAATCGTCTAATAACGAGTCGTCCGTTCGTCTAAAATTTGCAACTGAACACCTCCCCGCCTATTTTGACAATGCTGAAATAATTGGTATAGACGTAGAGAATGTTAAAATAATAAGTGTGAACGAAGAGGGAGCAATCGCTACATTATCGTAATTAAATGCACGGGAGACGAGATATGCCTCAATAACGTTAATTAAAACGTTGCTGTGTGTAATAAAATATTATAATGTAATAAAATATGAATACGCGCGCGTGTGCGTGAAAGAATCCGCGCGTCGTTCTTTCTCGAAATTATCCATTAGCGCTGCGCAACCAAGCGAATGCGTAGTTGATCTCTCGATCAATTCGACGAATTTCGTTAATTCCGCGCTTCGGCTTACAGCCGCAAATTTTGCAGCTTGCGATCGCACTTTTACGGACGGTCTGGCGCGCTACGGAAGCAAAGGGTTGAAGTCGCGCGAGTGGCCCGCACTTAACAAGCGTAATTGGAGCAGGTGGTCGACCGGCTTTGCGGTTTCCTCGCGTACATAACCGTCCGAAGTATTTTACTTCCTATACACGGCGGCGACGGCGGCGTCGGCGGTGGGCGAAGAGGTGTTTGTTTATCGAGGTTAAACCTCGAACGATATAGCGCACTCGCGAAATTTCTCGCCGCGGAGATGGTAGTGGTAGTCCGGAACTAATGAATCGTCGAGTCGAGCGATCTCGGCTAAAACTTCGTCAAGTGGAGCAATCCGATAAACGACTAACGCGACTATGCATCAAAGGTAACGCGAATAATAAGGCTCGCGCGAAGTTCGAGCGCTTCTGGCGCTTAACGAGCGCCGCTTTTCCTCGCGAGTCTATATATACCGCGGGTATATATTCGCGCACGGCGACCGCGCAAAAATACCTTGTGACACGGTTAGAATGCATCTGGCGCGACTCCGCAGCCGTGTAATTACTACGACGGCAACGGCGCGGTCTACATTATGAGCCGGTGAATCGCGCCGAGAGAGCAGAAAGAAGAACAAGAGAGAAAGAGAGGAGCGGAGGAGGGAGAGCGAGAGAGCAAAAGAGTGAGAGAGCGAAAGAATGAAAAAGCGAGAGAGTAAGAAAAAACGCGAAAAAGAGAGAGAGAGAAAGGGAGGGGGGGAGGTTATGCGGTCAGGGCGGCGAGAGCAATTAGATCGTGCGGCCCGAAGAAACATGAAACCACGACTCACCGTCGAGCTGAGCTGAGACACCCGTAGAATCTGAGGTGAGACACCCTGCAGTGTCGCCACCAGCACCTCGTCGGGGGTAGGCGGCCACGTTGGCTCGATAATGTCCCCGAAAGTGAGTGGATAATTGGATTGCGCTCTAAGATACCGGAACAGGAAGCTGATGGAGTTTCGGAGGAGCGACGAGCCGCCCCACCCACGCTTTCGCCCTGGTTCACCCCTTTCGCCCCTCGCTTCACCGCGCCAACCTCTCCGGCCAGTCACCTGCCATTAACTCTAAATCAATCCTTCCGCGCCGATAAAGTTCCGCGTCCCTTAAGGAAGCGTCAGCACCTCCGCCGTCTTCTACTCTTCACCTGCTTCGCCTCTTTCTCGACGGCGAAAGCTCGCGCGTCACGCTGGAAAGTGCATTTTACTTCGGCCGGAGATAACGCGTCGCGGAGTCAGCGCGCTAAATCGCCCGGTACGAGCCGTAACGCCGGTTATTAACGACCGCCGGGTATTTAGTCGATAGAAAACACTCGGGGCGAACGGTCAGCGACTCGTCGACCAGCGTCCGTCTTGGGAGCAGTCTGGGAGGCGCAAAAAGGCGGCTCTCGCGACTCCAACTCGACGAGCGGAGCGACGTGTAACGGCGGTTACGGGGAAAAAGCGGTCGGTGCATCTTACGCGGAAACGTTTCGCCCCAGCTTATACACCTCTTTCATCTCTTTATGCACAGGCGGGCCGGGGGACGTAAGAAACACGGAGGAGCAGGAGGTGGAGGCGAGAAAGACAGCACGGGAGACAGAGAGAGAGAGAGAGAGGAGCGACGAGAAAAACTGGCGGAAAGTTGCAAAGA
Source organism: Odontomachus brunneus (assembly GCF_010583005.1). NCBI lineage: Eukaryota > Metazoa > Arthropoda > Insecta > Hymenoptera > Formicidae > Odontomachus > Odontomachus brunneus. Next base: position 1,831,281 of record NW_022639508.1, on the reverse strand, counting down.
AAAACACGAAGGAAAATGCGAATCGTCCGCTCGACATAACCGGAGAAATGTTTCCCGATCTCTCGCGTTTCTACCTCGCTGCTTGCCTTTGACAAGTACTAATACGAATTTCGTCGGTTCGCCTTATTCACCCCCCCCCCCATCTCTCCCTCCCTGCTCCCGGTTCCTCCCTCTCGGCCGCCACTCCTCGGAGTCCACTTTAACGCGATATATCATTGTCGAATATTTTCCCGCCGTAGTCGTTTCGGTGAGAGACAGCAGCGTAGCAGCGAATTACGGGGCTATGGGCGAGATAACAGATTTCTTCGGCGGGAAAGTCACTGTTTCACGACTTGGGACGGAAAATATAGCTCTGTGTAGAATGGATTGATAATGTTATATAGCGGCGGAATCATTACTTCTTGCCTAAATAAAAGATCTAGAGAAAATCCAGAAAGTGAATGTACATAATTATGTACACTGAAGTGCCTTGAAGGGTTAAAACGCGCCGCGAGTGAGCGCGATCGTCTTTGTCGTCGTCTGTCGCGAGAATTTACCTGAATTCCCGCGCTTCCTGCTACGTTGTTGGCGAGAGATAACGCGCCCGCGAGCAGGTCTATATAAAATTCAGGACTCTCGAAAGTCGACGTCGCTTCGACGATGAAACGAAAAAGCGCCCGCGGGGGACGGCGCGACGGTGGGAACGTTACGCGACTTTTCATGTCGTACCCCGTGGTCGATTGTGTTAGCATTATCGGCGCGGAATGCCGTCGATTTCGCCGTGGATTTATACGGATGTCTGCTCCGCCTCGTACGCGACAGCCTCACTTCTCGGAGGCAATTTCGCCGACCTCGAGGAGAGAAGAAGCGGGCCCGCGACGGAAGAGCGAAAGGGGGTGCTGAGAGAGACAAAGAGAGAGGGGAGAGGGAGAGGGCCGTGTTCTTCGCGGTGTTCAACGCGCGCGGAGAAATTTCGCTATGAAATTGCCGTTACGTGATTGTAAATTGCTGTTAACGATCGCGCGGTGGTTATATGCCGAGGTCGAGTATTAATTGAGGGTTTCGCGGCCGAAAGTCGAGCACGTCCGCGATTTATTGCGTTCGCTTCAAGTATGAAGCGGTATTCCAACCGATTCCTACCGCACATACCGGATCGCGCCCCGGAAGCCCTCGCATTACGTACGATTGATATTGCCGCATAGAAAATGCGACTGATGGTTGTTCCGAGCAATAATTGATCGACAGGTTTTATCTCCTCTCTTCTGCCGCCATCGCCGCCACCCTCACGCGCGCTTTTCATAGTGGTTTGCTGCTACCGCTAGGACCTGCGGAGAAATAAATTACGTATCGTAAAACGGCCGCGTTTTCGTCATGCTCGGCGCATGCAGAATTTTTATTCGGGCATTATGCCGGCTATATTTACGCAAAACGAATTCCACTGTTTTTTTTCTCCTCCCTCTCCCCTACTTTCTTCGTTCCTTTTTCAATTTTCCTTTTGGTTCTCGCGTTGCACTCGGCCGGCCGGTTAATGCACCTGCCTGCAGGTCGTTTAATTATTCTTGACATTACTCTGAAACAAGACGGGCGGGAAGGCAAGAGGGCAGAAGGAGAAGCGGGGTCGAGTCAGGTCGGGAATAGTCACCGGAAGGGTGTCCGGAACAAATGGCGGCGACGTTCTTGAAACTCGTTACAACTTCGAGTCCGCCGGTTAATTTGTTGTTTGCGCTCTGATTCCGCGACATTCTTTCGTTGCACTTCGCCGAAAGGGCAACGAGCGAGGCTGGAGGGGAGATTAGCAGGATACTATGCAACTCGAAGGAGGAGAAGGAACGCGCGCACATGTTCGAATAAAATTTAATTAATTTGTTCTCCGTCCGCGAAGATTTTTAATAGCCGCTGCGTCGTCTACCAGCATTTACCGAGAGCGAGAAGAAGAAGGAGAAACTCTCTCTCGTTCACCTTTTTTGCCCCGCTTACTCGCGGTATCGACGTAAAAATGGAATGAACGACTTCCGTTCACGAAGCCGAGCTCGCGCGCGCCGGTCTACGCTCCAGATTGCAACACGAATAGTTACGTCCGGTTCTGCTGCGCTCGCCGCCTCCCGCCGAATCGATATTTCGTATATAAAAGCGTGCCCTACATTTTCATATGTTTTTACCGACGGAAACGTCGGACCGCTGGCTGAGCACAGTGGTGCCGGGTTACTTCCTCTTTCTTTCTTTTTTTTTTTTTTTTTTTTTATCAGGAGACGCGATAGCGCACATCTCGCGCCAAGTGAACGCGCCAAGTGAAGCGTGAGATCGGTTGCGTATATTTATACGATATCTCTAATTGATCGCATGCAATATTTCTCGGTCTGCTATAGCGGCTGATTCGCTAATTGAGTTCTAAGTAATTTCAATCGATTCCTTAAGGTCCAATTGAGAAAAAAATATGAGAAAAACCCGTCTTTATTTTTGCGCTTTATTGGAAGGGATATCTCGACACAAAATCCGAAATCGCTAAATTTTCATTAATGAAATTTCGTTGTCATCGACAAATTTTAGCGTAGATTCCACAGCAAATTTTTCGCGAACGGTGGACTGATACGACGGTGAGTCGAGAAGTTAAAGCGGGGTACGGATTAAAGATAGATTCTTTGAAAATACCGTGAACGACACAAACGTCCTCGATGTAGCCGGCGTATAAATTGGAACAATACGATTAACGGATTATAGGTGTGAAACTCGACTGAAGCATCACAGAGTGTTTCAGTAAAAGTGAGTAATTTCCTAACAGCGTATAGATCAGACAAAAATGATCTCATAAATTCACACAAAATGTCCTCCTATGACGAAATATTCGTTTTCGAAATTAGCATCTCCAAAGCAGTGTTTGCAAATAACTTCGGAGGCGAATATCCTTGCAGGCGTGTGTTGTAGGAAAAATCTTTATATAAACTTATGAGGTTTCTTTCCTCTAATCTATACGTCCCTGGCAGATCGTTCAATTTTACTGAAACACCCTGTACAACGTCTCGCAGCGCGCTGTCAAGTTATTTCGAGAATTCGCTCACGTTTTCGACAAACGAGCCCTTTTGCTCACAATCTGTTTCGTCTCGAGGACGTTTCCATCTTTATGACTCTTTCTATCTTCTCTCTCTCTCTCTCTCTCTCTCTCTTTTGCTCTACCGATCCCAGTCCGCGAGTGCTTCGCAAATCGAACGAGAGTCATCTTTGCTCCATTGAGCGTACTCGACGACGCGATCCGAACCGTCACGTTTGATCGGACGTTGACGAATTCCGCGATTTGGACGGGAGCTTGCCGGCCGCGCGCGACAAGGGAGAAAGTTTTTAATCTTTCCGCTGGAAGCCGGCAGTATTACGCGACAGTTATCTCGAGGATAGTACGTATACTTCGCCCGTGAGATTATCCCGGGATTAAGGCTCGCATTACGACGAGCCTCGATTACTGCCGTCCATCGGCAGAATGTTTGCCGGTATTATCCGAATTAAAGGGGATCCCTTTAATTAAATGAAATTCCGGCCGGGTGGAAAAATCCCACGAGGCCCCACGTCTGCGTCGGAACGCGTCGTTGATCTTGGTACCGTGGCGGAGGATGTGTTTCGATTGCGTTTTTAATCAGAGAGATCCGCGTCGCCGTCGCGCGCACGTCCCAGCGTTCTCACATCCCACCCCTTCTTTCTTCAGTTAAATCATTGTCGGTCATCGACTGTATCGACTTTGATTGTATTTTTCACTCAATTTAATTTAATTTTATTTAACTTACAGGTTTGCCAAGAAGCACTGGATTATATTTTTAACTTAATTTGATTTGATTTTATTTAACTTACAGGTTTGCCAAGATTTCTTCATCTTTAGAACCTAAAAATAACGTACTTTGTGCATTTCTGGCTATTTAGAAGAGCTATGCAGAAGTTCAGTTTTCATATGTATTAAACATATATTAATCCTTGAGAACATGCAGATGTTACAAAGTTCATGCCGAAAGTAGGGCTAAAGTTCCAACTCGAGAATTGCCGATATCGCAACTACGCTTTTATTTTACTTTAAACTATAATTTGTAATATTTCATGTCGTCTGAGAAGGACTTACTCCTTATGATATTAGTAAATGCTATCTTATTTCCTTCCCTTCCGTTTTCACGGGATTGTATTTTTTAGTGCGGATGCACTAAAGCACTTTTCATATCGGCACGATTAAAAAATTGTCGCGGGACGCGCGGGGGTGTAATTCAAGTTCAAGCGTGTCGGATTGAGTAGGTCAAATCATTAGCACTGCGTTGCGAGGGAGACTCCAGGGAATTAATCTCGATGTGATCGGACGACTTTCGGAATCTATCGAATTTCGACTCTCCGCGGAAAATTTATGACTGCTTCAAGAGTTCATCTTGCTTATAAGTTAGTTAAGGAACCTTACAAGTATATGTGTGTGTGTGTGTGTGTGTGTGTGTGTGTGTGTGTGTGTGTGTGATGCGATATTTCATCAACCATACGCGCGAATTGATCGCCGTTATTCTCAGTTTCCACGTCGTGGAACTGTCGGCACTTTCGCGGAGAACGATTTCAGGAGGTCGATTAACGTCGTGGGTCAACCCTGCCGACGTTCCGTCGGCTGTCAAGATCAGGACGACGACGACGACGACAAGGAGCAATGACGGTCGGGAAAGAGTGAGAGAGCGGGAGTTCGGAAAGTAACACAACGGCGCTTACGATTATTGCTTCGGCCTTGCGGACGATTAATTTTCGCCGACATTTTTAGCGGTTACGACGGCGGTGGAAGCCCCGGTTCGCGTGGTTCCTGCGCAGTCGGCTCTAATCGATTCCGAAACGACATTTTCACCGGCGACGCGTGCCCGGCATTTGCGAGAGAGCTCGCGCCACGGATACAAAAACGAAAAGGGCAGAGCGGAAAGAGAGAGAGTGAGTGTGTGAGAGAGAGAGAGAGAGAGAGAGACAGAGAGACAAAGAGAGACAGATAGAGAGAGAGAAGAAAAAGCGCAAACGCGTGATCCAATTCCGCGGTAGACCCGGCGCGTGTTGAAAAGAGCGAAAAAAGCCGCGCGCGCGCGCGCGAGTCGCGTTACTATTCGCGAGAATTAGCAAATGGAGCGACAACGTTCTGCGCTTTTGTGCGTCGCGCTTTTGTGCGTCGCGCTTTTGCGCGCGTTGACATATCAAAATGAAATTACGGAGATTTCCCCGTGAAATCAATTTGCACCGCGGACACATTTTGTTCTTTTTCTTCCCTTTTGCGTGTTGTTTTTTTGTTACTTTTTTTCACCAGCGCGACACATGATCGGTCGCGCGCGCGAGATAAATTACAAGTGCTCGATTTTACGTGAAATTTGAGATTCTACGGCCGTTTGAAAAATTAGTCTGCGACAATGTCGCGTGTAATCGATTTCAGAAGACGACGGCCCGCCGCCGCATCGATAACGATTCCGTAATCGTGGTGACGAGCCTCGTTGGAGGTGCAAATTCATTCGCCCCGTGATCTGCGCGCAAATCCGCCGCCGTTAACAATACGGCGATAACGATTTCGCGCCGAGAACGACGCTATGAGCGCGGAGCACTTAAAAACGGTCGGTCCGCGCGATCGCGGATTACATTCGCGAAATTTATTCAAAGATATGGAATACCTTATCGCGGCTGGGGACGTCGCGACGCGAGGCGGCGTTTCACGTCGTTACGAAGCAATCGTTGCTCTGCAGACTTCCGTGGCGCTCGAGATGAAAGCGTCGGAATTCTCGGGCGCCCCGCGTGATCGCGAGAGAAGAGAGCGCTATTTCTCGTCGCACTTGTGCGCCACGATTTTTCTCACGGCGAGCGTGACCGTACGTTAAGAAGCCGCACGCGGAGGGACGTACAAGAGCGCGATGACGGGGAGGTGAGATAGTGGAAGCAAGAGAAAAAGGCGCAAAAAGGAAAGAAGCTGAGGAAACGACCAGCTATTTCGCGAACGCGCAATTATTTAAATGGCGCGCCATTAAGGACGCGCCCGCGCGAGTCTTGCGCGAGGCTGAGAGGATCCCGGGATCATACGTGTCCGAGATGTTATCCACATCGCCACGGCTTTCTTCTCGCGATTTCCATTTTAATTAATTCCTCGTGCCGGACGCGGAAGGGCGGATTTGTTCGCGGTCGCGTGACCCGCGCTCCACGCGCGCGGCCGCCTCTAGGAAACTGCGGTCGCGGGTCAGCGTTGTCGGAATTGGCAGACGTAAAACCGGCTGCTTGATGGATTATTATAGATATATAGTCGCGATAATGGGTAGTCAGGGAATGCGAGAGCCCCAATTATATCGCGTTGGAATTCTGAAATATGTTTACATTCGTATTATTCGACTCCCTAGACAAATGATTACGCGAATATTCGATCATTATTTGCGTGAATAAAAACGAGGTTCTCAAGACGAAGGAGAGGACAAGCTGAGTTTCTCTAGCCACAGTCTAAATCCCTCTCGAATTGGAAAAACGCTCAACGGACTCGACGACTACCCGACGGATTTTTATAGACATGTAATCGCGATAATGGCAGTCATGACTTGCGAGAAGTTGAGTTACCTCATTGAAACTCTGAGGTACGTTCATATTCGTATTATACAAACCCCTGGAAAAAACTAGTTACGCGAGAGTTACGTATCCAATCGCTGCTCGCGTTAATAAAAATGAGCTTTTCAAGATGGGCAAACAGAATTTCTCTAATCACAGCTCGAAATCCTTCTGTCGAGTTAGAAAGATACTCCAAACTCGACGACTATTTAATGGATGATTACACACGAGAATTGTACAGTAAAAATTACTGTAGAATTTTGTGACCGAGGAATAGATTAACATCCCTCGCAGTGATTCACTATATTTTCATTTTATATGTGCTACTTATATTTTAAGTATTGAAACGTCTACTGTTAAAATCGCACGCGTATATTAAAGGAACAATTGCACAAACTGTATGTTTTATTTGCGCGATATAAGTTTTTTCCAACGCGATATAAATTAGCAAATTAGGTTTAATCTTAATGGTATTGATTTACTCCTACTTTGATAACTTGACTTTGACCATCAGCATACTGAAAAAAAAGATAATAATAGTTACTAGATATTTAGTAAAATAGTCTCAACTCGATCGTTTAGTAGATATAACCAAATGTTTGGTCATAATTAATAAATTGGTTAATATTGACCAAATATGTAGTCATATGCACCAAACGATTGAGTTGAAACTATTTTACTAAATATTTAGTAACTATTACTATCTTTTTTTTCAGTATACTGATGTCCAAAATTTCCCTTTTCATTTTCTTTGGTGTCAAAATAGGTGTTGAGTGAAATAGTGAGATGAAAGTAGGATTAAAATTTCAGAATTGCTTCGTATTATTCATTTGGCGTAATATTTAATATTTTAAATATCTAAAAAGACATAAGCTACGCGCAACCTGTCTGTCTGTTCTCTACGAATCCTTTGACTTATCTGGACTAAATTTTACATAGTTACTTTCTAGTACTATGCGGAAAACACAGTGAACAACTCACCTGTTCCCGCTGAATTTCATCTTCTTAACACTATAATAATTCGAGCAACGCCTGCTTCTTAGCATGAATGATAGACTTTGCTGAAAGTCTATTTCTGAATTAATAAAAGCATCGAATTTCCCTAGCCATTCTTCTACCTTCTTCTGAGTTCTTCTTTCTCTCCGACTCTCGCACGAGCTGGAAAAACGCTCCAAGCCCGACGTCTTCCTCCGAGCCGCCACGATCCCGCGCGCCGTTTTGTCGTGTCGCCGTGCCGTAATTTACGTCGAAAGTTGCTTACGGAGGCACGAAGGTTGCGCAGTGCTGGCCGGGCCGCTTTTGTGTACGGTTAATCGAGATTAAGATTGATTAATCGGCAAACGTAATTCGCGGAGCGTGGGCGTGATAGTTCGCAGTCACGAGCGTTGCGGCCGCCGCACTCCCCCGTTCTCTCGCATCGCGTATTATTCCCCGTATTATTCCGTTAAAATGGAATTTCGCGTTACGTCCGAGTTAATGCCAGACGAAAAACTGTCCGAAGCGACGGAAAGCTCGCTTTAATGCCGAGATACTAATTTAAAGAGCCGCTATTGAAATACGTAATGCCGCGTACGCGTCTTCCATCCCTCTCTCCCCACGTTTTTCCCTTTTTCCGTCCTCTCTTTCGCTCTCTGGCGTGCGCGGAAATCTCTCGCGATGAAAACCGGATCGAGAAATGTGATAAGGGAGGGAGAGACGGAGGGGATCTCTTAATAAGTGGCGTTTCAAGAGCGTAATAAAACGTTTGCGGATTATGTAAAGGAGGTTTTTTACGGTCGGCGATACGCAAAACGCGTTAATGGCATACAAAGGCAAAGAGGAGAGCGGGATGACGGGAAATGATACGATGAGAGGTAGCTTTCGCGGTCGCGAGGTATCGATTCGTTCGGCGGTGGCGCTTCTTATATTTCATATGCGTCACGCGCGGAATAACAGTAATTATCGTTAATGTAATCCGCGTGTTGAATTATAACGATACGCGTAAACGACGGAATCACTCCGGGATTACTTCCATATAATAACGCGATAATTAAATTTTTTCATTTCTTTTTATCTCGACGGGAAATGTGCGTTATCAATAGAGAATAAGCGAGCGAGTGAGTGAATGAGTGAATGAATGAGAGGCAGAGAAGGTTGAACTTATATTTATGAACCTCAACGTGAAGCACGATTGAGAGGAAGAGACTAATTCGACGAGGAGTTTATCGCCACTGCACCGGGATGTCTCACGACGCGTTTTGGAATCACGGTATCGATTTAACCCTTTGACTGGCTGCGATATATACATATACCATCGTGTCGTCGCTTCACGACACCGCGATGGATATAACGGACACGTCGTACGTTATCGATTTTTCTCGCTTGTATGACGGCGCGCGGCATGACGAGCCGCGGAGCTGGAAATTGTGGCGTTCTAATAGTCGGCGGGATTTTATAGACCTGGTTCCCGGACCTCTGCCAATGTCGTGCGCCGATTTATGTGATCTCGCGATCGTCGACGTGGTGGTAGTAGTGCCGCTTCGTTAACTATCGCCTTACGCGCGACGTGATTCGTCCACTTGTCGGCGTGTCGCGAGCAATCGCCCGGCAATCGAGATCCGCGCGTCTCTGCGGGAGCGCGAAGAAAATACAATAACAATATAAAATAATTCTTTATCGTGGATGTGTGTGCTTAGCCTTACAATTACAATCGCGCCGAAATCGAGCGAATCTCCCGGTCATAACTTTTCTCATATAAGATGATTTTTATTCAGAGTTAAATCCAGATTCATCAATTAAAATGTAATGTATGCGATATTTGTATTTGTAATTACGACTCGACTCGAATGAAATTTTTTCGGATTTTTTTGGATTCGACACGAGAATAATCCTTGATCCGCACACCAATGAATGGCTCCATCCAATGAATGCGAAATGAACGGATATATTCGCCCCTGGGTCCAATGTATCGATCTACTTTGTGTTGTTAATTTTTATCGGCACGTGACGAAGAAAGCGACTATGAGCTTTTCCCGGTGTCGATTACCACATGACGACGATGAAATATACCTTCCTTCAACGCAGGAGATGAAAGACTTTTTTTTCGCGCGGATTATATTCTACACGGCGTGAGATATTTAGGTTTTCATCGCCTTTAACGATTTCCCAACTGCTCCGTGCTCGCGCGAGCGGATCAATAGTAATTGTTGTCACGGAACTCTCGAACTTTTTACTCTGAATCGAATCTCATCGACGATCAATTCTAATTCCCCTCGTCGTGGCGCGATCACGGGCGACGAAATCGCTTGAATAATTTTGATACGTCGCCTGGTCAATTTCGCGACGGAGCAGGGCGGAAAAATTGCGTGAACGAACTCCCGAGAGACGTTCGTGGGAGTCACGTAATATTTTCGACGGACGATCCTTTCATTTCCCTTTTCATTTCATTCTTTCATTCTCTCTCTCTGTCTCTAGTTCTCTCTCTTTCCCATCACGACGAGAACGTTTCCGATGCAGAGGGAATTGACGTCGCTTGAACAATGACTCATTCGCGGCCGCTTATAAAATGAGATTTACCACGGCGACTTTTCGCACCTTCTTAGTTTTCCGCAGACGACTCCTTAATCACGTTACCAGCTCACTCGTTCGCGCCGTACAGCCAGGGGCAATCTAATTTTCCGCCTAAAAGGAAAGGGTTTTAATCGCTCGTCGCCGGAAACCGCTTGTCCCCGGCGGTTCACCGAAAGGTGCACCAGTTTTATTCCTTTTTTCTCTTTCTCTCTCCTCACCACTCATAACATATTTACGGAGCTCGCCTTAATTACCGTCGCCTCGCTCGCTTGATTAACCGTCAGGTTGCATCGGGCAAGTAGCAAAGGGGTGTTTCGTGGCTCTTACTCGTCGCGTTAAACGGAAGTCCGTCGCGATCATTGTCTCGCAATTATATTTTACGGTATTCGCGATCTGCGTCGACGTTTACTTCGATTCTTCGCGACGTTCGTGAAACACGCTCGAGCGATTCTTGCTCTTCGCCGTCGCGAAAGTGCACCTGATACTTTCGACGCCTTCTCCTTAGCTCGGCACGGGAAACGTGAAAGAGATAGATAGATAGATAGATAGATAGAAATAGAGAGAGAGAGAGAGAGAGAGAGAGAGAGAGAGAGAGAGAGAGAGAGAGAGAGAGAGAG
>NW_022639508.1:1808506-1818935 GCF_010583005.1 Odontomachus brunneus | reverse complement strand
AGAGAGAGAGAGAGAGAGAGAGAGAGAGAGAGAGAGAGAGAGAGAGAGAGAGAAACACGCCTTCACGGTCCGGCGGCGGAGTGTTACAACTTCGTATGCATCGGCAACAATCCCTGCATCCGCTTCCGGTCGTGCTTGCGCGCGAGCACGAGCAAACTTCTTGCCGGCGCTTACCGGCGACCCGCCGAGTCACGCGGTCAAGATTTGCAATTCCTGCACTTTTCCCGCCGACCCATGCCGTTCTACGACCCTTCCCACCCTTGCACCACCCTCCGCCCTGCCGTCACGGGAGCGGCCACGTCCGCGAGGAATTCTAAATTTCCTCGAAATTGAATGCGACGAGGAAGTTCGCCGCGATTCGGCGCTTCCGCGGCCGGTTGGAGCGTGTAAAACCGGTGTGGTAACTTCCGCATGCGGCACCTGCTCCAGCGAGAGGAGGAGGAGGGAACACATTGTGGCTGCTCGGTTATGGTCGCGCGACGATATTTAGACCGCCTTTAGAGCGAGGGAACCAGAGAAAGAGAATGAGAGAGAGAGAGAGATAGACAGACGTACGGAGAGCGAGAACAAAAGCGAGAGAGAGAGAGAGAGAGAGAGAGAGAGAGAGAGAGGGAAAGAGGGCACACAGGTGTGCTGAAGTTTAACTTGAAGCTACCCGCTGCCGGCTCCATGGGGGATTGTTGCTTCGTACACGTTCCTCGACGCGAACGGACTCGTTTATCTTGGGATGATTGCGTGATTTATGCAACTACACCGCTCGCAGCCGCTAACGTGACTCGACGCGTTAATTGTCTATCGTCGCAATTATCCCAGTCGCCCGTGTCGTTTAGACGCGCGTCTCTCGATACATCACGAAGTTCCCGCGCACGTGACTAGAAAAATTCATTTTTTAAAACTTTTCATTCAATTTATCACTCCAATTAGCTTCATCTCAGTCAATCAGTTATCTGATTGGCACAAGGTGGTGTTATCGGATCTTAAATATTAATAATCTTTATTATTAAACTCTTCAGTGTCAATTTAAAATGATCACGCGATTCCTCCTCCCAGAGCGGATTTTTCTTCTTCTTTAAAATATCTAAAATAAATTTAAAATAAATAGCGTATCTTTCCAGATTTCTCTTCTCTAAGAATTTTCAAAAATAGAATATGCAATATATCCAATTTTCTTTACAATTCTTCATTCGCTACAAATTAAAAAACAATACGATAGTTTAAATAAATCATAGAAAATTTAATATTTTATTACATTTTCGGGCATACCGTTTGATATTCTAAAAAAAATGTTGGAAATTTATTTGTAAGATATAAAATTTACTTCTATGAATAAACTATCAAATATTTTCTTTCAGCGTGAGATTCTGATTGCCACGTTACTTTACAGGACTATCAGGACTCGAGAGATAACCTAACTTTACTTAAATCAGGTAACTGATTAGAATCAACCTATTCAGGAGCATAGGGTGAATGTCGGGTGTGCATAATCTCATTCTTGCGCGCTGCGAAATTTCCTTTCTTTTTTCCATCGCAATCGTTATCTCATTCTTTATTTTTCTCTTCGGGGCAATCATCTGATTTCCAAGCACCCGCCTAAATCCCGCGTACTCGACGGTACTCTGGCCTGCTTCCTCGCGTGTCCACCGCGTCACGTCGTTGCCGCGGCGCAGCGTAATCCGGCCGGGAAGCCGGTTACGCTCGCCCTCATTAACTCGCCTCAACAATGAGCGTGGGTGTCGGCGTAGTACGTCGTCGTGGGGTCCTTTCAACCTCTGCCTCCCCCTCCACCACATCCACACCCTTCTCGAGACCGACGCCAATGGCGCACGCGCGAGCTGTCCTGCTCTCTCTCACTCTCTCCATCTTTCTCTGTTCCTCTCTTTAACGATAACGACGACGACGACGACAACGACGACGACGACGACGACGACGACGACGACGACGACGACGGCTACGGCCATGGCAACGACGACGACGACGACGACGGCGATGGGGGACGATGCGTGTGGGGGTGGTTCGCGCGTAAAATCGCGCCGAGCAGCGGCGCTCAGTCGCGCGAGACACGTCGCGGGGTGCGGTTGGATCGTCGTGGTGATCGCGGTAGTGGGTGCCTGCCTGCGTGCGTGCGTGCATGCGTGGGTGCGTGCATGCGAGCGTGCGTCGGTACGTTCATCTGTCCGTCCGTTGGTTCGTTCGTTGATTCGTTCGTGCGAGTGATTCAATAGAATAGAACAGAAGAGAGACAAAGACGACTCCCTGCCGTCCTCGCGGGGCTATCTGTGCCTTTCGCGCGGGGGTGGCACCGACGAGATGCGCGCGTGCCGATAACGATAAGGCCGCCAGGGATGTGCCTAGCGGGGGGCACTCGGGCCCTCCTGCTCTTGGCGCTCGTGCTGTGCCAGCGTGCCGGCCGCGTCGATGGCAAGAATGATAACTGTGAGTACGCGTGCTTCTTATCGATGTAACTCGGCGGGAACAGTCCAACGGAATATGCGAACGGCAAGAGGCAGGGTTAGTTCAGGTGTGCGGTATTCGCACGCACGGAATTTTCGCCCAAGTGTTTCTGTCTAACCGCGCTCTGGACAACCGTGGGGATTCGACTCGACTAGCTAGAAAGCATCCTCCCGCGCGGACGTCTTCGAGGCAAACACGCGAGCTGTCGTCGCTGACGTGCGCGCGAGGATGTCTCAAATGCACGTGCGAGTCGCGCGAGATCTCGATCCACTCGGGTCGGTATTTTCGATCGGACACGAAATTTGCAAAATCGCTCGGATACGTCGTTTGTGACGGTTTAATTCGCTCTTTCATCTGCGGAGCTCGCGCTAAGGTACACACACATACACCAGCCGGCTACTCTGTGCAACGCGAGTGCAGTCAAAAGGATGCTGATTAGACGACGATTGCAGTGTAACGCGATTTATAATAAACTGACGTAATCGCGCGGACATCGTGCGTATCGCGTCAGAAATATCGCGAACGGAAGTACGTGTCGTTATCGTTATGTACGTAGCTGGTAATGAACTGTTATGAATGACGGTGATAAATTATGGCGGTAGATACGCGTTGGCCGTTGAACCGCCGCGTAAACGTAACTTAGCCGTCGGCGTTATCCAGGATGCCTGAATCTGCGCGATATCCTCGCCTAAGCTCGCCCCGCCAAATTAAGATACGGATACATCATGTAGTCGAAATATCGAAATGTCGAGGGTCGTCGACAGGATGTCGTCCTAAAATGTGCTTCTATTATAAGAACACTTCGAGCTTTCCTTTTATCCGAGACCGCCGCGTTTCGGCTTTCACATCAATTCTACGATTCAGGAGTTGCACGCGGGTCGCCCCGGATATTTCGCCGACCCCGTTAAAAATGGCCGCGCGACGCGAAAGCGGACAAGCTTTACGAGAATATTTCCAACGGTGTCGACGTGTGTTCCCTCTCAAAGGAGAGCTCGCGACGAAGAATTTGTGGACTGTTCGTTTACAAATTTATCATCGCTTGATAACCGCGAAGGACGCGACGGCGCGCGCTATAAATTCTTGCCATTAATATCAAATTTGTGTCGCGGACCAGACTGGTAAACAACCATTTTGTGCCAAAGATAAAATTATCAAGTTATTTTCACTAATTTTTACGTGATGAATTCAACTGTAGCAAGCAAAACGTTCTATTGACAACAGTTTTAAAGATGCACGATTATGGATTTTCGTACATTTTCCTTCGAAATTAATATTATCTTTGTGTTTGGCAAATCTCGGCAGAAATGTTCCAACACTGCTATGTTAGAATCAACATTTCATGACGATGAGACCACCCTGTTTCGTACTACGGAAATTGTTTTATTGCTCTGTCAGGGTGGTTTATGAGGGTAAACAGAGATTCAGGTAAATTTTCAGTCAAGAATATCATCTATAACATATTCATGCTACATGGCTGTTGATTATTCCAGGAATTGTCGATTTTTTGAATAATCAATAGTCGTGATGGGCGAATATATGATGTGCTTGTCCGGGTTTCAAACGTCATTATAATAAGGAATGGGACTGTATTTATGCGTTTTAATTGTTTCACCATCACAAAGACATATTCGCTCTAATCGACTGAAACATTCACTCGTGCGAAATCGGAGTCCACTCTAAGCTGGAGTGAAGCATTCACTCTTGCGATTTTGCGTGACAGTATCTATCACTGTTATTTCAAGAGGAAGTACTGGCACTTTTTATTAGTTTTAAATGAAACTTTAATCCAAGAAACTTGGAAAGTGTTTAGCTTCAAGAAGATTCTTCTTGAAAAAGGAAAATATTCTAAGCCTGATATTGTCCCTCTTTAAAAGAAGAATATTCTTTCGACTTTCTCTCAGATTACAGCGTCTTGCAGCTGGAGTTCTTTTCTGAGAACATTTTCCTTTTGGTTTGAGAAGAATCCTCTTGAAGTCACAAGAGAATCCTGCTAAGGATAACATTGTTTAGATGTAAAATTATAAACATTCTAACGGGGTCCTAAACCCAATAATTATGATAATTAATCTAACTTATCTGACGTTAAATTAGAAAAGAGTCGTAAGTAGTCACTATATACGTCTTTTAATCTATGACAACCGAGAAAATTGGTTCACTTATTTTCGAGAAAGAAAGAAATCTCACGGGTTTTTCTTCAAGCCGTAAACCGTCTCGTCCAAAGCGAATTTTCCCCGTGCTCTCTACTCTGCTCTCTTTCTACTCCCTCCTGTAAAATTTACTCTCCACGGTTCACGTCTGTAATTATTCGCTGGCGCGCAGTATTTTCACGCCTGAAACTCCATCGGCGGCTTCGCATACGCAACTAAAAGTAGGTTATGCCCATATTCGTTGCGTCCGCGGCAAGAAAAGTTGTCTTCTTAATGCATCAGGGGCGCATGTGTCTCGCATGATGTGTGCGGGGGAGTTGGCGCGCGACGCGCCCCGGATCTCGCTTGGGATAGGTAAGGTTTACGATACCGTGGCGGGAATCGATCCTATCGCGACGAGTGCATCGGCACGAACGTCATGCAGTCCACTGTGTAGTCCGTACGCATACGGATAACTCTCTTTCCCGTTAGCTTCCCCGTGGCGTGCCTCACCGGCGAGAAAATACCCGAAAGCTCGCCTCTTTCGAATCTCGAGGTACGAACGAATGTCGATCGATTGAGTACACCGAGCGCCCGGCAAATTGCAGTACAATCTGCGAGGAGGCGTGATTTCCCGCGGTAAAATAAATCAAACGTGCGGAATAATTCACTTTCGCGCGCGGCGCGTCGTTCCCTCCTAAACATTCGCTACAAATCGCAGCGGAAATGTTTCGCGAGGAGCCCCTCGAAAGCGACTTTTTTAAGTGCCGTCACAAGATTCATGCCGAAATGGAGGTATCTTCGAATTAAACGTTTCCCGTTTTACAAGTCCATACTCGGCCGAGGCCGGGGACGCGCGAGAGCACTTTTCGAAACGTCGATACTCCGGGCGCGGCGACGCGGATTAAGTGCCGCTTCTACGACAGCGGGGTCGCCGTGTCGCGAATTTTTACGGGCCGTCTTCGTCCCCGTCTCCGTCCCCAGCCACGTCGCCGGGCTCGTATTCAAAACACGAATATCGTTTCCCTTTTTAGTGGGCGGCCATTGTGTCGGCATAATTCCACGGCAGCCGCCCGCGACGAAGAATTTTTACGATCGTGACCCTCTCTCCCTCGACCAGTTGTTGGCCTCCCCTCTTCGTCCTCCTCCTCCTCTCCTCTTCCTCTCCTATTTCGTTCTTCCGTGATTTCATTAGACGCGAATTCCGTAGCATCACGACCGAGATTTTAGTATTTCATAGTCGATAAAACGTTTGATCGGCCAGGCACCTCGGCGCCAATCGCGACGTGTACGGATTTACGGGCGCGTTCGCGATGAATGCGCCTCGTAAACGAGGTCGAAATATTTGTAAAGGACGACGGGATGCGCGCGATTATTCCGACGTGCACATGAGTCCTCGCAATGAATCCCGGGGCCGCTGTGTTTCGTAAAGCTATACAACGCCCGCGATGTATAGCCAAACTAGCTCTCTCTCTCTCTCGCACGTATAAGTTAAGGGTTCAATGTTCTCTCGCCGACAGGAGATCAAGTATTACTATTGTGGCGCTATGTTAACTTCGCTAAAAATGAGATTAGACACTCAAACAACCAAAGCAGCCAAAATTTTTTGTAAAAATTGTTACAATTTATAACGACGCATTTTATATTTCTCTGACTAACGTTGACTAAAACTAAGAATAAACAGACATATCTCTCCCCTTGCTTTCCGTATTTTCACGGAAATTTGTCACTGGTGAACACACTGAGAAAAAAAATCTAAGAAATAAGATATATTTATTCGCGCGTTGGGTATACGTAAATATTTTCATTTATACTAAAATATACATATTTTTACATTGAGAAATAAATATATCTTTAAAAAAACATGTTTTCTTATAATCTCAACTTTCTACAAATTGCAATCGTTTATTCTATTTAAACGAAAGATTATATTCATAAATATATTATTATATTAATAAATACAGATTTCAGCAATTAACTACTACTACCCATTAAATATTTTAAATTTTTTACACTCTCAATGTAAAAATGGATTGTTAATTGTCGGCGGATCTAGTGTTAATCCCCTTCGGCGATCGCAGGTAGTCAGAGCGACGATAAAATCACACGGTATAACATCGCGCTGAATCCGCCGCGAATCGCGAGTGGTGTCGATTAAATTTTGAGAGAAAAGCTCGGTCTGCGCGAACGCGCACGCATATTTCGCCTGTATGGCGCGCGACTTTTGCCTAGCTCGCACGACGGATCGAGTCGATGTCTTTCGCTCGTGATAAAGAGTCACGGGTCGCAGGTAAACTCTTAAGAAGCGACTGCGTCGGGCCCGCCGATAACATTGTTCCCGATAGCCTCTTATTTTCTGGCGGATAAAATCGGCCGACGTGTCGCCGGCAAAAGTTTCAGCTCGCGCGCGCAGAGATACACCCTCTTCGCGACGAAGCGTATGTGGAGGAGGAACTCGACGTTCGGGCGCTTCCTTGGGCACCAACTTGCGCACCGGAGAGTAGCGGAGGGGAAAACCAAGTAACAAAACGATGATGCCTCCGCGGAATCTGCGAATCGATAGCGCGCGCCTCCGTTGTTTCGCAATCGTGCCAAAAGCCCGTGCACGCGAAAACGCGGCCCCAACGAGAAACGCGAGATCGCGCGATCGACGCTACGTATGAAAAGATCTACGGTCGCCTGACCTCGGCGAGAAAGAGAGAAGAAAAAATGAGGGAGTAGAGAGAACAGATGCTTCGACATGACTATAAAAGCACCTCGTCCTCCGCGTGTCACAAGGGAGAGATACAGATAATAATGCGCGCGCACTCGGCGTATTTGCGAGCGCGAGAAAACTTTCGCGATGTGCCCGGAGCTTCTTCAAGTGCTCGGAGCAAAGTGCTCGGAACTTAATATGATAGCGCTCGGTTGGCGCTCAGACGAGCCGTGGTGCGCTCGAAGAGAGTAATATTGATCGACGGAGTGGGCTTACATCGTGCCAAGAGGGAGAGAGAGAGAGAAAGAGAGAGAGAAACGACAAGAGCGACAGAGAAGGAGCGACTGAGGGGGAGTCGGGCGGTGAGGGAGCAGGGCGACGAGGTGGAGGGCGAGCCCGGGTACAAGAGGGTGGGTCGCGGGGATGGTGGCGCACGAGAGGGGGTGGTTGCCGGAGGGTCGTAGGGCCGACGCGCACCATCGTGACCAAAGGGTCTCCTTCCCTCTCGACATCGTCTCTCTCTCTCTCTCTCTCTGCCTTCTCCTCTTCCTCCCGCGCCCGTCACCCTCTCTCCGTCTCTCTTTCTCTCTCTCTCTCTCTCTCTGTTTCTGCCTCTCGCTCTCGCTTTCCACCCTCGCACCCTCTCGTTCCGCTTGCCGTCGTTCGCTCGTTCGCTCGCGGTCTGGCACGTTTCGCTCACGCGACTTCACGTGAAATTCAAAAGTTCGCGCCGGTGATCTATTCAAACAACGAGGATCGATCGATCGCGCGACGCCAACGATCGTTCATGGTCCATTGTGCGCGGGCGGGCGTGTGTATTTAGAAAATTCGCGCGGTTCATGCGAGACGCGCATAAAGCGGCCGCGCGAGATTAATTTCGCGTGTGCGCGAGGAATTCTAACGAGTTTCAGCGACGTATAAATTCGGTAATGGATGATCGCGGCGAAAATTATCGGGAAGAGAACGTTTTGTATTAAAGTTTCGGGGCGCGCGCGCTGGCTCGGATCGGGTCGGAGTTAGATTGCGAGGTAACCTCTCTGCAAAACGAACAAAAACCGCGATATCATCTGACACCCAAGAAAGTTAATCGTTAGCTCCGGTTTCGATATTCGGGCGTTTATACGCGGCGCTGATTAATTCCCCGCGTGTTGGATCATTTTTAAAGGAAGCCCCCGAGAGCACGTCGGCAACGTGACGCAAAGGTAGCCGAGACGCTATCTAATTCCATGCCGGCCGTAACGTAATATTTCTTAACGATAGATTTCTCAACGAACCTCGCGTCGACTTTCTCTCGGCAAATATTTAACGGGCGATTTAATTGCAGGGATATTTAACGTCGAAGATTAAACGATCTGCGCGAATTAAGCGCCGCCAGTGCAAATAGAAAACACGAGCGAGCGTCTCCTTCCTTCGTCGGTCTCGCGAGTTGAAATTAAATCTTTACGTGTACCCTTTTTGCCGCTCCTGCCGACAAGCGGAAACCAATTATATTTGCCGTATGGGCCGTCGGAATAGACAAGTCGCTCTGAAATTAATTCGTCAAGATACAAATGGCAATCTTCCCGGTCTTTCTCGTCTTTCGTCCCAAGCTCGTGCAAAAAAGAGCACGCGCGACGGCCACGCGACAAAGACGCGTTCTCATTTTGTCCCACGTTGTTGCATCGTTTGCACTTCGATCTGATCGTTAAGGGCTTTCGCACACAAATTGCCGTAGACGTAACTTTGAATTGCCGACAAACGTAGACGTAAACTTCAGTTGAAGAACTAATCAGGATATTGCTTCAGGTTTGTGTACTCTAAAAGAAGATAAAATTGACGGTAAATGTGATCGTAAGAACGAGTAGAATTGGAGCATTGGTTGAAATCCTAGCTACTTCGTCGGCATCCTAGACGGTTATTTCTATCTTCTTCCAGACAGAAGAATCCTAAGGCAATATTCTGATTGGTTCTTCAGCTGAAATTTGCGTGTTACTTTTGTCGGAAAATTTATTTTACAGAAATTTATCGCGCGTCTGCAAGGCTCGTATTAATAATTGTCACTGAAACTTGTCTCATGTGAGGTACTCAGATTTTTATTCAGATTTTTATTCAGAATTAGATCCAAATTTTTCAGTTAAATTATATGTCAGATTTATTTATAACTTTATTTATAACTGAAGTCGTGTGATTCAACTGAAAAACTCTAATTCTGAATTCACGTCTGTATTAAACCACATATAACAAGCTTTAAGTGTTTCAAAACGTCTAATGGGTCGTACCTTTAGATGAAAAAGTGCATAATCTAATTACGATGAGATAAAGAATAATTACAAACTCGAGATCAGTTTGAAGTGAATTTATCATGTACGTTGACACTTTCGACCATTATAATATCTTCCTACACTTTAAAATTATTCGTATTTATATTCAGCGGTCGCGACATTCAGACTCTTATAGATCTTTCTCTCAGAACTAATTATCTTATTTCAGACTATTATTAACACGTGCCTAAATGTCAGAGATATGCAAACAGCACAATTGCCGGCTCAATGGCGAAGTTTGCATTCGCGGCGACGAGAGCAAAGTGCATACGCGGCGGCAATAGATCCCTGCTGGCGCTGGGCGGACATACGCGGCGTTAGTAGTGTATTCCCGCGCGAGGCGGACATCCACAGGACAAGTGGAAACAGGCGGAAGGGAGTCGGACCGTTCGAGCCGACATCGGCTACGTTCAACAGAGAAAGCCGTTCTGCAACTGTTGCACAATTCGTGAGTCTGATTGGTGTATGCTCTTAATCCCGGCTGAATCCAAGAACACACACCAATCAGATTCGCGAATGTTACAACAGTTGCAAAGCAGCTTGCTTTGCTGAACGCGGCCATTCTCCAACGCGCACGTGGCATGCTGCGGACGATGGTGCTCGTCGTCGTCGTACGCCATGCGTATGTTATTTACGTTATTTACGCGGTTCGTCGTGACTTTCGCGGCGGAAATAGCGCGTTTTTATCTACCACGGGAATCTTCGCGAGATTCTGACTCGACTCGGGGAATGTTCTCGCTTCGGATGCGAACGGTCCATCGGCAGCTGCGCGAAGGGTGCGTCATGCGGAAAACTATCCCTCGCCGACGAAAGAGAGAGAGAGAGAGAGAGAGAGAGAGAGAGAGAGAGAGAGAGAG
>NW_022639508.1:1789787-1808496 GCF_010583005.1 Odontomachus brunneus | reverse complement strand
GAGAGAGAGAGAGAGAGAGAGAGAGAGAGAGAGAGAGACGAGCGAGCGGAAACTTTTCAATCGAGTTTCTTGTTCAGAACGGCGGAGACGACCTCCTCTTTCCTACTCTTCGTGCTTCTTCGCGGCCGGGAACCGTGCCTGCCTCGTTACAGGCTTTTTATTTTCGTCCTTTCGTCCCTTGCCCGTCCAAGCGAAACGAATCAGCGACGCCAAGGAAATCTCGACGTGAGATCCGGCCTCGGAGTCGCGGCACCGCGTCGTGTCGCGAAACTTGGGCCGAATCGAGCGGATTGATCTCCTTTTCCCCGAGAGCTTCCCCGAGAGCTCGCTCTGAGAAAACGTTCCGCGCGAATCGCGCTTCGTCACTGTGAGCGCGCAAGTCGTTAAGGCTCTTGGCCTCTCGCGGCGGCAATCTTGATTTATGACAGAGTATCGAGAAAATACACACACTAAAAATTCTTACAAAATATGTAGAAATAGAAAGATTTATCCACAAAAGATGTGTCCAAGAAAAGGTATCTAATACCGGTAAAGTGAGAAATTCGACATTGTAGAGAATACCTAAGCATTATATATGAAAACTGATAGACATTTTGTAGAATGCCTAGGCATTCTATGCAATGCCAGAGTTTTGCACAATGCCGCTAACATATCCATAAAATGATACCTGAAATTGGTCGAGCAGATGCGTAAAATAGTTCGAACACTTTCCTTTTGTTCTATGCGGAGAGAATATTATGGTTTTCCTTCATACAAAATGTCATCAATTTTAATATGTTATTAGTACTCCAGGAATAAACTATTAGCAAAATTTACCTTGCTAAGAAATATAGTAAATTTCGTTGGAAGCATAGCAGATTTCACTGAAAGCACAGCAAGTGTTTTAATAGTACATTTCAGTTTCTGTGAGGAGAGGGGGAGGGGAGGAAAGCAATTCCGTTAGTGTAACTGAATTTTCTGTTACTTGGGGACCAGATGAAAAACTCGGTTGTACGAACAGAAAGATTCCCGTAGGAGGTTTCTACTCAGCCAATTGCTCTCAGTTATCTCAACCGAGTTTTCATGCAGCTTAATGTTCTGAAGAATGTTTTCGGTCGCAGTAACAGAAATATTATTTCTCGTCAGTGAGTTTTTCGTCTGATCTCGATTTAGTTACCCGAACTGATATTTTCTTCATTTAAAATGTAAGTAATACATATGAAATGAAAAAGTAGAATAAATAACTGTAGAATATCAATCTATTCTTCAATTGCAAAGTCCTATGATAAGTTTTATTATAAAATCTTCTCCGTGTAACAATCAATAAGTAATCGGAAAAGCAACGTTAACGTTACAGTAATTTATTGATCGTTAAAGCAAGAGGAAAGTGTTCGGACTATTTTACATATGTCCCCGATGTATTTTCTCGCCTCTGAATCAGTCTTAAGATTTTAATGCGTTGAAAAGTGATCGAGATGGAAATTTTTAGCAGAGACTTTTAGCTGAGTCGCGCCTGTGTTATTTAACATATTTACGCGAGGCGCGCTTAAAAGTTTCACGGCGGCGGCCGAAGGATATTAGAGATTACGTACACGTTTATTTCGGGTATTTCTGTGATAACAGAAAGAGATTTTATTTTAGCGAGATGGAGACGTAAGTGCGGAACAGAAGTCGGAAGGGACGGTCGGAATAATTCGTGGAATATTGAAAGACGTTTGATCGAATTACGCGTGAATCGTCGTAGTAATCAGTACGTGATTGAACCAGCGAGTAATCTCGAACGATGATGATTAATTAATCGTACCTCGGGACGACTTTCCTAGCCAGATGCAGTTTACCGTGCTAATTGAGCGCGACGTCGACGCGATCGCAGTGAAATTTGCAATCGAGCGTCAGCCCGACACGACAACCCGTTTCGCGCGATAAATAACAAATAAAACAGCAGAGTAACTCCACTATTTCCGCGACAGCAGCGTCGGCGACGGCAACGACGGCGGCCACGTAAGCACATAGACGCGATCGATAAAATATACATACATACACGTCCGAAAAGTAGGAGCGTAATAAATCCCCACCATCATCGAAGCAGTACCGATGCCACGATCTCAAGAGAATCCTGATCACTATAAAAATAGTGCGATATAAACCGGCGGATTAAGCTAAAAATACTGATAGCTTGGCGCTAATAACACTAATACCTAACACTTATTACTTTAGTTTCTATGTAAATATATAAACTTTCAACATCGAATATACGCGTATCTCAGTAAACTCCAAGTGATACATCAATAGTATTACATCAATGTTATATTATTGACTAGCTGAAACTACCCAGCTTTGACCAAATTATCTTAAAGTGTCAAGAGGATTAAATCAGGGGAAATAGGTGGGATGTTCAGGTTTCTCATGTATTTTTCTCATATATTTTTCGCAGGATTATAGAGAGTAACTATACAAAATTTAGTTCAGATCAGGTTTCGATGGTTTAGGGAGTGCATAAGGAACTGGTAAACTGATATTAAAAATATACATACACATATATATATATGGTGTTTACTGGAACATATTCAATACATGTGTATATATTCTACATTGAAAATTTAAATATTAATTTAAATCTTCAAAGGCCAAAACAAAAATAAAGAATAATAATAAGAACGTCCAGAGTTAGATGTTAAAATGATTAATGTCCAGATATTAGTATTTTCACCTTAACCCTCTTGTCGTCTAAAAACGTCTTCAATCATCGCGATTCAAATCAACGCGAATCACACAGGGGCGGAGGTGGCGAGGTGTCCCTTTTAAGATTATGGTCCAACGGTATTTTCGGAGTAAGCGGAAATTTAGCTTGCGCCTCTTATCCCATCAGGTGCGGTAGACTGAGTTTAATAGCGAGCACATTGAGAGAACGAGCAAGAGAGAGAAAGAGATCAAATCGACTTTCATTATCTCGACGATCCGGGGATCAATCGGTTGCCAATCGGTCGAGTAACTCGACGTGGCCGGTTCGATTCGCCGATCAAAACAGGCATTGAGCACTGCAGTCTGTTGGACGTGCATTTAAACGCTCCGCGGCTATGGCGGCGGAGGTTCTTCAAGGAGCGATCGCGGTTGATCAAGTGTGAGTGTTCTTGATCGATGCTCATCCGGCGCTCGCTATTGAGAGTATTGAGGAGCGTAATCGCGCTTGGTAGAGCGACAACGAGAACGCGGCTCCCGCGCGGCGCCCGTCTCCGTGGAAACGCGCCAACGGAATATCGCTGTGCAAACATCTCGATTTTGTCCCGAAGATCGGACGATATTTAAGCGGTTCGCTTTCCGCAGAATCATCTCGGACACGAGAAACTGGAGAATCGAGACTTTCCGCTACGACGAAGTTAATACCAGTTATAGGGATGGTTAGCTAGTATATAGCCAGTAGTCGGTATACGCGAATACCAGCTCGGTCGAATGCGCAAAGTATACACGTCGGCTAAATCGCGGTTGTCTGAGAAAACAGTTTCTCCTCCCACGGATAGTTCGATCCCGGCGTTTTCGCGCAAAATTTGTCTCTCGCAAACTGATCTCGAATTCGATGCAGATTCGAAAGACGCGCGTCTCTCTCTCTCTCTCTTTCTCTCTCTCTCTCTCTCTCTCTCTCTCTCTCTCTCTCTCATCACAGTTGTTGATTTCGACGTTTACAAATTCCGGATTTGGAATCCTTGGTTTCACTTTTCGCGTCTGTCACTCTTACCTATTTGCACAATCGTATCCCACCTGAATTTAGACGACCGAGATTCCAACTTAGTCTAATTTTAATGCAATGGGCGAAATGCAATTTAGCTGATATATATTCAACATATATACTATATGTACACATTATATATTTTATATTGAAAATTTTGATATTCGTATCTAAGAATCGGAACGATAAGAATGTCCAGAGTTAGATACGTATCCAGGCATTGGTATTCTGATCTTATGTTAAATATAGCTCGAAATTATGTCGGACGTGCCTTCGTTTTCATCCGTCTTACGTACCGTGGCGAAAAATAGCAATGTCGATCGATACAGAGGAAACAGCGATTGCCGATTCACGTGCGGATCGACGATCGCTGTTATAACCTTCCGCAATTCGGAATGCCACCTGCGCGTGCCATAATGCATTACTTAGCGGCGAGTCACGTTTTTCCTGTTCACCTGCTACATCTCTCCAGATGTGCAACGCACCGTACGTGTTCGACGAGCGGACAAAGTCGTCGTCGTCGGTGGCGATGGCCGAGGTGCGAAAAAGTCCCGTAAAACTCGGCGCCAATGTGCAGTAAAAGTTAACGACTTCGCCAACTTGTTATTAGAGACGGCGGCAGTTCGATAGAATGAATTCATTTATAAAGCATGTCGCGTTATACGCGCCCCATTTGCGAAATGGCCTGAATTTGGCGTTAGAGGATCTCGACGTTGGCGTTAACGAATTTCTGCCGTCGTCAAAAGTCACGAGAGTGACGTCCCGGCTAGACGTCATCTTCGAAGCAAACCGCTCCAACAAGTTTACGCGATAAATCCATGGACGAATCTACATCTGATGAATCGAGTCGAAACTGATCCCACTCTCTTTCGACCTCAACACTCTGAAGTCCACAACCTCCCTCAACCTATCCAACCGACAACCTTGCCATGAGATCCTCTTTGGAACCTACATGTGGCACTTTGTGCGCCCTCCGCCACTCAGAAGCGCCAAGCAGGTTGCAATAAATTCCGTTTGCTTGAGCCCGAAATCTTGATCTTACTTTCGACCTCATATACTATTTAACATTTACTTTGATCCTTTGAAACCTGTATCAAGTTCTTTCAACTCCATTTAACCTACAGCTTTGCCAAGAGGTTCTCTTTAGAACCAACAAGTGGCGTTTTATGCGTTTTTCGCCATTTATTAGAGGCGCTAAATAGGATTTAAATTTCCATACATGTTAAACATGCATAGACCCTCCAGAACATATAGATGCCAGAGAGTTTAGGCCGAAGGTAGGGCCAAAATTTCAATTCGGGGAGTGACGAGCCCATAAACGCGTCTCTTTACGCGTCTCTACGCGCGTTCGCGATTTTGCCAAGCGCGCGCGATGTAACGATCGAACGATCGTATTAATAACGCATTCGCACGGGCGCTCTTCCACATCACGCACGTCCCGCACAATTCGCCGGCTTGCTTCTCTCGGGCTAGCGGACTAGCGAGCCGATGAATTATTAGCCGGTGTAATTGATCGCGCTAGATTCGCCCGCGGCTGTTTATTCGCTCGCTTCCCAGCTGAAAACGCGGTGCAGCGCGGCGTGACGGGACGTGATGCGAAAGCCGGCATGACGCAACGACGACGTTCGCAGGCTGCGCTTTAAGCGGTGCGAACGAACGCATTCGTCTCGGGCTCACTCTCGAGAGTAAGTAATTTCGACGTTGCACAGCCGGAGCGAGAGTAAACGAGGAGTGTGGGTGGCCGTAAGCAAGGAAGGACGAACGGATGGACGGACGGACGGACGGAAGGAAGGAAGGAAGGAAGGAAGGAAGACGCAAGACTAAGACGAGAGCGCGAAGTTCTAGAACTGCAACCTCTGCTGTCGCGAAATATGTTACGGCATAACATAACGTCGGGGAAACTATGGCGATCCCGCAATATGGGGTCTCTCTCTCTCTCTCTCTCTCTCTCTCTCTCTCTCTCTCTCTCTCTCTCTCTTCCCCTTTCTCCCATCCTTCTTTCTCTTTCTCTCTCTCCCAGACTGAGAACGAAGTGCGTCTGTAACTTATTTCCCGACGCGTTGACTGCCGGGACTACCTACTGCCGACGTGCATTCGTTATCATTCGTTTTAAATGCAAATCCGCAACGGCTGCTGCAATCGCGCATCTAGCTCTGGTATTGCGGTTGTTTGCGCGACGCGCGTTCTCACCGCGTGTCATCCGCGTGCGCGGGAGCGCGCGAAAGTGGAATTTTCAGCACTGACCTCAAAACGCGGGTGTTTTACCTTTGTACGGACGACAGATATTTAAAATGCGTGGGTAGTGGAACAGAAGCGCGATCGTGCGTTTGTATCGTTTATACCGAGATACGTAATAGCGTTGCTCCTACTGGAAAAAAAATATATATAAAAAGAAACGCGACATATCACAATCAAGCGGAAACATCGATTCTCTTTCTCTGCGATTTTTCCGAAATATCGAATACTGCTGAGCAGACTATGTTGCTTTTCATGTACATACATAATATATAATTATATATGTGTAATATAATATCACATATATTAAAAGAGCACTTGCACAAACTTAATATTTTCTTTTATTTGTGCAAGTCTTGACTTGATTCACTGATTTTCAGTGGGAACACTACCACTGTAGTATTCCGTCTTGTATCTCACTGATTTGGACCAGTAAGTAAGGTAGTAAGATTTCACACCTCCCGTAGAATTTCTAATGCAACAAACTCGTTGTATGCGTGGAAAAAATAGTTTGGTTGTAAGAACCAATTTTCTAGTTGAAACATGAACGATTCAAAAAGGAATTGCTGCATCCGACCAAACATTTTCTTCTGTACGCTGCACCAAATTCAACTTTCTGCGCATGTGGCGGTGGAATTAGCGGCTTCCATGCGCCTCGCGTGCACTGTCGATGGCACTGTCTGTGTTTGCACAGTGCATCAATAATAGGAACTGTTGCTACTATAAACTAATCCTTTCAACGAAATTCTATTGATCGCAGTGCTATATTTATAACTGAACCAGCAATTGCAAGTGTAGTATTTTAGTGAAGAGTACACTTAGACGCATAAGATTGTACTTTAGAGAGCAATTCTGATAACGCCGCGATTGCGCGTCGCATTTATAGCGCGACTCATCGATCGTTAAACGCGACCGACTAACTCACTCACTCACTCACTCACTCTCTCTCTCTCTCCCTTCATGTGTGTTTCCGTTTCCTTTACAGATCAGATGACCGACATTTGCAAGAAGTACTTCCTGCGGGATCTTTACAGGAAGATCGACGGCGCCGTTCTTACTTCGCAAAATGAGAGGGACCTCAATTGCGCCATTACTTTCCAGACTCACAGCATCCTACAGCGGTTCATGCTCCGATTCGATCAACTGCATCTAGACTGCAACGACCATCTCTACATCTACGATGGCGCGCATGCGGTCGGCAGTTACAAGGTAAGTCACCCGTGAAACTCTGCGCGCACGTGTGTATATATATGCACGCGCTAAAAGGCGCAATTGCGAATAGATCTCCGGCCTTTGTCGTGAACTGTCTCACGGGGGCAGCTTCGACGAATCGTCTCACGACGTAATGAGATATACAGCGATACGAAGAGAACAATGTGACGCGTTTTACTCGACGAGATAACGCGGTCGCGAATCCAGCTGAAGAGTAGTTGATACGCTCGCAAACACAACTTACTTTGGGAATTGTCTCTCTGTAAATTACATTACAATTGTTTTCAGGTAACTGTGTAAAACAAACTTGATCCGTTCTAAATACGGGTTGAGTCTCAATTTTAAGCGTAACTTTACGCGCAACAACGAGAAACGAAAAGGGTCGCATTACATGTATTATGGAATTTATACGTCTCACAGACGTGAGAGACAGCACACATCGTCTCGGTCATGCCTCCCGACCTTCGGTCAAAAGCATCCGCGTGGAGTCAAGAGATTCGGTGATTTGACGCGCGAGAAGCAATTTGAATAACGGCGAAGCTCGACAGGCCGCTCACCACACCGGATCGCCTCGGGACGAGGGAACCGGGTCAAGGCGAGATCGGAACGGCTCTCGCGAGATCATATTCTTATGTAAAAAGAAAAAAAAAAAAAGAACGGAAAACGAAATTCATTAATGCGGGGGCCGTTGCGCATGAACGCTCGTCGATCCGGCTCTCCGATTTGCCGTCACCTTGAGTCGCTCGTTGATGCGCATTTAACGTGGACTTACGCACGATACGAATCGCACTTCCACCGAGATTTACGCTCTCCGTTATTCGCGTTACTCGCAAAAAACCAGCCGCTCTCGCGAAACCGTCAGCTGGACGAGCGCGAGTCGCCCGCAGCGAAAAGGTTCGCACGAGGACCACAAAGTTTGCCCCCCCTCTCGGCCCTCCGTTTTATACAATTAACTCACGTGTACTCGTACGTTCCTCAATGAGGATCTAATCCGCGCTGTTAATTATCGGAATGTTTAACGTCGAATTTATTAAGCGCTTAAGCGGCATTCGCGCGCGAGCGTGTAAACTGCGCAATCGCGCGGGGATATTATTTTTCAATTAATCCGCGATGAATTTTATTGCGACGCGCCACAGCTACATGCGCCGAGTTAATTATTAAGCTACTTAACGCTATACACAGCGCGCAAGTGTTTAAAGGATCAGCTGGGAGCCATTAAAACGCGGCAATTTGCGCTGCGAAATTGCGCTGTGGCAACTCGTGTTTCAACTGGAAACTGCAGGCGGTATTAAACGCGCTAATACACGGTGTCGTGCGAGTTCTCCTCATCTCGTCATCAATGTCGACGTCGTCGTCGAGAAAGTAAAAAAAAAAAAACAGCAAAAAAACGCGTCGACGTCACAACGTAAGCCTGATATCATCGAGTGTATTTGTGACGTAACGATAAAATTGCACGTTACGAGATTATAATGTTTTCAATTATTTATAGATTCTTTCCCATTGACACGAGGAAAGAGCGCAAGGGAGAGGGAAAGAGGAGAGGGAGAGAGAGAGGGGACCCGCGTTTTACGTAACACACTCGCTCGGCGAAGCTTGCGGAAAAAGATTCGTGAGACTGTTAAGGTTAACTGCATGCGGGTCCGCCTTTTATGCCCGCCCGTAAAAATTCCTACCTCGATGCGAGAATTTGGTCGGTCGATGCGAATTTTATTGTTTTAAAAGAATGAAGTCGTTCGGAAGGATGTGCCGACGACACCCCGGGAATATCGACCCGCGTCGGCGGCAGCGTCGTCATCGTCGTCGTCGTCGTCGTCGTCGTCGCCGCCGGAAAGTTCTTGCCGTGAAATAACCATAAATTACGACTTGATGTTATTATCGCGGGCACAGTCAAACAGCGCGAATTACCGGCTATTTTTGATGTAGGTAACCGCCACACGTCCCGCACTCTCCGGTGAAATATTTATATTCCATAACGCGCGCCAGGAAACTCTATCTCCTTCGTAACTCGTATCATTGTGCGACAATATTCGCTCGATATTCCGCGTTCGATATCGCTCAGGGAAAAGCACGGGTTGCCATGAAATTCGACCAAATTCTGCCGCGCTTCTTTTCCATTAACGCGATGTCAAGCTCAACGGGGAGAATATTGTGGCAAAAATTACGTTGAAATTATATTTCTTTTTATTGCACAAAGATTTTCGCAAAGAACACTGAGAGAAAAATATAGTTGCTTTCGACGTCAACTATACTCTTTTGCGATTTTAACCACAGAAATAATTAGAAAAACCATTGTTTTAGTAAGTGTTATTAGAAAGATGGTTCTTCTAATTATTTTTCTGGTTAAAATCGCAAAAAGTATAGTTGACGCTGAAAGCAACTATATTTTTCTCTCAGTGTGATTTATACTGATACTATAGCGTAAATTACTATACACACATTAAATTTGACGATCTACCTGATAGGATAAAACACCAAATTATTGACATCCTCTTAATCATTGACACACTCTGGAAAAACAATTTATTCAAGCGACCACACGTGGAAAGAAATATTACAAAAAAAGTATTTATTCGGTATTTTGCTTTTATTTGGACGTTAATAACATATTTACTCAAATCGGAATTCTTTCATTTAAATAGAATAAGCAATTGCTTTCATGAAGAGCTAATAAAGTTTGAAGAAAGTATATGTTGTTATTTGAAGAATATTTTATAATAGTATGAAAGTAAAAATATGTTCACCGAATAAATATTGTTTACTTCTTAGATATTTTTCCTCTCACAGTGCAGCATTGCAGTTGAACTTCTTCCCTGCATTCAAAGAAAACTTCACGACCAAAACTGTGAGCAAATGCCGCTGGTCGCAAGAAAAACAAAGTTTTTCCAGTTTGTCAAAGAGAGATATTAATAAGGATCAATAATTTATCTTATACGATATAGAGAAACGTTTAATTACCATAATTTTGCAATAAAAAGTCAAACTTATATAACAGTTTTGCACAAATATATAGTAATTTCGATGACAATTGCGTGATTCGAGATTACAAAAATGTTGTGATAATTTCTACTGCAACATTTTCTCACCGTAGGGACAATTTGCTCCCTCTCTTTCACATCCCGTCATTGCCACACCCCGTTCACCCTGCCCGCTGACCTTTTGAGGATTAATCCCATCGCGTGTGTGCGGCGCAGGGAGACGGAGAGAGAAACCGGCTGGAAAAAGCACCGCGGTGAACGACTTCATTCAGCGAATCGGCCATTAACAAGGAAGAGGCTCGTGACTGACTAGTTGTGCTCGCGCAACTCTTAACTGACGGTCTCCGTCACGGCGACGATCTGTTCCAACGGTCAGCGTGTGTACGAACGATGTACTTTCAACGCGGTTCGAACTAATTGTCGTCATCAATCAGAAAGGACGGCGCGCTAATTGCGAGAAGAATGACGTTATCCTTTCGCGTTTAGGATGACGTAGTTGCGAGACCTGGGTGAGGGAGAAAGGGGTGAGGGACAATGAAAGAGAGAGAAAGAGAGAGAAGGAGAGAGAGCGAGAGAGAGAGAGAGAAAAGGAAGGTAGGAAGAGACGGTTCTCTCCGGTTGGCCGCCGCGAGGTTGAATTTTAATGTATTTTCCCGGTCATTATGCATTCCGAGCATGGCCGGCGCGGGACAGGGTAGCGGAAACTTGCGCCATTAATCAAGATTCGTTTCTTGAGAGAAGGATGCGAGCGGATTCAGTTCTACCCTTGTCTCGCGCTTCCTTCTTCTTCGATTTTCCCTCTTCCGTTTTCTTTTTTTTTTTCTTTTCTTTCTTATTCTTTCGCGATCGAACCGAGACACAGCTTACCACGCGAGCTCCACGAACGCGCCTGCGAAGAGTGTCAAATCGCTCGCGCAGAGTCTCCCTCGCGAATTTTCAAGAGGTCGTCGATCGCGCGACAGAAGGAGATGTGGATTGACTCTGTGTTCTGTGCAAATAAAATGTCCGAAATCCCCGCGGAATGGTACTTGGCGTGCGATATAAACTCGCCGGATCGACAGTTAGTCTCCACTGGTTTAATCGCCACTGCTGATTGCTCCTCGCGATCGAAACGGCGGCTCGCACAAAACATCAGGCCGAGCGTAATTTTCTCCCGGGCGGACCGACGTTCCCCGAAAAAAAAAATGGATTCATATTTCACAGCTCATCCGCACATGCACCTCGCCGGCGAAGCGCGGGGCGGGGGTGCGTATTCAAGCGCGGGCGTGTTTATTTATTAAGCGCTCTCAATTACGCGGCCGCGTCGCTCGTAAACAACGCGCCTTCGTTCGCGACGGCGATGCGGAATACCGGGTGAGCGCGGAACCGCGCAATTTCCGCGAGAGAAATAGCTTCAAGTGTTTCACCCCCCCCCCTTCCCTCCGCTCTTCCCCGCGGGCCATCCCCGCGTACGTTCGTTTTCGCGATATCCTCCCGGGACATTCGAAACGCGATCTCGTTGCTGTAATGTATGAAAGAACAAGCGACGCGCGACTCTGTCAGCGCGTTTCAGTTCGGCGGAGCAGCTTTCTAATTTAAATCACCCGAGAGGCATTTTTTGCCAGCGTATTACTCGCGATATTACCCGACTACGCGGTCGTGTGCGCGCTTGAGCGAACGCACGCACCTACAAACGCACGCCGCTGACGCGCACGTGACGCGAGCTGGAAAGCCGGAGGAGAGAGCGATGCAATTTTGCATAATGGAGCTTTAACTTTAATCTTTTTTACGACTTCCGTAATGGGCCGTTAAGCGCGCGTTTTTATTGCGTCGCTCTTTTCTTATTTCCAGATAGCTTGTTCGTCTTCCGGCCGACGCGCTTCCGCCGCAAATGTATCCCCGGTCTTTTTGCGGCGGAAACGCGCGCAGATTCTTTTTCTTATTTTCCCTTTCCCTCTTCTCTTTCTCTCTTTCTTTCTCTCTCTCTTTTTTCCCTGACCGTCCTCGACGCGCTGTTTCTTTTCCCTTTCTGTTACACGGAAGACGCTGCGTGCGGAGAAGTGAAATATATACATTGCAATTCTCGCGGAGAACACGCGAGACGTATCGCGTTCATCCCTCACGCCGAAACTTTCGACAGAAGCGATGCGTGTAACAAGTTCCGCGGGAACAACGCGGACGCGGGATGACGCGAAGCTCACGGCCTCCAAAGCACGCGGGCTTTGTTATTTTCCGTCGCATCGTTGAAAGTTTAGTTTTAACGTCGTAATTTTGCTCTCACACACACACGCACACAGATATACGTGCGTCCCCCGACGCGCCTCGTGATACTTTTTTGTCGCTTCCGCCCGTGTGATGCGGGGAGTCGCCGTGCCCGCGAAACACCACCCATGATGTTCCAATCGGAAGAACCCGCCGCGCTTAATCGGCGCGCTTTGCGCATATTTCATCCCGGCATTATTTCTCAAGCTTATTTCCCGCGAGTATCACGCGACACGCGCATACGAGGAGCTTGTACAAGCGCGCGTCCGCGGAAAGGGCGGCAAACTTTCTCCCGTGACAAATGCCCGCAGTTTTAATTTTCAAATTGCGTCGCCCCCGATGCGGCCGTTATTAAGAGAACGGCCATATTTAACGGAATCCGCTTATATTCTTTTCCTCCTGCCTGCCCGCTCGCCCCGCCGCTGGATTAATTTGTGCCCTGGGAACCGGGAACAGGCGGTAAAGTTCTAATTTCGTAACTTGTAATTAACTTGGCCCGCGAAGCTAACTTCGTCCGCGAGAAGAAAAAACACGCAGCAAAGAAAGAAAGAACGAGACGTAGTGTGGCCGCGGAGAACGTTGGCGGAGAAATCTGTTCCGTAATTGCCAAGTCAAATAATGTAATTAGCTCCTTATGAACGAAGAGCGCCGCGCATTGTCGAATTGCGGCTCGCGCCGCTCCTTCTCCGTTCGACCAAGGGAAGCTCGGGGGAAATGTCGCTATTTCGGAAAACGTTCGTGGGAAGAAATTCGCGGGCTGCGACGATCGCAAATCAGGATGTTTTACAGAGAAGAAGAAAGGAAAATGGAAGAAAGGATTTTGGTCTAACCAAAATTACTTATGTACTTTTAGTCTCAACTATATTTTTTTACTTCAACGCGAAAATAGTAGTAGTAATACGGTAAAATGAGATTAATATCACCGACATTACAGTATAATTTTATAAAAAAATAATTTTCTTAACCATAATTTATAGTATTTCCTTATGTGTGATCATAGTTGTAAATATTTATTCCTCTATAATTGTAAGTTAGTTTTAAACAAACACAGTCGACTGAGAAGCCCCGTGCTCTCTAACGATGCCGAGGAAACATAGAGTTCTCTCCCCGAAAAAAATTACACCTCCGATTAAGAACGCCGAGAGGAAGAGGCTTGATTACGACGACACGACGGGAAGCAACGTCGTCGTCGTCGTCGTCGTCGTCGCGACGAGAACTGGCTCGTTCATTGGACGTGCCGGGTTTTCGAAAGCGGGCGGCATCTGTTATCGTCGTTTCACCTTTCGTCGAACTTGTTAAGACATCGTCTGCCGATGCGGAGGCGGGGGCGAGAGGTTGAGGACGGGGGCGGCAAAGCTCTTTCGCGACGCGGAAGTTGCGACAATATCGCTGCAACGTGTCATTAGTTAAGCCAGCTCGAGTAGCGGGCTCAGATATTCGCGGCTGAAGTTACATCCCCGACTAAAGGGTGCAAACGCGCAGAGGGAGGGAGGGCGAGTGGGTAAGGCCTGGTCATTAACGGGTGAACTTCGAAGCGCGGCCCCGTAAATCCGCCAAAGCCTCCGCAGCCGCCTCCGCGCCACTCGAAGACTCCCCGGGTATTCGCGAATATCTCTCGAGATATTGATAACGGAAACGAAAGAGAGAGAGAGAGAGAGAGAGAGGAAGGGGATGGGATGACCGCCATCATTCGCGTTTCGCCATTGACGTCACGCTAAATGCCCGAGTTAGATATACGGGGCGACGATCGCGAATCAACGCCAGCACATTTCATAGAGAAGGAAAAGGAAAAACAGTTGGTCTAATCAAAATTATCCTTACTTTTGGCCTCCAATGCGAAAATAATGTTTTGGCTCCAACGTGAAAATGATAACAATAACGCAGTGAAATAAAATTATTATTATCGACATTACAGTATAATTTAATAAAAAAAAAAATGGATCAACTGGAGTTAAATGTTCCAGTTAGATATACGAAGTATTACACGAAGAGCACCCCCTTTCGTGTATTTATAGATTAATCAATTGGATATTTTTGAACTTCGAATCATCTCTCTCACTTTCTCTTGCCAAACTCGATGAGGTGAAGATCTTCCCCTGTGCTATTAATATACTATAGAAAAGATAGTACGACCCACACATGAATCTGGTTGTGTCAACCAGACGACTCCTCTGGGCGGAAAATCGCGCTGTTATTTGACACGACCGCGTAGAATCAACGTCGCCGCGGGAGCGGTTATGCGCGAGCGCGTATCCGGCGGAAGCGGAAAAAATTGCTTCACCGCATCTGGGGACCGAAGGCAGATTTATTCTACTCGGTGTACTGCGCGCTTGGCGACGCTTCTCACTTTTCGCGTCCGCTTTCGACGACGGCGACGCGTGCACGTCGCGTTTTTCTTCTCGTTCTAACCGAGCGCTCCGGACAAAGGCTTAAAGCACGGCGGCCACGTCGCTGCATTAACTTTTAGAGTGTCTTCAACATACGCGAGATTTTCCGTCTAGTTGTCAGATGCAAACATAATTTAAAGGTCTCGCGAAATATGTGTGAGCGCGGTCGCTCGACAACCTCCGCTCGACGTTCAAGTTCTCGTGATCTTTGAGCGAGAATCGCGATGTTTTGCACCTTACTAACTTTGATATTTGATTAACACGCTTGTGCCGCGCGAGTCGATCGAGCTTCTTGTTTCAATGATAGCTTGAAAGAAAAATATCAAACGTATTTCGCAAGATTTTCACGGATTTTTTGAATATTTGTTTATTTTAAGTTAACCCTTGAAAATGCATAATTCATGAAACATTCTAGTAACTTTTTTTAATGAAATATTGTCAAAAACACTCTAAATAACACATTTATAAGTTTCAACTGCCCGATCCTAAGTGGTCCCTATTGGTGCCAGTGATACTTAAAGGATTAAAGTAAAAGTACCAATGCCAGGGCATATATCTATACTGAGAGAAAAAGATAGTTGATCTAAATAAAATTATTTTTTAATTATTTCTTACTCCAACTATATTCTTTGTAGTAAAATGGTAGTACATAATGTTATTATCATTAAAATTATAATAAAGTCAAATTTAAAAAATGTTTTTCTTGACTATAATTATAGTAATTTTTTCTCTCTGTAATTATAGTTACAAATACCAAACATTTTCTTTTTCAGTGAGAAAAATATTTGAAAATTTATTTCGTGAAATATGAAGATTTTTTTCTATTTTTTGAAGATTTTTGAAGATTTTTTGAACTATATCCTACAAATAAATGTTTAAAACTTTTTTTCAGTGTAATTATGGACACACACACATTCTTAAGTACAAATATTTAAATTTTCAGCATAAAAAATATACACATATATCGAATATATACATATATTCTATGTTGAAAGTTTAAATATCCGTATTTAAAGACCAAAACAATAAGAATTTTTAGGGGATTTAGGTGCAGGTCCAGGAATTGGTACTTTTATTTTAAACATATGGACGATCTCTTCTGTGTGTGCTATTTTATAAATTGTTGATTATTTATTATTTGTTTATACTCTATACTATTTTTATTTATATATTTTTTTGTTTATCCACAATATCTCATGTATAATATCTCATGTATACTAAAGAGTATTCTCGTATAAATAACGACTGTTATTATTATTATTTGAATATAATATTTCGCATTGCACAATTGTTCAAAACTCGCCGGTGCACGAACAAGATTCTCTACGATACATAAATTTTGTATCAATTATCGATCGGCCGCACCCATATAACTTGTCATGATTTTACAATTACGATAACGAATTCATACAATTATCCGTTTTTCATTTCGCCGCAATACATTATGCGAGAAACGCGCAATGTATTATTGAAATTGCCGAGTCCCGACCACGTTTGACAGACGCGTACACCGCGACTCGACGCGTGAAATAATGTGAAATAAAACAGCCCTTTTCTCTCTCTCTCTCTCTCTCTCTCTCTCTCTCTCTCTCTCTCTCTCTCACCGTGGAGAAGAACTCGCCGGAGTAAGGACGACGACGACGAAGCGACGCGGTGTCGTCGCTCGACGAATAGCGGGGCTGAAGGATTGTTCCTCCGACGCGTCCCTGCCAACTTTCTCGCGTTCGTGATCGCGCCGGTGTGCGAGTAATGATAACGTCGACTTGAACTTTCTTACAGCGCGCGATATCACCCCCGAGAATTTGTGCAGTGCTTAGCGTGGAATTTCACAAGTTCGCCGGGAGCTGTGTAGTCTCGTCGGCGTCGCGAGGCGTCACTGGGAAGGACGGGGCGGGCGGGGGAGGGTGATATGGCGGATACTACTAAGAGAGTTACCGTAAAGTGTTGCAGCGTTAACTTGACCGAATTTACGCTAGTTGCCGCTATTTCAGCAACTGTAGTCTCGGCAATCAATTACATTGACGATGTTCTAAAGCGGCCGCGATACGGTTGGCCGGCTTGCAAGTTTCTTTATTTAAAAAGTTCATGATTTTGAATTCTTGTCAGTCTCGAGAGTTATATCCAAACAGAATATAATTCTATCCTTGGCGGAATTTTCTTACATTATGTGACATTAAACGTATTTAAGAAATAAATATTTTTCAGGATAATCACTAATAAAATATTTTCAAGTATTTTTCAAATAAGGGAATACACATTTTCTTGAAATCTTAGCTTTTCACGAAAACAATTGTTAATTCTAATGAACGAATTTAGATTTAAGTAAATGCATTATTAATACAGCTACCAATCAAGTAAATGTTCTTTATTTTTTAGATATCTATTTCTGCCAGTGCATGTTATGGCGTCAAGAAGGCTTCCTTAAAACCAAAAGAAAAATATTCTAACAAAAAATTCTAGTTACAAAATGTTCTATGATCTATAATTCTTTCAAAAATTTTTACCGAAAGAGTCTTTTTTTCTAATGGAAAACAATAATATTGCATTTAGAATATTTTCATCTTAGTTTTAGACGAATTCCCTCTTGATTCCCTCATGTATATAAGAGGATTCTACTAAGGATGACATTATATTCTTCTGAGTGTATCGATCTCATTATGACATTACGCAAAATCTAATAACCAGATAAACTCCAACTCCAACACTCTCGTCAGATTACTTTCAGCGGTAAATTCAACACTCGACCGTTTGTAAATTGTTTTTTCCGCATTCATGATACGTCGTTATCGAATTCTTCTCGCGTCGATGAACACCTCGAAATTTTGAAATACCTGCAAGAAGGTATTTCGTATTGCCATTAGAGTCCCCGTTACGCGCGTTAATTTATTCGAGTCTTTACTCGATGCGTCCTTCGTGTTTATTCTCGAGCATTTTCAAGGAACAAGCAATTTACACCGATTGATTCCAATCGTCGGACGTGCAATCTGCGCGGCTGCTTTTTTCCGCCGCTCATATGACGAATCGTCGCGTATATTCGCGACTGCAGGAAAAATGCAATGTACTCGACGACGACGTCGACGACGACGACGACTCTAAAGTACTCGCTCGGAAATGAGATCTTACCGTTCGCGAAATTTTCTGCATGGAGGAACCTCGAGATGTCGACAGCCATCTGCAAGTTTCATCGCCTCGTGCATATTTTACTCGTTTTCCGCTTTGCTTTATTTTCATCGGACCGGCACACTTCCACCGGCGTGGTCCGCCTCGCTTCCGTATCCGCCACGTCGGATGTTACGTTATACTTCAACTTTTCCGTCACATCGGATATCCATAAACCGTTCCCTACGATTCTATTTGATTTGTCGTGCTTTAGAGTCCACTCGAGATCCATAATTCGCAACAATATTCGAAGGACAGGATTCCATTCGCGTCGCTGTCGTCGTCTTTCACGTGTAGCGCGCGGAAAGCATTTGAGGATTAATAAACAAACGAGTATACAAATACTGTACTCTCTCCCGAATTTTATCGTGAATTATGAATCGTCCCTGAAGTGGATCGAGTTCCTATTTTTCTACACACAACACTCAAGCTCGTATTAATAATTAATACTTTTATATATATATATATATACGAGGGTGGTCTGAAAAGTTTCCGACCTAACAAAGATACAAGTCATTTTTTCTGAAAATTGTTTTTTATTTTTCAACATAGTCTCCTTGTAAATCTACACACTTCTCCCAGCGATGCTCCCATCTCTGTAACCCGTCGAAATAGTACTCGGCGTTTTTCTCTGCAAAATAATTGTTCACGAAGGTGATTGCCTCTTCATTTGACGAAAATCTCTGTCCTCCGAGCGCAATTTTTAGATGAGGGAACAAAAAGAAGTCGCTTGGGGCTAGATCTGGTGAGTAAGGTGGATGGTCAAGCAGTTCAAACCGTAATTCGTGGATTTTCGC
>NW_022639508.1:1745869-1789777 GCF_010583005.1 Odontomachus brunneus | reverse complement strand
TTGCCTCTTCATATATATATATATATATATTAATAATTATTACTTAAAACTCGTTTCAGGTGAGATTACAAAAGTCGCATATTATTTAAATAAAAAGAAAAAAATCCAACTTAACTAACTTTATATCCAGGTCTGAGTATTTTATGAGACCAGTCCTAAGTAACGACTAGTAATATGGGACTCAGATTTGCATTTAAAGTTAGATGAGAGCCTTTCAGTTAAATCGCGATTACGAATATAAATGTCGCGTGTAATTCAACTGAAAACTTAGATTTGACTCTGGATAAAAATTTGAGTATCTCAATATGAGACAAGTTTCAAAGAAAACCATTAATATAGGCTTTACTATAGATTTATATACATAAACTGCACCTTCATGTAAGCATATTATTTTTATCGTACAGGAAACATTTACGCGTCAATTCGCACGCTCTTTTTATTTCTTCAAGGATCGAATGCCTGTGACATCCTTTTCCGTCCATCCTTTTCAGATATAATCTTCGTAGTGGAACATTCAGTCTATATATATAAGTCAATGTGGACCTCACGCGCTTCTTGCTTTGTCATCAAACGATCGAAATTCGAGGTAGATTCGATAGCTAAGAATATTTAATTAGCGGGCAATTTAAATCCAATTAATATGATTGCGCGTAATTAGGAAGGTGGATGCACTGGCAGTCGCATGCGAAAGAGGAGGAGAGAAAGTGAGAGAGGAAGATCTATTGAGAGGTGTCTTTCGAACTTCCAATTAATCTGTCCTTAATTAACATTCGGCTCTCCTTTTTCGATATCGCGTTACGTGGAACTTATGTCGCCCTTTAACCGGTAATTAATTATCACACAGATACCGTGCTAGACGTGTCGAATTACTAATAAATGTACTAACTCGAGAGTCGTCTTGCGTTAATAAAGACCGAATTACGCCTGCGTCGCGTTCGCAAAGAGCGAGCCGAAGTAACGAAGAGAGTCGTCTCACTTTACCCTTTCAGTAGCGCAACTAAATGCGTGTGACGCAAAATATATCTCGCGTTCGCGCGCGATATTAAACTTTACCCAAAGTTCGCTGTGAATCGTGAAGTAACTCCTTTGCGCGTCGAATCAATAAACGTTGCAAATATTTTATCTCCACATGGCCACGACGGAAAAGAATTACACGATTGACCTTATTCCGATAGTTCTCCGAATGATAAACTTGTAGTTTCTTCTGCGTTAAGTAATGATGAAACACGAGACTTGTTTACTTGTTAGTTAGATATTTGAAAATATTTTGTATCAGCATAAGTAAATATGTTATTAGCACCCGTCGAATAAATATTTGTTATTTCTTATTTATTTTTTCTCAGTACAGGAGGTTTCTACTCAGTCAATTGTTTCAAGTTGTCTTGATCGCGTTCTAATACAGCTGAATGTTTAGACAAATGTTTTCGATTGCGATGACAAATGCTTCACACGCTGCCGAATGTTCATCTAGTCTCTATTTAGTTGCACGAGCTGAAATTGCTTTTCGCGCACGTCCGATTAAAAATCACTCAGCGCTGTAAATTCCAAGATAGATGATTCGGGCGATGCTCCGTGTAAACGGGCATTAATCTGAGCAGAAACAAAGTCACCTAATTATCCGCCTTTATTAATTAGCGCCGTCTCATCGCCGCTTGCACTTTAATCGCCTCCGGAACGACGAGTCTGCGTGGCCTGGCAGAAATTTGTCTGCTCCTTGTCCTCCTTTCGAGGAGAAGACGTCGTCATTAACCCGATATTTACGCGGAGCCGAGTTGAGAGAATAAAAGAGTGAGAGAGAGAGTGTGTGTGTGTGTGTATGAGAGAGAATGAGAGTGTAAGAGTGAAAAAGTGAGAGAATAAGAGAGTGAGAGCGAGGGAGTAAGAGCAAGAGAGCGAAAGAATAAAAGAAAGAGAATGAGAGCAAGGTAGTGAGAGAACGAAAGAGAGAGAAAGAGAGAGTTGCGCGGTAAGATAAGATTAGTCGATTCTCATTGCGAATTTGCATTTTCGCAAGAGTCTCTACATTCGCCACGTTTCTACATAACGCCGTCCGGACGCGAAAATATTCGGCTCGATCGCGCGCGCGCGCGCGCGCTCGCGTCGTCACCGATCGAGCGTGCCCGATAAATCCAGTCGTGAGTGGGACGACCGAGATTGAGTCATTAGTTACGGGGATAAGACTAATGATCCAATCCCCCGAACGCGATAAATCAGATTCCCGAGCGGGTGAACTTATTCGGCTTACATCGGCCGGGCCGCTGTAACCGAGTGTAAATGGCGGACATTCGGCTCGGCTCGGCGACGAGTAACGTACGTACTCCGGCGTGCCAGAGTGTGTAGTAAATTCAGCAGTTATGAGCTGCTCCTGCGAGTACGCCCGGCCCGATGATTTACGCGCGACCATACGCTCGACACGCGGCAGCGCGGCTAACGGCGTCGCGCGTTCAACGGAGAATTGATCCGCGATCGCGGAAGACGCTTCCCATTGTCGACCATCGATTCGACCGCAAAGCGTTCGGAAAATCATGCGCTCGATGCTGAGAAAGACGCGACTTCTTTACGATATTTTTCTCACGAAGCGACACTGTGAGGGACGTAAGCTTGCGCGAACTTCCACTCGAAGAAAAGAAAGGAATTGGTCGATTTGCCTTTGGGACCTCGTGAAGATTCATTTCGCTTTCTTTACCTCGACTGGCGCGCGCAAAATTCGTCGATTTGATAGAAAAAAATCAGATGAATTAAAGATACGTACATTAAAGGAAGAAATATTTAAAAAATAAAAAAATATTTATTCGGTGGGTACTTATAACATATTTACTTATACTAATCTATGCACGTATAAAATAGAATGTCTGTCTGTCGATTCCCTATACACTCATAAACCCTTTGACTGATCTGGACTAATTGGTTAACTCTCTAAGAATTACTTGCGAAAAATATAAGTTACATGAAGTTTGGACATTTTTTTTGCTCCTGGTTTCTTCCTCTTGACACTTTGTGGTAACCCGAGCAACACCACACGGAAAAAACAATTCTGTTGGTGCAACCAAATTTTCGGAGATCAGACGAAAACTCGGCTGTGGGAACAGAAAAATTCCTTTATGAGGCTTCTGTATAGTCAATTGTTCTCAGTTGCCTCAAATGAGTTCTATATCATTGAATGTTCAGACGAATATTTTCGGTTGTGACAACAGAAATATTAGTTTTCATAACAGAGATATCTCTTCTGGTCATCTAATTTTCAGTTGGTTCCTATTTGGTTGCACCAACTGAAACTTTTTTTGCGTGCGGATAATGTAAGCTAGCAGAAAATATTTTTCGAGTAAGAAAATATACGAATGTACGAATGTATGTATAAGCTCTTCGTAGAAATAACCCAAAATGAAGAGAATACGGCTTGTAAGAGACTCATCGCGGTTCTTTGGTGTATTGCTAAATAGAATTATTC
The DNA here is from genome assembly GCF_010583005.1 of Odontomachus brunneus. NCBI lineage: Eukaryota > Metazoa > Arthropoda > Insecta > Hymenoptera > Formicidae > Odontomachus > Odontomachus brunneus. Next base: position 1,786,329 of record NW_022639508.1, on the reverse strand, counting down.
ACACGAGGATTTTGTTTGCCACAAAATGGGTCTAATTAGTAAGTCAATCAATAGCTGGTTTATCTGGGAATAGGAAAGGGGAGTTTAATACCGTCTTAATTGGAAGTAAAGGATAGTCTGAACAAGATAGAGATAGGTTTACTATGTGCGTTTGAAATAAAGACCGAAGGATAATTCGGCGCGTGCGTCTGACTTGTTTCGAACAATAAGGAGATCCTCCCGTGAATAATTCTATTTAGCTTCTTGGTCGCACCAAAGAACCGCGACCAGACTCACAAAATCCATGCTCTTTTCGCTGAAGAGAATACACATTTTTTTTCTCAAGGCTTTTCATGAAAACAATCGTTTATTCTATACAAATGAAAGAATCTAGATTTAGGTGTGTTATTAGTGCTCACCGAATAAGTATTTTTTTATCTAGATCTATTTTCTCTCAGTGTAATATTTCGAAAAGTTAATTGCGTTCCACAACGTTTGATTTTTAATTGAAAATTAAGATCAAGTTATACTCAATTTCGATGATTTATTTCGCAGCTATCTATATTCGATATTTTCGAAATGCACGTTTAGTTATGCTTCAACTGTTAATGGATTGTGACACTGAAGAAGAACCATTGCATTATCGGTGGAAATGAATGAAAATGACGCCAAATGCGTCTCAATTAAAAGACGCGATATATTTCAACGAGTGGCAGTCTGACTGCGTGTTTGCCTATGAAACGCTTGGCAGCATTAGGAATACTTAAAAACACTTTAAGAGCACTTAAGATAATCTCTTATCGTGGTTATTCGAGGAAACGCTGACAGCATTTTGTCGTAAAAATTTTCCATGCCGACGCGCCGGCATTACGTTGAATTGACCTCGTGCGATTTCTCGCGCGATTAATTGCGCTATTTTGACGCATAGAAGATCACGTCCGCGGATCATGCTAGCGTTCGACACCTTTGGCTCTTTGCAAAACAATAATAAATTATGAATATCGCGACATTCGAGCCGAATAATTCAGTTAGCAACGCTTCGCTTCGCTTTCAAGTAACCGCACTGAGTTATGGAAGTTGCGTAACTGGACACGCAAACTTCGCTTTAATCCGTCGCGAGAGATAAATTATTCATTTCCTGAGATCATGCGCCTGATTTGTATCATTATCCGCGAAAATAGATTCCGCGCAATCGCCCGGATCCGCGGCGCGCTTCAAGCGGCAAAACACATAGGGAGGGGGAGGGCGGGGGGAGAGAAAAATACAAACGCGGCCGCTCGCCTGTACACACCTTTTCGTCACGAGATTTGTTTCCACGTAATTGCATTTAAATAGCCCGCGGTAAATTCACGAGCGGACCCGGGCTGCCGTCGCGATATGTAGCGCTCGAAAAATTAATCGAATGCATGAATATAAAATAATATTAATGTGCGCGAGACGAAATGTATCAATAAATAAATGCAGTTTGTAACGCACGGGCGGGAATATACCGCGAAATTCGCGGTAATTATCGCGGCGCGACACGCTCGCACGAGTAATTCCCGCGCGATAAAAATCCTGTTTGGCGGCGGCCTTCAACTTGCAACGTGATTCGAGAGGAGTCGGCATTAGATTGCTCCGAATGGTCGCGCTTTGTGCTATAAGCAGAGCTCATTAGGATGTACGTCTCGTAGAAAGATTATTTCACACAACCGACGTGCGTGTGTATGTATATATATATATATATATATATATATATATATATATATATATGTATGTATATATACACATGTTTTCCACGTGAAGATAATATCGACCGAGTAGTTAGCCTTGGGAACTACCTCATGTGACTATCAACGAGCTTAAATAGCCCGCGTGCGTGTGTGTGCGTGTGTACGTTGGGTACACACCGGGAACCGGTCGCACAATACGCGGACTATTGATTCAGCATCGTGACTTAACCGGTTGTAACGTCAACCGCGCGAGGGATTTATGCGCGACGCGCGATATCGAGCGCGATCGACGAGGCGAATAAAATCGCGAATTAACGAGCTGGCGAAAATCCTGGCGCGGCTGTCGCTGGGACGCTTTATCGGGACGGGGAACGCGAATCGCTTCTCCGAATGCTCCGTTGCTTTGGCAACGATTGAGATAATGATAACGCCACGCTACTGTCACTCGTCGAGAGAGAGAGTGTGAGTGATTGAGAGAACCGTCGAATCGATCGAGCTATACCACAAAACGATCGCGGCGTAATTTATGCGCGAGAGCCCCCTGCCATGCCTATTTGAGTAATCCCACCTTCCTTCTTCCCCCTGAGCGACTTCCGTTCGCAAACCACCCAACCTCCTCAACCGAGCGATTTCGAACAGGGCGGTTTGGCCAACGAGACTGTATAATTAAGGCAACCGTAGTTAATCGATTCCTCACGGACGAGATATTATGCATGTTGCATTATACTGCAATAACTAGCGCTCCCGAGTTACCCCGCGATTGGAAAATTTCACGCGCGACCGCGTCGATGCGGATCTTGGAAATTTCGAAGGTTACGCGAATTACGAGGAAGAGAGACCCGAAGAAGACAGAGAGACCCAAGAGACTGACGTAATGCTCACGTCCGTCCGGGTATTCTGTAATGTGTGAATAGTACACTTTGTATTCCTCGAGAACATTGTAGTCACTCTTCCTGATCGTTTGCGATTTATTTTCGTTACCTCTCGCAGTGTGTGAGAATACGTTTCCTCCTTTTTCTCTCTCTAGTTTTTTCTTCTCTCTCATATTCACATGTTCGTATTTTTCTCGCGTACATTTCACACGTTTCCTCGTCCCCCGGTCCCTCTCATAATTAAACAATGTCCCGCTCTCGCGTTAGTTTGCGTACCTTCTCGCTCTCACACACAGTTACGCTTTTCCTCTTCTGCCTCTGTCTACCGCTTTTATATCACTTCTCCATTTGTTTATCGTCTCTTTCGCGACCATTTTCTCGGGATCCATCCCTCCCCGATCGGCGGCCGGCCACGATCGGTTAGATGTATAAATAACGCAAAGCCGAGGCAAGACGCTAAAGTTTTCGCGTGGTGCTCCATCATGACACGCCGGGCTTCTCTCATTCAAGTATTTGTCTACGTGACGCTCGCCGTCGCGATTGTTGCGGCCAACCAAGGTGAGCCACAACACACAGGTGATTCGCATTCGAGAAGATTCACCAGGCGGACACGAGAATCGCGCAGCGATCGATTAGCGTTGCGCATGGGGGACGCGGTTAGCCCGACGACGTGAGCGCGCACGCACAATCAGTTCTGCACGATTGACAATCAAAACGCGATAACCTCAAGTAAACGATTCAAAGCGCGATATTTTGCCCACATGACGATCACGACGGTATTCACGACTCGAGTTGCAACATTAAGTTAGATATCAATTAAATCGTTGGTTAATCACTCGATTTCATACAAAGTCGATTCGTGATGCCTACCTCAACATTCATATGAACACGTCAAAGTAAAATCTCAATTTCCTGTCACGTATTCTCTTGAAGTGGATCGGCAGAAATGTTTCTGATTGAATCAGTAAAGAGAGTATTTCGTCGATAATCAGTGAATATTCGTTGATTTTCAATGGAAACACTCCCACTTTACCGCTCTATTTTATATCTCACTGATTTTGACCATTACAGAATTTCACCGCGAAATCTATGATAGTCATACTGTATTTGGCTGTGCCAAATTTAACTTTCTGCATTTGTGGCGATTAAATTAACGATTTCCATGTAATTCACGTGCAATGACATCGTCTATGTTTTCAAACTATGATAGGAATAGTATCAATGATAGAAACAGAAATAATAAAGTATTATTAACTGTTTCTTTCAGCGAGACTTTACTGATTGCAGTGCTGCACTTAGCTGAACCATCAATTATAGAGCAGACTAGGTCAAGTTGATCCCCGAGTCATGCTGGCTATATGCGTTTCGTTTATGCATTTATCGTGAGAGCAACAGTGCCAAAGGAATCGCAAAATGTTCTGTAGAACATGAGAAGAGCATCTGTGTCTTAAAAAGGAACATTTTGCATTATCACTGTCACAATAAATACATGAATCAAACGTGTGGCCAGCATAATCCCTGGGCACAGACTCGTCTCCTCTGTACTGAAACAAAAATACTCGACAATTTCTTGATGGAATATAAAATTCACTCATGTGAACAAAAATGAACTTCATTTCACAGAAATAAACTTTACATCTCACAAATGAATTTCCGCTTATCTTTTTCTTCAGTGTAAAGTGTAGCACATTTCAATGAAGAATACACTGATTGTACTTTAGAGACTAACCCAACTAGCACTAGCACTTCATCTTTCGTCATTTTTGCACGATTCCCAGCAAGACCGTCGTGTCGTCTCACATTAACCTACAACTACATCGATTACTGATTCACGTTGACACGCGCGCACGCGCGTTCACGATCGGTAATTGCGAACACGTGGAGCGATAAGTCGCTAATCGGCCCATTTGTTCGCGAGGATCTATACGATATTTTTATCGAGTTCTCTCTTTCGATTCCCTGTTTGCCGCGAGAAGAGGCGTGCGACAAGACGAAATGCCCGGGCCCGTTGATGTATTACGATGCTCTCGGCTGTAAGCCGGTATACGACAAGGAGGGCGACTGTTGCGCCACGAAATACGACTGCGATCACCTGAAAGAGAGAGCCACGGACAAATGTCACGTCAACGGCAAGGAATACGCGATTGGCGAAAAGCTCAAGGACGAGGACGCGAACCCCTGCGACAAAGGATGCGTCTGCAGGATGGGCTACGACGGAGAGTACGTACACGACTGACATTCCCAATCGACACCTACGCGAGATTAATGAGATGCGAGTCCACTCTGGCTCGAGCGGCTTGGGAATAAGAAAGGCCGATCTGCCTCTCCCTTCCTCGCGATTTCACGCTACCGCAACGCGCTTTGAGGAGAACGCATCGCCGATTCCGCTCGGCTGTTTCGCACTTGATTTTACCCGCCGGAGGGTTCACCATTTTCCAGCAAATAGCGCGGTGATCATGAATATTTAATACGGCCATCAGTCGTTCTCCGTGTGCATTTTCCTTCGATATTATGAAAAATTCATGTACAATGTCACACTATTCAAATTACGTCGCATTCTTTCATACGCGACGACAGTTCGGGATTATACTGTCATAGACGAAGGCAGAGAGAGAGAGAGAGAGAGAGAGAGAGAGAGAGAGAGAGAGAGAGAGAGAGAGAGGGGGAGAGAGAGGGAGAGAGAGAAAGGGAGAGGGAGAGTAACACGTGCCAAAAACGTAGATGCAATTCTCGCGCTTCTCGCGAAGAACCCTCCCCTCGCACCGCCGGGAAATATCGTTTGGACGCTACTTTCATCGAAACGTGCAATTTCTTTGAACAGTGCCGCGTTCACGTGCGCCGTCATCGATTGTTTCTCCGTTCCCCACCCTGGCTGCTACAGACGAAAGTCGCCGTTGGATTGTTGCCCCGGAGAAACGATCTGCCGTGAGTACATATCCTGCACGAAAAATCTACCAACGCGTGTACATCCGCGATGCTTGTGCCGACGACTATTCATGTGGAAAATTCATTCGTTCATTGAAGAGTCGCGCGTTAATAGAATCGGGCGGGTATTTCAGTCGTTGAAGCTCGTTTCAGACGACTGTCCGGTGCAATCAAGCACGCTTTATATAAACGACACAGATGGAACAGATTCGTTTGCATCTTTCAGCCGAAAAACCAGAAGACAGAGCTACTTGTATCGTGAACGGAAAAACGTACAGGGACGGCGAGTATTTCGAGGTGGAGGATGACCCGGAACTGAACTGCATCTGCCAACCAGGATACGAGGGTAACGACAATGCGTGAAAAAACGAAAGAAAAAAAATACGAAAGTCTGCAAAAGAGAATTTCTACGTTTCCGATTCGCCATGTAGAGGCGTCTATTTCGGTTCTGACCGACAATTATCCGCAGGTAAAAACGTCGAGCCCTTCTGCGCCAGGCCGAAACGTCCGTATTGTAGCCCTGACTTCTACGACACTTACAACATTCGTCAGCACTGCGCACCGGTTTACTACAGCAATCAATCGCCCCAGACCGACTGTTATCTGAGCACGAGATGCCGTAAGTTCCGCGAGAGCGATTCCGAAGCGCCACGCGCGTTTCGCCGACCCGGCGTGTACACGATAACGTCGATAACGATCCCCATCTCTCTCGAATTTTTGCAGAGAACGCTAACGACACCGTCATTCACAATCACGACGACTTGAAGTCCGCGGAAACGCCGGACGGTATGTATTTATTGGTCATCAGCGCGATTTTTATGAACCTTCTCGCGAATTTCGTGTCGCGCGCGAATGTCTGGCCAAGCAGAGATTCACGCTTTATCGACCGTCGCGGTATACAGCGACGAGGTTGCAAACGAGGCATTGACGCGCGCGCGTTTCAATGTTCACGCGACGCTAATTACAAGCGCTACAAATCGCGCCGAATACAAGGTAATTACGGCAACTATTGCGCGCGCGCGCGCGCGCGAGAGTAAACGAGAGACGAGGGAAAGCGCGATTTCCGCGGCTTGTTATAATATTATATTATATTATATTATGATCCTATAACGATAACTAATTCCATCGTCGTTCACGATTTATCGATTATGGAAAATCGCGTCGGGGCGAAATCTTAATTGGGAATCGCGCTGTTAACACTTACGCATGCGCGCACACGGCATCTTTCTCTTTCTTTTTCCAAATTCCCGAGTCGAAATTTTAGTCGCATTTTCGATCTAAATTTTCTAATATTTGTGTATTCTCAAGGATTATTGTAATTGTTTTATTGGTATGGAAACTGAGATCCTACTTAGCGCCTCTAAAGCCTGATCTACAATAATAGCTCTTTGTGTTTTGTTTCTTGTTTTCTGTCTTTTTCTGGCTTAAAGCTTAAGGTTTGAGTCAGAAAGGGATAAAGAGAAAGAAGCAGGAAGCAAAGAACACATTGTAGATCAAGCTTAAATGGCAGAAAACGCAAAAATGTTACTCTGCACACACTAAAAGAAAAAAATATCTAAGAAATAAGAAATATTTATTTGTTGGGTAGTAATAACAGATTTAGTCGTACTAATATACTTACTAATATTTTATATATTTTTGTTACATTAAGAAAAATTTTTTTTGAAGGAGAAAATACACATTTTTCTAAATCCATTGCGTTTTTCATGAAGACGATTAATTACGTTATTTCAACAAAAGAATTCATATTTAAGTAAATATGTTTATTTATTTAGCACTCACACCGAATAGATATTCTTTATTTTTTTGATAGACTGAAGAGAAATATTTGAAAAAAGTTTATTTCTGTGAAAAAATACATGAAAATGTATTTAAAAAATATGAAGTTTATTTGCGTAAAATAAACTTTACATATCCTTTAAATAAATTTTCAAATATTTTTTTCCCAGTATAGTCTTTTAAAAAGGACTTCTCGGCAAAGTTCTAGACTGAATAGAATAAAAAAGGTTAATGTAGAGAGAGGCTTCGAAAGATCAAAAGTATCAAACAGAATATTGAAGTCGTAAGAAGGATCAAAATTTCGATTCGGGATATCAGAATATCTCTCAAGATGTCGGAGATTTCCGCTCAATTTCTGTCCGATCGCGAAAGACGGTAGCGTGACCTCCCGAGACTTGTCTCTTCCAGAAGAGAACGTGTGTCAGTTTGGCAACCTGAAGATGCATCTCGGCGACGAGCTGAATCAAGCCACTGACTACAGTTCTGTGTGCGTCAAGTGCGTTTGCGAGGTGCCGCCTACACCAACCTGCCAGCGTTTGCCGGACAAGGAGTGCGACGTCACGAAACACCCACCCTTCCAGCACTAACTACTTCGAATTCTGTGATACCGTCAAATTACCTTTATTCTACGGCTCATTTTTCGTAATAAAAATATCGACGTTTACCGCTTTGTACTTTGCTCGCATGATGAAAATGCGGAAATGAGTGTTTCACCGCCTATCTTACGTGACAACATCGATGAACGACCGAAACAAAACAATGGGAAGAGAAAGAAAAAGAAAGAGAGGGAGAGAGAGAGAGTGCAATTACATGATCTTCCATAACTTGATGTGCGCAAAGCCTGACATTTATTTTCTTAATCATAATTTTTGACGTTAATCAATTCCACGATTGATTAATTAAGTTCTGTAAAGTGACTCATCTTCTCTTTCTTTGCCTCGACTTTTCCACGGTTACTGGTCTTTTCATGCGATATTCATCATCTGAAACTTTATTAAGTGATGTACGGCATATAAAATGCATCCGAGTGATTATATATGTATTAATGCTTAATTACCCAGTGCCCTCTATTCCCTTGATATTTTACGTTTAATATATTCTGTCGGGTTTTAATTTGACTCAATAAGTAAACCATGACACAATTAGATGTCCTGATTTAAATCGTAAATTTTTCTCTCCACTAGTAGTGAACATCCACACAATGTACGACAGGAACAGTACGCGAGCGCGACGAATCTCCACCGCGACAGTGAAATACCGTACCGTAGAGAATTCTGTCCGAGTCGCGATTACTTCTGGGCACCGTTTTGTCCCGTTTCCAGAAAACACCCACGCCACGCGTTTCTACGTTATTCCGCGATTACGATCGGATAGAATCGCGAATATTATACTACGCAAATATCGTATATCGTACGGGGACTTATTATAGCGTGACATTGCGCCATTCTTCAAGCATTAACGCGGCCGCGGCGCGTTCCCGCCGGGCTTATTCTCGCGGATGATCTTCGCGCTCGTAATTTTGCGATTATCGCGAACACGGACGTTCTCGCGCACCGGCACCGCGCCGTAATAATCAGTTTGCACTCGGCGAACCAATTCCCGCGTTCTGGACATCGTCTGTGCCGGCTGGCTGGCAAGCAGGGCGCGCGCGTAAACCAGCAACAGAGTCGTTTACACACTCCGCAGTGCCAAACGTTTACCCATTTCTCATTTAAACTTCTAAGTGGTTTTACCGTTGACACTTCGCAAGCTCTCGCGCGGCTTGCCGTTAGCCCGCGCGATTTATCGCAATGCGGTCGAAAAGTCCCACCCGACTGCCTGCCTGCCGCTTGGCCGCCCTCGTTTCCTGCACAGTTCGCGAGAACGATACCGCGCGCGTTAACGTTAACGTCGCGTTCGGGAAACGAGAGCGCGGCTTTTAGCGTGTTCCAACGTGAAGCGAAACGGGAAACGGAAAACGACGTCGAGTAACACGCGAACCTCTCAATTTACTGATACTGGCTTATCAGCCTGTAAAATATACACGACGAATGGAAAACGCCATCACGAGCGAAAAGCTAACCGAACCAGTCGAGAGGAAAGACATGTGAAATAAAGCGGTGATTGACGAGAGTGAATGGAGTATATCCCTTCTATCGTATCCCGACGATGAGATTAATGACAGTTATCTCGGCGATTTTACAACAACTGACAAAGTGGAGCGCTATTGCTTCTCTGTTATTGTGTAACAACTTCTTAAGGGGGGATTCTGGTTTAGATAATCGAAAAATAGGAAATTTTCACGAATTTCCCTCAAAGAAATAAATAAAGATATCAAAGTAGGATTTTGATCATATCATTTATCATTGTTTTGAGTATAAAAATATTATTTTTTATTTTAAAAAATTGGAAATTTGTCCAGGTTTTGCGAGCTGGACATAGTCATTGGACGCTCCTAAGTATAACGGATAATATTACAGTAGCTCATATATTAATTTAAAACAAATGAGACAAAAATTTTTTAAAATTGTAATAAATTTGTTGGAAGATGAACTTAAATTTTAATTTTGGAAAATTTCCATTTTCCCATATTTTTCGGGACAGAACGCAAATGGAAAAAAGGACTTGCAACTTCGACGTGCCACCATTCTGTTAAATTTCGACTTTCTGCACATAATAAAGATTCATCCTCCAGCAAATTTAATACAGTTTTAAATTTTTTTACCCCATTTATTTTAGATTATTACACGAGCTGTGTAATGTCGTCCACCAGATAATGTCCAGCGTCACCGCGCTTAACGTGAAAAACCTAGTCGATAGAATTTCAATTTTTTTTAATAATAAATTTTTTTGTATTTAAAACAATCATAAAAAATATATGTAGGATCCAAGATGAGTTTAGTTTGGTAGCAGCGAGTCTAGGCATTATCTATTTGTGTTTACCTGTTCACCTGTCGCAAGATTTTATTGTATTGTCGCGTTAAATAAAAGTCGAGAGCGATAAGTCACGCGAGTAGTGCGAGCTCGCGAATAAACATACCGCGCGAGATATCGAGACGTTAAGGTCCGACGCTCAAATTTGGCCAATAAAGAGCGACCAAAACGGATCAAAAGATGACAAGATTGAGAATATAAGGTGTCGAAGAAGTGAGCGGAGTTCGCTCTGGTTTTCTGATTTGTTTCCGCGCAAAAAGTTGACGGTATATTTTTCCATACAGGGTGTCTCACACTCTCCTCTGGGCATTTTGTGGGGACGTAGAATGGGTTGATATGAACATAAAAGTCCAATACCGTTTTGCGATATTCGCAATAATTATCGAGATATTAATTGTAGAAAATTTGTGAATGATCATGCAGAATATGGTAAATGAGTTATAGTAGCGACGACTGTCGTGTATTTATACTTTAGGTCAAATTGAACAAAAAAGTCCTCTACCATTTTCCAAATAATTACATAGATTTTTAATTATTAATTAAAGAAGATTATTACACGATTTTGCGTGATAATGCAATCATCTTCTTTAATTAATAATTAAAAACCTATGTTCTTATTTGCAAAATGGTAAAGGAGTTTTTTGTTCAATTTGACCTAAAGTATAAGTACACGACGGCAGTCGTCGCTATTATAACTCTTTCTTCTAATATTCTTTATTAGCAAGTGATAATTTTCATGCTATAAATTTTTGTTTTTTATGCGGATTTTTAAAAAATCAAAATGTTGATCGCAAAAGCACGATTAATTATATTTTATATAATATCTTTCTCACCGATATAGTCAGTGTTCGCAATAATGTCTTGAATCGTTAGAATCAAGAGAAGTGCGCAAAGCCATCTGGATAGCATGATGATCTGATCGAACAACACTCACGCTTTGCTGCCCACGGCAGACTGAAATTGGGCGCGCGTTGGACCAAGCAAGTGAGGCGTCCCATTCATTAATTATGTATAAACTTTTCATAGAAAGCAAGATCAGCTCATTCACCGTATCCTGCATGATCATTCATAAATTTTCCACAATCAACATCTCGACAATTATTGCGAATATCGCAAAACGGTACAGGACCCCCATGTTCACATCAACCCACTCCACGTCCCCACAAAACGCCCGGAGGAGAATGTGAAACACCCTGTATATTATACGAAATATACATTTTGGTCGCAAGAAATGAACTAGTTAGTTATTAACGTCTGAGTTTCCTTCTATTTCTCCCTATGCTCAATAGATCTCACATACATATAGTCGAAATTTTATATTGATGTTTTCAATAATTTCTTCAAAAAAGGATTCGTAAAAATCTACCGTTTTCTTCGGCCATCCAAATCAAAACCTCCCTTTGAACTTTCATTTGGAAAATTTTACAACCTATTTGCGTAACAAACGCTACATCGATCTTCTCTAATCCACGGAATATTTATTTCGAAGATACTCTGGGAAAATAAATTTAACAAGAGAAAAATCAGACAAATAAAAGCACTATTGCCTATCTAATACTTTTATAATTCCTAAGAAATATCTATATGACAGAAGATTTTATCTTTCTCTTTAATAATTTGCGGTACGTATATTTAAATTTAAAATTTCTACGCTATTATCTCATCGCTATTTTTACCTCGCTCGCGTTTTCTTTTTCATCGGGTTTTTCCTATACATGCGCGCACATGTGTGCGGTGTGACTGATAAAACGAGAATGTAACTCTTTCGCCTCGTAACGCCTCAAACGGGGGGAAATTCTCTTCTTTTCCTTATTTCTTCCAAGTCCCTGCCAACGTCTCCGTCTTTTTCGCGACTTCTTATCTTTCGCATCGAACGGGTGTTTTTTATTCTCCAATTGCTGAAAGAGAATCGCTCTCTTTCTTTGTCGAACTCGCTGCTTCGTCTTTTTTCTCGCGTCCCCCCTTCGTCATTTGACGAGTTCCTCCGCTATTTCGGATAGTTATCGTTATCTGTGTCGTATCCTTACGCAATACAAAATATAAATTGCGTGCTGCAAGTGCGTACCGTATCAGTTGGAGTCTTGTGTTCGATTATGTCACATCGCGGCATTTATTTCTTTATTCAAAATTGCGCCTGTCTGGCGTTTGTCGCCACGATTGTCGTGGCTGACCGAGGTAAGTCCTTAAGTAAAAAACTTTCACGAAAATCGTGTCATTCTATATTACATTTCGCGACGTTAACGTGTTAATTTCGTGTCAAATGTTAAACTAGCGATCGTTTGGATCCTGTTAGACATATTTCGCCAACGATATATCGTCATTATAATAAACTGAATTTGACTTACTTCCGCGCGATTTCACGTTTATGAAAACCGTTAGAGCGAGAGTACAAATCGTCACGGCGAAAACAAACCCGACATTTTTCGCTCATTATTCTCTCTTTCGCAAAGAAACATGCAACGAGGTAAAGTGCCCGGGCCCGTTGATGTATTACAAGTCGTTGGGTTGCAAGCCTGTGTACGAAAAGGAAGGCGACTGTTGCGCAATAAGCTATAACTGCGATCACCTGAAGGAAAGGTCCAAAAACAAGTGTTACGTCAACGGCAAGGCATACGAGATCAACGAAAAGATAAGAGATGAAGATGCAAATCCTTGCGACCATGACTGCGTATGCATGATGGGACGTGATGGAATGTGAGTGCGATTCAAAGATCTTTTCTATATACAAATACCTCGCTCAGACAGCACAAATAACTAAAAGATGCCTTACAGGCGTCTAGAAAACGTTTAAGAGATATAGAGCGTCTTTAAGATATATTTTAGTAAATTGTGCCATCTGCGTGTTGAACTTTTGTGTTTGAGAAGAAATCAGAGTAAAGCGAAACACGGAAGAATATTACTATTATTATTATTGGAAACTTTCTCAGGAAAGGGAAAACTGGCGTCGCGATCCAGATAAATGCGATTAATCGGTTATTTCTCCGCAAGGCGATTTAAAAGGCCATCGTCGGGAAGAACTATTCCCGAGAAACGCGTTATTTACTCGGCAAGATCGATTTGCGTAACGTTTCCGCGAGTTTTTTTTTCCTGCGATCGCGAAGAGAGCACTAAAACGTCTCTTTTTAAAGGTAACACATTCCGACGGCGCGTCTTGGCGCGTATAGCATCAAGAGCTCCGATAAGAATTGCAAACGCGCACGGCCCGCGTATGGATTCGTCGTCAGCGCGCTGCAGCAGGAGAATTAGTTTTCGGCCCGATTTCATTCCGTATAAATTCACTTAGTCAGATCGCGAGCAAATTCTCTTTTCACCTTTAACGCGTTCGATCGCGCTGCCGAATGGAAATATTCCGCTTAAATCGCCGCTTTATCGCCTAACGAAATTACTAAGTTCCATTTCATGCAGACTGCGTTGCCTTTCCGAACAGAGCCAATTTCAATTGCCATGCCATGGAGTCCCCAACCGACTGCCCCCAGTCGGTTATACCGACTGGCTGCTACACGAGGGACTCCCCGACTAAATGCTGCCCCGGACCGTTGGTTTGTCGTAAGTAGACGCACGTTATCGCGAACGAGGCCTACTTTATCTTTCCGTAACGTTTACGCGTTAGTCGTCGCGACGATTGACGGCCGTGCGAGAATCAGCTTCGATCCACGAACGCGATCTGAGAAAAAACATACTCGAACATTTATCTGTAGGTCAAGTTTATTTCTATGAGATGAAACTTTCTTCTGCGAAATAAAGTTTCTGTGAGAAAAATAAACTTACATCCTACAAATAAATTTCCGAATACTTGTCTCTCAATGCGGATCATGGATTCTCATCATTTTTCATTCTATTTTCTTCAATTACCACACATATGTGTGGAAAAAAATATTTAAAAGAAGTCGAAAAAAGTTCATTCACGAAAATAAGTTTTATTCCGCGAGAATAAACTTTGTATTCCACAAATAAATTTTCAAGTGTTCTTTTTTCTCAGCGCACCTCTCGAAAATTGCGCGCGCTGAAGCTGCGCGCAAACGAGTGGTGTCGAGTGAGATAATACGATATATCTCGCGGAAAATTTATATGCGATTGTTGATGGCGCGTAGATAGAAATTTGTAGATATATATACAGGCAATGACAGAAATTCAATTTCATATAATGCCACTTTTAACATTAAATCCCGGATTGTTCGAGTAATCCGCGTATGCGGACTTGAGTGATTATATAACACATATGCCAGAACATATTATGTCACGTTAAATAACGCATTTAAATAACAATTTAACGATTCAATAATAACAGTGCAATATATGATTCAATATATGATTTCATAGCAATAAACATAATATATGTGATCCTTGTAACACGTGATTATTTTTCAATATCAATTCGAACACTAAATCATCCGATAATGCAGTGAGTCGGAATTTGGAATCTACCCTAACACGTTTAACTGTTGACACACATTTAGCTTGTCTCAAAACTTAGTTAACAGGAATTCTAATAACTAGAAATAATGCTGTTCAAATGCAATTCATTACATATATATATATATATATATATATATATATATATATATATATATATATATATCTAGCTTCTATTATTGACTCTCTGTTGGTTACATATTTAATTTGTTATATCCAATCAGCCATATCTTACACGTAACTTTTACACGACGGCACCAATTATCGAAATATTATAATGACTCTAGTGATTGTCAAAGATAAATATTGAATAAATATAATAAAATATGATAATAAAATAACACATCTCTCTTGTTTTATTTTTGTTATCATTATTTTTTATACATTTTTTCACTATTTTTTCTTATAGTAAATTTCAATATAAATGGGAGAGATTTTTAAGAGGTAGAAAAGAAGGAATTATAACGAGCATTATTCAATATACAAATCGCCATTTGTGAGACTTATGAGTAGATTCTGAATTTCGATTCACTGCTTACAATTTTAACCTCTTGCCTAATAATATCGATTACCAGCCATATGTAATAAATATAGGTCGCGCTTGTGCTGTATAATAATATATAATGTTGCCGAAACTAATTGCATGATGCATCATTGATTGACAGTTCATGCTAATAAGGAAAATAATTTCAAAACAATTTTGTGTCATGATCTAAATGTCTAGCTAAATCAACAAAGAGCGAATGAATGTATTATTTCCAAAATGTTTACTTGATTTTACTTGCAAACAATCCAGTGTTTGATTACGATGCAGAATTGCAAACGAAATTGTAAGGCAAGTGGTTAAATATTCTTCGTTAAAAATCAATGCAATCTACATCTACTTCTACGCATGCACTAATGTTGAAATTGTACGCAGATGATACAATTTCGTGGAGCAAAAATTCGCTCACCAATGTAGATTGAAGTACAGCGATGACCCAGCTGTTGAGCTCCGCATCCGTCCGGTCATCCTCTGCATTCACAACGTCGTTGATTGCACTTCACTTTTTGTTATATTACATCCGCAACAGATTTTTATACTTTAATACATCGAGCGGTCAGGTATTAACGAAAATAAAAATAAAACTCGATACTGCAAGAACACATTGCTGAAAAACGCGAAAATCGCGAACCGGAGACGCAAGTTTCGATTTAAGTCGATCGGAATTGAGTGATCAAATTTATATGACGGTCGCAAAATCGACGCAGCTACAAACGAAATAATAACTAAATCGCAATAAAATCGTCGCGTTAGACCGCTTCGTTTCAGTTTTAATACGTCGAGACATCGGATATTAACGAAAGTTGCGATGCAGTTGTGATGCAGTTCGCTATTGCAGGAACACGTCGCGAAACACTGCTGAAAAACGCGAAAATCGCGAACCGCGGATCGCAAAAGAGAAGTGAAAAAATGGCAATTAAGAAATCAAATTGTCAGATCGCGTAAAATCGTCGCGTTAAACTGCTTCACGATGCCTTGATGACTTCAATTCGTCAAGAAAAGCCGTAACCGTATTTGCATGTAAACGGAATCACGTCAATATACACAAGGGCTAAAGTTCGCGACCGATGGCGAAATTTAATTAACGCGAGTGAAATTACCGCGAGATTCGCGATTGAGCGTCGCCATTTCGATGTTTGATGGTTCCGCGATTGAGCGTTGCTATTTGCGACGCTTAATGACTTCGCGATGTATATCGCGAAATTGAGGCGTCGAATTTCATTCGACGACAGTTGACCGACATACAGTGTCGGGAAATCGAACCGTTGAAAGAAGCAGTGATATCGTTAATGAGTCGTTAGTCGGGAATTTTGATGTATATAATGCTTTATCAGTGCATTAAAGAATTAAAATTTTCTTTTCGGAGAAAATATATTTCCTTTTAAATTAACTACTAGAATATATACTCATAAAATGAAGAGAACCTTTCATGAGAAGATTTCATAATAATTGCACACGCGTCTGATTTAATTAATTATTTCACACATTGAGAATATCTGCAATAACGGACTTTGTGTCAACTATTTTTCTATATTCTTATTTCTTATTTCTTAACGGAAAGAAAACAATATATATCACTGCATTTCGTTCAATTGTTCGCAACTACTACATTGGCGCAAAAGATTCGTCGTTATTCAACTAAATTCCGAGACTTGTGGAAAGTTGCTGACTTGAATACTAAGAAAGAAAGAAGAGATCTCAATAGATGTCTGAAGAAAAAAGACTGAGTTGGCATTGTTTACTTCAGTCACTTTTTATTCTGTTTACCTCTTATTGTGTTGACTCTATTCATAAGCATTACGAATACTTCGAGACCGGATAATTCCGCTTTTACATCTCATTTTCCAAGCACGACCAATCTTTTGCGCGAATTTACTACAGTATGCAAACAACAACTAAGTAGATCGCATTGATTTTTACGAAATATCAAAAGTGGACCTATTATCTAAAATTCCAGAAGTTGTCACTTCAAAATTTTGTTTTCATTTCTTTCACTAACCTGGTACTCAGTAGCTCAGGGCCGGCCACGTTCTGCTGCTGAATCTATAACAAAAAAATACAGTTTCGTTGTTTACATTCTATTATTTACCTTTGTCGAACGTAGATAAGAGATAGTTTAATTCGTTTGTAATCGTGATTGACAGTAAGTTTGAATAATTAACTGAATTTTTCAAGCAAATTTAACTTACCTTCAAGCCGACCCTGCTTGGCCCGAACCGGATCCTCCGGTGCAGCATCCACGTCTGCTGGCATGTTGTCGTGACGTCATGGCATCGTGGTCGAATGCGCGTCATGTCTTGTTCCCTTCAGTCTGAAAGAAAAAGAACGTTTCCTATCAGTTACAGCTAGTTATAATGGACAAAGGAGCAATAGCTCCAGGCCAAATTTATTAAGAAAAGCTAATTATGATTACAGGTTAATATAGCCAAAGTTAGCTATAGTTAGTCAGTCATAAATAGAAAGATTGTCGATCGATACGAATAAATTAAGAATACCGGGCTTTGAAAGTATATCTCTTTTGTTAAATATAGCGAAAACAGATAGCTACCCTTTCAATATCAGAACACTGTCGATGCTCAGTACGATTCGCGTCGTCTTCAAGATGATGTTCACGGTCGCGAAGTGTCGCAAGTGATCGCCTGTTCGTGCAAGTAAACCCGGGGAAGTCGGAGACAGCGTTCGCTGCTTCTCGTCGTGCACGTCTTCGCGAGCTCTTCCTTCAAGATCTGAAACAAACAAGAGAGTCGTTCCAGTTAGTCCCAGCTAGTTCTAATTAATTACAGATACAGAGGTTAGATCGATATAGATTAGGTAGAGAAGTTATATTCCGATATTCACTGGCAGTACTAAAAATCTATAATCCATTAATGTATTATAAGTTTTCAGTAGTGAATGTCGGAACTTAACCTAGATTATGTCTCAACGCGTATGAATAGAAAATACGGGATCTTGAATGTATATTCTATATGCAACTATTACCTTCTCGATATCAGGACACTGACAAGGTCTCCGAGATAATGACCGCGATCGCGACGTGTTATAATTAGCCGCTCTATAGTTCTGAATGACTTCGAAAAGTCGGGTATAACGCGCGGAATTTTCTAACGTGGCGCTCGCTACCGCGTCCCGGGCTGTTATGACTAATGCTATGCCGCGCACACACAAAGCCCGCGCGCGTGTGTGTACGTAATGTTTTGAAAGACGCGCCGCCCTTGGCTGACTCTTTCGAGCTTGAATGTGCCGTTTTCGTGATTTTTCGTCAATTCAACGTTCACTACGCTATAGCATTAATATTACACAATCTTACATTGTTACATGACGAATCGCCCGATTATGCAGATGAACCCGGGAAAGCTGGTGAAAGCGCTCGATGTACTTTCCGTCATGCTCGTCTCCGCGAACTCTTCTTTCGAGATTTGAAACAGACATAGGTTTGTTCGAGTTGCTTGTACTTTTTACACCTAATGCCCGTTGCACACTAGTGCACTCCAAACAACACAAATTTTCAAAAATACATTCTGAAGATGTTTTCAGGACAGAGGGACGTCATCAGAATATTCTTAGGACGTCCTTTGAAAGTGTGAATTGTCTGAAAATAGCTAATATCCAATAAATTTATTCACATTAATTGAATTTTTTACACTTTCACACTTAGTGCACATTAATTCCTTAGAGGTTCTAAAAATGGCGTCATGTTTTCCGTTCGTGTTACGAGTGTAAATGCAATTCTAATACACTTTTCACTCTTGCTTGGGATCAAGTGTAAAAAGTGTATCAAAATTGCAATTACACTCGAACGGAAAGCATGACGTCATTTTTAGAACCTCTAAAGAATTAATGTGCACTAAGTGTGAAAGTGTAAAAAGTTCAATTAATGCGAATAAACTTATTGGATATTAGCTATTTTCAGACAGCTCACATCTTCAAAGGACGTCCTAAAAATATTCTGATGACATCCCTCCGTCCTAAAAGCGTCAGAACGTATTTTGGAAAATTTGTATTGTATGAGCTGCACTAGTGTGCAACGGGAATTAGGTGTAAAAGTGTGAATAGTACAAGCAACTCGAACAAACCTAAGAGAGTCGTCCCGGTTAGATTCAGCTACCTTTAATTGAACGTAGAAAGATAAAGAGGTTGTGTCTCGCGAAAGGAAGAACACGGGAGCTCGGATGTATATTCTCTATGCGACGGTTACCTCCTCGATATCGGGACGCTGCCGACGTTCACGAGATCCTCAGGATAATGACCGCGATCGCGAAGTGTCGCAATTAGTCCCGATCAACTCGAAAAAGTCGGATATAGCGCGCGGAATTTTCTAGCGTAGCGCTGCCGCCGCGTCCCGGGCTGTTATGACTGACGCTACGCCGCGCACACACAAAGCCCGCGCGCATGTATGTGTCGAAAATCGCGCTGCCCTCAACGGCTTTTCTCGAGCTTGAGCGTGATTTTTCGTCTACTGAAATATTCACTCTACACCGTGGTACTAATATTACACGATCCTACATTATTATATGTTATGGTCCCTTCCAACATGCGTCTCGATATCACGTACTGTATTTTTACCATCACGTACTCAATCCCACGGATTCTTTACTATCGATTGATCAAAGACGATACTCGTCTCGGCGTGAAAAGAGTGATCTTGATCTTGAGTCCGACTGTTGTGAATGAGCGCGAATATAACGTAATACTATAAATTATACGTGAACGATAAATTGGTGTCGCCGCGAAAGCGCCAGGAATCGTCGGCCATGGTTGAATAGAATGGCCGTAATGGAATATGGTTGTATGAGAAAGGAATGTGATTGGTCGAAAGTGTATAGTATCTATCGACATATCGAACAGATCAATTTATCGATAGATCCATAGTTACAGAACTTCTCGATCAGTTGCATTTGTTTCTCGCGTTCCTCATAATTGATAATTAATTGAGAAAGAGCGAACGTATTCGAAAATTAGAAGTGATATTTCGACAGCTTGATGTTTCGTACATGTCAGTAAAGAAGGTTACCCACTTATAACACGCAATTAGCAGGTAGTAATTAAATATTTATATTAATTTTTTATGTATTCACCTCTCTTTTGAGAAACGCGTAATTAGAAACAGATGCTTCTGTTGACAAAAAATTTATAATTATCGATCTAGTGAGAACGGTATAGACTTCTGTGGATTAAGTGTACAGTTGCAGATAATTAATCTGATTAAGATCTGATAAGATCTGATTATCATGATTCAATCTTCCGCTTAATTGCAATATAACCGTAATATAATTAAATTCAAGTATCGCGAAGAACTTTGCAAAATGCTGAACGTTTAAACGACACGGAAAGATGGAAAGAAATTGCACTCGGAGAAAATGGATTGGTTGAATTAATGTGACAATCACACAACTAAACGTATTTGATTTTTTTATTTGTAACAACTGAATATAGTTTATAAAAACCAGAGAAATTCTGTTTTCTTCAGCCAAAATGCATTTAATTATGCTATTATAACACGTCATAGTTCTATCAATCTTTTCCACTGTGCACAACAAAGATAATTAAATATTATGTGTAACATTGCGAGGATCTCGCCTTTAAGTACATTGTTAAACATGTATAATTGCGTACGTTTCTCAGCCAAGAATCCGGAAGACAGAGCAACCTGTGTGGTGGATGGTAAGACTTATAAAGAAGGACAGCATTTCAAGGTAGCGAGCGACCCAGAATTGGCCTGTGTCTGCCAAGCGGGATACAAGGAAGGTGAGGAGAGTTCAGCGACGCGACGCGCAAGTGAAAATGATCGCGTTTAAGTCGCCATAAATACGAGAGATCCTTCTTCCGCGCATCAAGTGGCGAGAGTGATGCGCGTTAACGTGAATATTTTATCGTTTAATTATTAACGAAAGATCCCGCGTTTCCAGATGAGAACGTTGCGCCCTTCTGCGTGAAACTGAATCGCGCACGCTGCGATCCTTACTTCACAGACGCAGCCAGTGTTCGCCAATACTGTGCACCGGTTTATTACAACGAACAGCCGCGTCAAACTGGCTGCAATTTATTTCACAGATGCCGTAAGTACCGCGGAAAACGTTTCACGCGCGTGTGCGGAAATCGCAAATACACGTCCTCGCGATTTCTTCGCGCATTCTCGCCTAACATCTCGTGAAATTTTTCAGAGCACGAGAACGACTACGTTATTCACACCCATGAATCTGACGAAGTACCCGAAAGTAAGTACAATTTTCGTTAATTTTATCAAATATATTAAGATAAAAGTATCAATTCGTACCTAATCCTGGATATTATTTTTGTTTGATCTTTAAATACAAAAATAATAATAATAATAAATATTTATAAAAATAAATAATTAATATTTTGGTTTTTACAAAAAAAAATACAAATATGTTTAAACGTTTAACATACACAAATATAATTAGTATACTTATATTGAATATATATGTATACATATATTCCATGTTAAAAATTTAAACATTCATACAAGGAAAGAAGAGTTTGATTGAATTAATAAAATTTCTGGTGAAATATGAACGAATCAGAAATTCCGATGGAAGTTATCAGAATTCTCTTCAAGTTAACAAAATGGTTAGCTTGAACAGAATTTTGACAGCTTCAAGTGGAATTTTCTGTTTTCTTTATCCGGAATTTCGTTAATCCCATCAAACATTTATTCCGTATATTTAAAGACTAAAACTGTAAGAATGACTGCGATTGGATATATGTCCACAGAATTGGTACTTTTACCTTACGTTCTTCCTCTTCGCGAACGTTCCGTTGTCGCGAATATTTCATCAGCCGTGCCAGATTTTCATGTGAACGTCAATTAGGAAGACCACGTGGTGGCAATTTACTTCGATAATTTATCGATCTGTTTTTCGGTTTTTTTCAGTGGAATGCCGGTTCGGTAATTTAACGCTACATCATCACGACGAGCTGAATCCAAGATCGGACTCCAAAGACGTGTGTATAAGGTGCTTGTGCAAGGTTCCACCTGTGCCTACCTGCGTGATAATGCCAGCCAACAAATGCGACAAGCTATAAATCATTCGCTGTCTCGCTACTAATTAATCGTTATAATTATATGTGTTATGTTATATTAATCGATTTTATCGTGTAAACATGATATTGTATCGCATATAAAATAAAAATTTGTGCGACATTGATAGGAGGAATGACACGATGCTGTAACACTGAGATAATATGGAAATACACGCTCCTATATCAGTTATTAATGTGCATTACATTACGGATTAAGCACTATTTGAGCGTGCTGTTTAATCAGATGCGCTTAATGAATCCCGACGTAATTCGCGGCATAGACGTTTCTCGGAACGAGAATCGTCCGCGACGTGCAAACAATGTCGTGGGCGAAGTGTTTCGATTGTCTTATCGGAATTATTACTAATTCTGAAGACTTTGAATTTTTCTTACATTTTTCTTTTGCTCCGTTCACGGAACCAATTTCGACGTTCGTTCATTTCATTCGTTTTGTCCACCTTCTTTAAAAATGATTTTACGACTTGCGCGCACGCACGCGAAACAGTCCAGTGGAAAAGCAATCGGAAAATTTCGATTCAAGGCGATCCGAACAATAAAAGAGAACGCCTTGGTTTCGCGATTCGATATGGACGTGACTCTCATCGGTTGCAGGACAGAGTGTGAGAGAGTGTCTGTGTGTGAGAAAGAAAGAGAGAGAAAGAGAGAGTGCGAAATCGTACGCTGAGCACGCACTGCAAACTCGCCGTAAACGACCTTTCGGGATGACAATAAATCGGCTATATTAAGTTCCGCTTAAGGCACGGCTCCGCGTGTCTGGAAGTTACCGGAAGTAGGCGGCGACGGTCCTGAGGGTGCCGCTGAAATATGGAGGGCGGTGTGAAGGAAGAAGCGTCGCTTTTCCGGAAGTTGTACCGTCGACTCGCACGGTGCACAATCCGCTGTAAAATCACGGACGACGGACAACTCTCTCTCCCTCCCTTTCTTCCTTCCTCTCTTTCATCGTAAATCTCTAACGAGCGCGCGTACACGGAGACAATTTTGTTATCATTAACGAAGAATTCGTGGAGTGAACACGTTGGGAGGAGGGAGGATATATAGTTTGCAAAATCGGTTAAAAAACACGAGATATAAAATTACGAAATAATCAGAACCCTCGACAATATTTCATTAAAAAAGAAAAGATAAAAATACTAATTCCGGACATGTACCTAAACTAGGTTATTTTTATCGTTTTGGTCTTTAAAAGTACGGACATTTAAATTTTCAACATAAAATATATCTTTAGAGTGAGTTACACCTAACGTTAGATTCTAAAATATTTTTGTTGTTTTTTTTATATTAGAAGAAAATGCATAAGGAATAAATTGTATGGTTGGAAGGGATGAGTGTCACAGTCAACCAACTTTTTCGACTCTTCCAATTTATGCATATATATATATATATATATATATATATATATATATATTTCCTTCTAAAAAAGAAATACTTTAAAATCTAGCATTAAAAGATTCACTCTGAATATTCAATATGCAATATATTTCAGGTTGAAAGTTTATATATTCGTACTTAAGAACCAAAACAACAAGAATGTCCAGAATTGGGTATATTGATACTTTCGCCTCAATCACTGAAAATATAATTAACACGAAAAGCGACCGCCAGCGACGCGAAATGTCTCACCCTTTTGGGGTAAATGGAGAGTAAAAAACGTGGATGTCCCACGAAAGAAGGAAAAGTTACCCTCGCGGAAATCGCCGTCGCGCTGTACAAATTCCTCGGAGATACGCGGTCTCGCCGTACGTATATGAATCTCCATATTTTCCCAGCTCCACGACACGCTTCTCGCGTTACGTGAGGATATGGAAATGCCCGACCGTCTTCGCGACACGGCGGGACCGACCGCGACGCCGTAAATTCCGCCACTCGACTTTCAAGGCCCGAGAACGCAAAGATGGGGCTGGCAAAAAATTTTATCGCCGCCGACGGCGGAGCGAAAACGCTCGTCTCCTCCTAGAACGTCGAGCCCCATAAAGCATCGTTTATATCACCGAACTCCCCATCACCTCGACTGGCCATCGACCGGCTTAATACGCTCGGCAAGTCCCGCGAACGATGACACACCTTTATTCTCCCTCGAGTGCGGTTCGATTCTTTCCCGATGAAAAATCCAAGCGATCTCATTGTCGAACCACTCAGAACCCGATATTCACGTTAATGAAATTCGAGGCTGAGCATCGTGGGGAATTATGCTCCGGTGGTATAAATAGATAACAGAGTTCTTTAATCGATTCGCGGCGAAGCTTATTTCGAGAGAATGAGGGAGAGAGGGGAATTCACTGGGGAGATTCAATTATCGGGATGTTAACATTGGAAATTATGGAAAAGTTTCACGGCGAAAGCTCCGCATCATATATCCCGCTGCGCTACACGGCAACGGTCGTTATTTCGTAAATACATGTGCAAGAAAAATTCGGTGCCTCATGTACTTCGATTAAAATGCGCGATACCTTGCGTCTCTCCGTTCAGCCTGCCGGTATAACTTGCCGAGGGAGACACGAATGTCGAATACAACGATGGAGGCAGGTAGCATTCGCGGATTGCACGGCAGGGAAGAGCGCGAGGGATCTTAGTAGTTAGCACCCGCATGGACGCGGCCCGCATGTAAAACGAACGGCGCGTACTCCAAGAAACACGTCGAGCGAACTGATTAGCTGATGGATCGCCTCGGCTATCAGGACAATCCGGAATGTACCGACGGCGAGATAGGTTCGACCGAAATCCGAACAATGGCGGCTCCCCGATCCGCCGGAACTAATCCCGCCATTGTCGTGCTAAATTTCTCTACGAGGAGACGCGCTCCTCCGCGTAGCTCCGCCGTGCAGTCTCTATACACACGCTACGCGATCGCGTATCTTAGGGCGCTGTGATATTGGCTCGTTCGATCCGGGGTCGGGGGGTGAATCCGGGAGAGCGGAGATCCCGGAATCCGATTATCGAATCCGCGAAAATTGCGGACTCCAAGTATCGGCTCGCTCTCGTCGATACCACGACAAGTCTTGCTCGAGTTAACATCGCGCAGCCACGGCAATAAGTCGCATTAAGGTGACGATCCTAATTATGGGTTCATTGAAGGTTAGGGGAACTTTCAATCATTTACGTAAATTTGCTGATTCAATATTCAAACCAACTGTCGACACCAATATGAGCAACTGACATCATAGTCTTGAAACAAAATTATTGCATTCGTAGTGAGTTTGTTTTAGATCATAGTAAAATAATTAGAAACACTTGTGCGTTCCAATTATGAGAAACAATAAATATTACTTTGCCTCTTTAGAACTTACAAGTGGCATTTTGGGTATTTCCTGCACTTAGAGGCATTAAGTAGGATTTTAGTTTCTATGCATATTAAACATATACACTGAGATCCTTCAGAATATACAAATGTCAGAAAGTTCAAGTCAAAAGTAGGGCTGAAATTTTAACTGGGAAATGTAACTCTGGAATATAAAATTGCAAAAGAGCTATGAAATATAAAAAATTTTTATGGCACTCACAAGTAAACCTACCTAAAAGTTACACTTCAATTTCTTTCTAATTTGGTATAAATGTAAAAGTACAAAAAATATTTAGGTCATATTTTTTTATTTTAGCTCACTTTGAGTTTCACGGGCAGTTTAAAGCTTTTTAATGTTCTCACTTTTATCATCAAGTACAACAAAAATGTATAAGAAATAAAATTGAATACAAGATATAGTTAAATAATTTTAACTATAATAATTTTAATCATAATTGAGACACGAACCATTCTAAATTTCTTTAGTCGAGATTCCAACCGAAATATTTTAAATCTGTCAAAATTAGTCAAAAAATGGTTTAAATCTCGGTCAAATCGAGAGAGAAATCCGGTAATTTTAATTAAAATTTTAACAAAATCGACATAGCTGAGACACGAATTATCCTAAATTTCTTTAGCCGAAATTTCAACCGAAATATTTCAAATATATGGTAAATTAGTAAAAAATAATTCCAATTTCGGTCAAACCAAGAAATTATTTGTATAAATAATTTTTTTTAACTTTATACATGTTTTGTTTAAACATTTTATTATTTATACAAATAATTTTATACATTTGACTTCATATTTATAATCAGCAAACCAAAAACGCCTATGTGTCGTATTCAATTTTATTTCTTATGCATTTTTGTTGTACTTGTTGATGATAGGAGTGATAACATTAAAAAGCTATAAACTGCCCGTGAAACTCAAAGTGGGCCAAAATAAAAAAAATATGATCTAAATATTTTTTGTACTTCTACATTTGTGCCAAATTAGAAAGAAATCGGAGTGTAACTTTTGGATAAGTTTAGTTATCAGCGACTCATGTTTTCGTCATAATAATGTGTACTTTTTTAATATATTAATAAACCAAAATTAAGAGATTCGAAATTGAAACTTAATCCATAATCAGGACTGTTACATCTCGCACACCCTCTGCAGCGGCAGAGCCAAGTCGCGCGTCGCGGCCAAAGCACCCCGAAATAATTCAGCGGCTGGGCACGAGCGCGAAAACGGGAAAAAGCCGGAAACTTTCAGTGTATTAGCCGACGGCGGACGCTCCGTCGCCGCTTATCCATTCTACTCTCGACCCCGGTGGTCTCCTCAAAGCGGAATTAACCGCGCGGAAGAGCCGAGAGGAGGACGATCTCCAAGTAACGCGGCCGCCTGCGAAGTACGCGCTCCGGGGTCAGCCTGGCTCTGGCTGCACCAAAATTTAATTAATTCCCGCATAAGGAACGGCAGTTCCCGGTGAACCTCGCCTCCGCCGCGTCGTCGCGGCTGACGCAGGTTTTTAGCACCGGCACGGGCTCTTGAGAGAAGACAGTCTCTCTCTCTCTTCCTCTTTTCTCCTCACCTCTCTCTCTCTCTCTACTCCCAGCGGCGCGACATGGTGCGGAAAAAGATCGCAACGTGCTGCAAAAGTATCGACGAGGGAACAAAGTATATCGGACACGGTTTTGCGACCTGCCTCGCTTCACGTTGAATTAACACACCGGCCTGCACCACACTTTAGCCGGCCCCCGGAAACTCGAGAGCTATATTAACAAGCCGATTTTTCGGATAATGAGAAATAAAACGAGAAAGTTATAGTCCAGATAACGTCACGGGATCGGAGAACTACTTTGTAATCGCTGTGACGGCGTTCGTGTACACGGGGCAGATAAAAATTGCAACAAAATATTTTGTTTATCTTGAACCATACAAAAATCATGACCAAAGTTAATCAGTTATATTAATTGTATCTGTTTTTAAAACTGTCACGCACGTATCACTTCTTGCTACAAAATTATTTGAATGTATTTCATATCCTACAGTCTGTAAGTTGTCAAATTTAATATTTCTATAGCAATTCATATATACATATATATATACATAGCACAATTTTAGTATAGTCTAGGTTTAAAAAAAAACAAAGTATTATAAAATGAAATATAATTTTGACGTAACTTTTACTATAATATTCTCTGTGTATAAAATCATGCGCCGCGCTTATTGCCATTGTTCTTTCATTAAAATTCACAAGAGGGACGGATACAATTTTTCTCCCACGAATATGTAAATTTTATTATTCTTCTTATCGCGTCCTGCAACGATCACGCGTACCAGAGTCGTTCGCTCTTGAAAAGGGTCGCCATTTGCGTCGACTGTCCAAGGGAGATTGCCAAAGACATCGGAGGAGGCAAGGAGGGATTCTCGTCGAAAGCACGAAAAAATCGCGAGTCTACTTGGTCGAAATTTTAGCTCCACTTTCGGCCTATACTTTCTAGCATCTGTATATTCTAAAGGATCAGTGTGTGTATGATACACATGGCAACTAAAGTCACACTTAGCGCTTCTACATGTCAGAAGAAACACAAAATGTCACTTGCAGGTTCTAAAGAGGGCTTTGCCTCTTGGCAAAGCTATAGGCCAAATAGAATAAAAGAGGTTGATATCAGAAGCACGCGTTAAATGGAATACTGAGGTCGAAAGTGAGATGAAAATTTCGACTCAAGTAGCGGCGCTTCCGTGATCCGCGGCGACGGTCTAACGTGAATTAATTCGCGTGCTAATTTCCCGGACTGCATCGGCGACGCGCCGCGTGCTCGTTAGGGAGAGTGAGCTTGGACGCCGCGAGATGCAATTATGATAAAGTGCAAAGCCTCTTCCGAAGGCCTTTCAGACCTGCCTCGGCGAAAGCAGCCGGAGCGCGGCAAGTCGACCGGCCGACTCACGTTCATCTATCCCGCTTCCGGTTTCCTGCGTCATGCCCGGTGATTCCGGCGTCCCGTTGCCCCCCCGATAAGCTTGGAGCCTCGAGCGGATTCGTGCTAGGGATACGATCGATCCCACGAGACGTATGGCGGGCTGTTGGCCAAAGCTCGTTGGGCCAATCGGGCGCGACGCGATGCGACGCGACGGGACACGTCGCTGTTCCCGTGTTATTAATTTACTCCGTCGTAATTTCCAATTCATTTGATTAAGATCGGCGAAGGCTGTCCGCGTCGCTACGGCCGTATTTACGGTTGACGGCCAATGACGATAGTCTGCGGGGTGATGTCTGGTGATTAATATATCGCCGCGGATTAGCCGGATTAGTCTGGCGGTGAACGCCGGGTACGTAATTATACACGATTATAATTGGTCCGCTCGCCGTAAGAACATGGGGCTTGCACAAGCGACGTGTGCACGATTGATCGTTTTAAGTAAAAGTTTATCACCGACTGTCTATGTTCGCACCGCGGCGCATACGTATACGGAGAAAATATTGTAGTGAGAATAACGTTAAAATTATATTTCTTTATATAATGTTTGTTTGTGCAAAGCTGGACTATACTGAAGTTGAGATAAAAGTTACCACAGAAACAGCAAATTTGACAATCTATCTGATATACGACATAAAAAAACATTCAAGTATCTGCAATAATTTTGTAGTAAGAAGATAGACATGTGTTTCATTTTTTAAGAAATATATAACAATTTCTGTCATAATTTTGTATAAGTCAAAGTTATCAGAATTCAGTCAAATTATAAAGATTTCTAGTTAATTCAAACAGAAATCTGCACTGAGAAAAAAATTTACTAAATTTCAAAAAACGTTTGTTTGGACAGTATTGTGAAGATATTTAATTAAATAATAGGAAAAAGGGCTAATTCGAGTTCAAACACAGGATTACTAGTGGTATGGATTACATAGCACTAGTAATCCTGTGCTTGAACTCGAATTAGTCCTTTTTCCTATTATTTAATTGATATCATTGTTATTGAGTTCTTATTTTCTTTCTCTCAATAGTGAAGATATTTGTTTAAATTAAGTAATTATTTTCTAAAATTATTTTCTAAAAGAAACACATTTATATTTAAAACTTCTTTATTTAATTTTAGAAAATAATTACTTAATTGAAACAAATATTTTCACAGTATTATCCAAACAAACGTTTTTTGAAATTTAGTAAATTTTTTTCTCAGTGTGGTAATTTGAATTAGAATTTCTGAATCGTTTATATTTCACTAGAAATTATTCGACATTATTTTGTCCTCAATGTATGTATGGTTCAAGATCACAAAAAATTTATTGTAATTTTTTATACAACACACTCCTTCCGTGTACACATATTTTCTACTTGGTTTCCGTGGAAATTTCATTCCGATGAACCCATGAGAAATTGCTCGAGAATATATCTCTCGCGCTGATAAAGTGGCATTAATCCATTATGTGCTCCGCGAGGATTAAATTCGAAAAAGGCGAGACCCGTCACAAACTGCCCGCGCAAACTGCGCGAGACGATAATTTTTACTTCGAAATTTACGACAAACATAGAGAGGCGCGGCCGTAAAATCTGCGAAGTTAACGGACGAAGAGCTTAGTAAAGTGATTATGGCGTAACTTTAATAACTGTTTTGCTTGCCGCCGCCGACGCCGACGTCGCGCCGAAACTTTTTCGAGCAGCGGTCCGCCGTGTGTAGCTAAGAACTTGTAGAGTTTACGGCAATATTGTGACTGTAAACATTTTTCTTGCCGCGCGACGTTTCGCGTCGCCGCTGATAAATTCCCGAACGGGCGAATTGCGCCTCCGACGGTATAATACGACCGCGACCCTCTTTTCTCGCGCGTACATTTTTATCGAACGCCTTGTTCCGGAATTTACGAGCCTTCCTCGCTTAATTAACACGCTAAGAACATCTCTTCTTACTGTCGCGCAGTGGAAAACTGCGCTCTCGAAGATCGGGAGAGAGTCAGAGAGAGAAAGGCAGAGAAAAAGAAAGAGGGAGAGGTCGTAGTCGCATTAAGGATCGTTTACAATGCGGTCGTAGTTACGTCTTAAAATCGCAGTAACAGTCTGTGAATCGATCATATATCTGTTTCCTTCACGTAAATTCCTGAGGAATGAAGTTTCACTGACGAGTTCAATAAAACCTTTCAATTTTCCCTGAGTTTACGCGAAGGAGATAGGCACGTAATCGATTCACAGACTAGTGCCGCGACTTCAAGACGTACCTCTGCGACCGCATTGTAGACGACCCTTTATACGCCACCACCCTCTCGCGTCACAACGCCACGCTGTAATGGAAACTTCGCGAAACACCATTCCAGAATAACAAACGCATTACTCGTACACTTCCCTATCTTCGCGTATTTATTTTCGCCCGGCGGCCTTTTAAGTGGCAGTATTTCATTCCGTTATTAAGCCGCTCTATCTCCCCTACCTCTCGCCGGAATGAAAGCCGCCGTCGTCGCCGCCGTCGTCGTCGCCTCGCTCGCCTGTGTCCACTCTCGCGAGCTATTTTATCAGATTAATTTTTTTCTCCTCGCGCAAATTTTCCCTGATGAACGCTTTGACGGATTAAAAGTTGAAATAAAAGTTCCGGGTCCCGCTCCCAGGCGGTGCTTCGGCGCTTTCATCCGACAAATTACTTTTACGTTTCGCCCGTAACCCCGTCGCTTCGTCCGTTCGCTCGCCCGTTGATTCGTTCTCTCGCGCGGGGCGAAAAAGCGGCGCGAAAAATAACGGCGTTAAGTTTCAGGGCGCGCGCTCGGCGATTTTCTTCGGCGCGGAGTTCATCGCGAGATTTTTGACCCTTTTAGCGCGACGAATGGATGTCCCTGGTTCGCGGACGCGGAACAAATATGAGAGCGAAGTTTCCAGGTGGTGTGTCGGGGCCTGTCGTGACACCGGGGGTGGCTTCGGAGTCGTATATAGTCTCTCGCGCGCGATACCAGAGTCTCTCGAAAATTGCCCTTCCTTAAAAATTTCTTCCACGGCGTGCGATTTCACGCAACTTTCCGGCGTTACCATCGACAAGTCCCCAGTCGAGACTGAGGCGTAACGCTTGCGTTAAAAAGGAGAAAAAAAACACTGTCGCGAAATAACGGGTGTTCCGTGCGCGCGATATGGAAATATCGCGCGCGTGCTACATTTCGAAAACTGTATTCGCTGAAAATTGACCGATAATAGAACGCGAGAATTAATATCCGATTAGTGAGTAATACGCGCGACGTATTATTTGCATATAAAAGATTTTTCATCCTATGTGTTATTCATAAGCCGCGCGCGCGTTCGCGAAAATACGCCGAGCGCAATCGCGCTCACTTGGTCGTTCGAAATATTTATAATAATGCAGACGAAGTGGAGAGTTATCGTTGAAATAAATAACATATCATTTAGTTGAAATCCCAGATATGCGCGAGTTCTCTCCTCCGTGTTCCTGCCGCCGTGAATAAATTACTTCGTGGGATTATGTTTCGATCCCAGCGCCGTGCAGACAACGGCAAAGGAGCAGAAGCAGGAGGAGGAGAGAAAGAGAGAGGAGGAATAGAGGCGGCGAGGCGTAAAGAATAAACGCGATCGAGACACTGATCGTACACGGGGAATATAAGCCCTAGAATCTTAAACATAAGTAAAATGTACCCAGGCCAACTTTTCAACGTTACACCGCAAACCTGTATATTATTTTGAGTTAAAGCAGCGAGAAATGTGTAAAAAGAACTTCAGTCAAATTACACGCTTACGCGTTTAGAAATAACACACCTGAATTTGCAGTGTACCGTTCTCAAAAATATATACTTTGTTTGTTTATAACTTTGTTTTCAACTTCACCGAGTCGCAAAAATATTAACAGATTCGTATCACTCGATTCTTCGCAATTAAAAAAAACAACCATTACTCTCCTAAAGTGAATCAGTAAATGTTACAGCCATTATTATCAACTGATTCTTCCAGCGAGACTTTATTTTAATGCAAAGCTATACTTGTAATTAAACCATCAATTGTAAGTGTAATATTCTAAAGAGAGAGAGTGAAGAATACACTGATTATACTTTGATCAATTTTACGAAAGTTATGAGCAAATGAGAATCACATTGCGAAAACTTTACTTATATTTAGGGTTCACGTGATTTTTTGATATTTAGAATTCTAGGGTTAAAATATGATGATCGAATGTTTGGGCAGTATTCCGCACACGTGATCAGACTATTCATTGAGCGCCATACGGCCATCTGTAAATCATAACGCGTCCATGTCGCCTGTCAGAATTTATCGTCGCTGCGAAGGCGATTCTCTGTCGCGTGAGTGTGCACGCTCACGTGGACGGCGAGAACTATAATATTTGATTACTATCTATTAATTATGATCCGGCGGCGAAGTGTTTCACGATTCTCTACGGACTCTCGCTGTGGCGGGGATCGATATCGCCTCTCTCGCACGCCCGCTCTCTATCTCTCTACACCTCTCACTCGGTGCGTCGTTACGATAATGCCGGTTTATGGGATCATTAATTATAAGAGCGTCACCACCATAACATCGCGTAATGTCCCGGGGTGCCCGCGCTTCTCGGTCACGAGAAATTGGTCAGCAAAGTTTGCGAAACTAGCAGCCATCTGGATCTCGTCGCTTTCGAAGTTCGTCGAGTGCTCGTGCGTTCCGAGGGTTGGCGAGGGAGAGGAGAGGTGGGAGGCGAGGGAGAAGTTGGAGGAGAGAGAGGTAGGATACGGAATTTGCGATCGGAGCAAGAGAAGAAAAGCGTGACGCCGCTGGTAATGGCTTTCGCGAGCTTTCACCGGCGCGACGTTCCGCCCGCTTTTTTGCATTTCGTTCAATTTCTCGTTCGATCCGGCGACTCAGTGCGCAATTTCTTTCTCTTACATCGTGTAATCCGGAACGCGCTCGGCGACGGAAAACGCGAACGAA
Source organism: Odontomachus brunneus (assembly GCF_010583005.1). NCBI lineage: Eukaryota > Metazoa > Arthropoda > Insecta > Hymenoptera > Formicidae > Odontomachus > Odontomachus brunneus. Next base: position 1,752,958 of record NW_022639508.1, on the reverse strand, counting down.
GATATTCCACCATGCGACGTAATTGTTACCTCCCGGGAATTGCAGGTCGAATACTTATCGTAGCGCGCGAGGCGCTTAAACGGATTTAAATGCGACAACGGATGTTGCCTCTCGACGAGGCTCGAGGTGTATCACGGCAACGACACAAGACACGATGTGTGCCACAACGCACGCAGAAATTGTGCGAATAGAACTTCCGAAATTAAACAAAACATTTCTCTAGTATTTTGTATAATCACGATAATTGCTCCTTCAATCCGCGGTACAATATTAATCCCATCGTTATAAAAATCGTTATAAGAATCGTTATATCCCATTGTTATAAGAAGTGAAACAAAGAAAGGAATATGAATAAATGCATGTAGTTTGTGTGAGCGTATTTGCCGCAACAAAGCTCATCTTATACGTGCCGCCACTGCCAACTAGCCCCGCTCAGTGAACCGGCCGTCTGCTATCATTTGTCAGGGGCGGCGCGCTTATATGACCAATGTTGTTCAACCCATCGTGCTTAAACCGATCACGATATTAAACTATTTCAAATATGCAGTGAAAAAATGGCATAAGCACGTGCCAAAGAGATTGCTTCTTGTTTTATGTCGTTGTGTCGACTTATTTGGGTGTTACATATCCAAAAAGATATAATTTTGTCTTTAGAAGAAATCCCCTTATATACCTTAAAAAATTTTGTTTAAATCAAAAGAAAAATATTCTAACACTAAAAAAAAGAACTTAAAAGGTATTATTGTTTGTAATCTTATATAATCTTATATACTCTAAAAGAAAACCTTTATCGAAAGAATATTCCAATGAAAAATAAATTATTAATCGGGAATCTATTAGATATTATTGTAACATTTTGTTTCTCCCCCCTCTTTCTCTCTCTTGAATAACAAGAGGAATATATTCATCTGAAGCAGAATGTTCTCTTACTGAAAGCAGTTTCTGATAGCGCGTGTTATCCACTAGATACTGTGAATGCTTTGAAGCGCCGTGTAGCACAATTTTGACATTTCTCTAGGCGCTTCAAAGCTTTTGCAGCGTCTAGTGGACCGCATTTCCCGTGTTTAAAGCCGCGGAATGGACAAGTCAAGCTTCGACTCGGCATTAGCGCCAAATTGAGTGTGCCATCTGTTGTCGCGTCGGCGAACTATGTATATATGCTATTTTCTTCTAAAGTGAAATGAACAAACGCGTGACCCGGAGCGACGCTCCATCTTCGTCTCTGTCCTTGCACCACAAAGTGGGGATAGCGAACTGCAGTCGCTGCGTACCGTTAGCCTTCCAAAATGGTATTGTGGAATGCCGCTATTGTTTTCACTCGCGCGTCGTAACCTACCCTACACATCGCGTCGTGAACTAGCGTGTTAAAGGGTTATAGACGCGCCGGCGGGTCGCCGACCGATCGAGAACGCGGGTCGATACAAACGTCAATTTCGCTTGTAGACGTAGCGACGTGTAACAAAACCGTTGGAAAGAGGAAATTGCCGCGCTTTCTATGGACATGAAATCATTCTTTGGTAGAATAAGGATCAAATAGGATAGCCATGTGTCTTTCGAAGCCTTTGCGTCACAGTATGCGCGAAATGCACCGGTTATTACGTCTGCGTTAAAGTGAATGTTAATCTATGTCAAAAGCAAAGAGACCTTGCTTGAAGAGACCTTAAATCTGCAATGTAAAGCGCAAAATTCAATAACAAATTTTGCATTTTGTATTTGTTAAAAACAAATACAAAATGCCAAAAAAGCAAAATGACAAAAATGGAAACTTCCCTCTGACTCACAAGTAAATCTACCCAAAAGGTATACTCTGATTTCTTTCTAATTTAGCACAAATGTAGAAGTACAAAAAATATTTAAGCCATATTTTTTCATTTTGACCCACTTTGAGTTTTACGAGCAGCTTATAACTTTTTAATGTTCTCACTTCTATCGTCAACAAGTGCAACAAAAATGCATAAGAAATAAAATTGAGATATAGGCGTTTTTGATTTGCTGATCATGAATATGAAGTCAAATATGTAAAATTATTTGTATAAGTAAGAAAATGTTTAAATAAAACATGTAAAAAGATGAAAAAAATTATTTATACTATTATTTATAACTATTATTTATATATACTATTATTTATTAAATAATTTCCTATATAAATAATCCCGCCGAAATTCAAACCATTTTAGACTAATTTAGACAGATTTGAAATATTTTAGTTGGAATCTCGGCTAAAGAAATTGAAAATAGTTCATATTTCACCTATGTGGATTTTTTAAAAATTTTAATTAAAATTGCCGGATTTCTTTCTCGGTTTGGCCGAGATTTGAACTATTTTTGACTTATTTAGCACAGATTTAAAATATTTCGGTTGGAACCTCGGCTAAAGAAATTTAAAATGATTCGTGATTAATGATTTATGTCTCAGTTATGCCGATTTTATTAAAGTTTTAATTAAAATTGCCGGATTTTAATTTGGCCAGAAGAAAGAGAGAGATTTGAACCATTTTTAACTAATTTAGCATATATTAAAAATATTTTGGTTGAAATCTCGGCTAAAGAAATTTAGAATAATTCGTGTTTCAGCTATGTCGATTTTGTTAAAATTTTAATTAAAATTTCCGAATTTCTCTCTCGATTTGGCCGAGATTTAAACCATTTTTTGACTAATTTAACATAGATTTAAAATATTTCGTTTGGAATCTCGACTAAAGAAATTTAAAATGATTCGTGTCTCAACTAAATCGATTTTGTTAAATAATTTCGGTTTATCATAAAATTATTTACTTTTATAAACTTATAAAACTTATAAAATTATAAACTCTTTAAACCGAGTAGTAGTTAAAATCTTCTATCAATTTGCAAAGAGTTATGATTATTTTTGAGAGCTTGATTCAAAAGAATTGGTAAATCAATTCTCGCGCGGTGCGGTGGAACAATTTTTCAATAATTACCACGATAGTTTATACAACCATACATGATTTTCCTAATAAATTTAACGAGTTTTACTTGCACAAAAATAACCGAAAATCTAAATCGGCCTAAATGGCACTTTTTATGCCAGCGCTCTCGATGGCGAAAGTCGAATAGTCTCGCGCGTGTCTTCCTCTCCGGGACGCGTCATCCTCGCCGTCTCGTTGCATTTTGATGTGCGGTGACGTTGGATAAATAGTACACCGCATAGCGCCAGGCCGGTCGGCCGCCGAAAATGACTTTACACGAGTTCCGCGCGTGCACGTCGTAAAACGCGCGCATTCGGTAACCGCATCCGAGGTATAAAGGCGTTACGCGCGCCGCATGCAATTTATAACGACGGAAGCGCAATTCTGCGTCGGGGAATATATACTATCCCGTGAGCCGGGGGCGAATTTTATGGTGCACGTATAACGGAAATATGAGCGCGACTTCGAGGCGTCGATGTAATGTTTACCGCCCATCATTTCGCGGCCGTTCGCTCGCCCGCTCGCGAGCTTTTGTACACGGGCGCGACAAATTACGTGGCGCGACGGCGGCGCTTCGAATTCACCTATTTCACATACTTGGAAAATCCCTCTCACGTGATCCATCGACGTGCGCGTGCGATGCATTCTCCTCTCCCGGCCTTGCCCTTTTCCAAAGAGGTCCTGCGGGAAAACAGGGCGCGATTTTAAACACGACCGCGGTGAGAGCTCTCGCCGTGCAAGCTCTGAACTGTTTTCCCGACCGAGATTTCGACGCCCGGATCGCGTATCCTCGAAGGTAGGATCCCGTTGTTTGTACGCGCGACAATGGCCGAGCGAGCGCACCGATGCCACTCGACGCCCCTTTCGAACCCTTCTTCGGAAGCGACTTAGAGCGGCATTGTCGTAAGCTCGCTCGAGGCCTTCTTTCGCGCCGCGGCGGAAGAGAAATTGTACCTCCGAGGCTTCGGGTGCTCCATTCTCGCGAGATACGCGCTGAAAGCTATGTAAATGCAGATTAGGCGGTCCTCTTATGCGCGCAGCCTCCATTCGCGTTTACGTCACAGCATCGCCATTCAGTCCGGGAACGATGACGACGACGACGAAGACGACGACGTTCCACCCCCTCTGAAGATGTATCTAATCTCGCGCGATCTCTAAACTCGTCCGACTCGCCGCCTGGTCCCTACCTCCGTCCATCCTACTACCACTTCAATTCCCTGACCTTTATACAGGACGCGAGCCGTGCATAAAAGAGCCCCATTTGGATCTTCGGTTATTCATGCTTCTGCTTCGCAGGAGACACTTCATTTCTGAGAGGTAGACGATGACGACGACAGTGGCTTTAGCACGTTGGACTTCACGATCGCGATTAACACGTCGGAAAAGCCCGCGCGCGATAAGATGGCGAAGCGATAAAAAGATCAATTCTATCTGTTCTCGCATCTAGCCGTCTTTAATATTGTTCGCACGCTCATCGTCCAAATCGTCATTTGCTACGATTTTGCACAGCAGAATTGGCGTTTGAGGAAAGAAACTCAAACATTCACTTCATCTAAAGAAGCATTCAAAAAAGTATAATCTTATTCTTAGAGGAATTCTGTTTTATATATATATATATATATATATATATATATATATATATATATATATATATATATATATATCGGTCTCAAAAGGGTTTTTCTAAAATGAGGAGAAAAATATTCCAATATCAAAACAATATAAAAACAAGAACTCTGGTTGCAAAGTGTTATTTTCTGTAATTTCATATTCTAAGTAAAAACTTTTACCGAAAAAGTATTCCTTGTCTAATGAAGCCAACTATTCGGAAATACATTCATATTTTTCTTTTCGAATCAACAGATATATGTCTACTTAAAACAAAATGTCCTTTTATTAGAAGAGGGCAAGAAGAAAAATTTCTATTAATAGAACAAGTAATATAAACTTATAAAATATAAACTTATACTAGAGAGAAGAAAATCCTATTAAAAACAAAACTTGTAGATATAAAACACAAAATTTCTCTGACTTGAAGAATATTGTGCTCAGAATATTTTCCTTTTGGTTTACAAAAAATCCCTTTGAGACCATAATATATAGGAGGATTCCACTGAGGATGAGATTTTTTTTGGATACAGCCAAAACAATGAAGAAGAAAAGAGTTTGCCGAAGCGGAGAAGGTAACGATACTGTACGGCCGTTTCATTAATACGACACGGATGAACGGATGAATCGATTGACGTGAATCCCCGAGCCACGTTTCCGGCGATTTACTCGAACACGAAGAATGCACGCAGATCGCAAAATGACTGATCGCGTTATGTAGTATGATCGCTCCAATCTACACGCGTCGGCAGTTCATCTGGGCTAAGGCAATACGCGGGAGTATACACACATTACACACACAAAGAACGAGAGAGAGAGAGAGAGAGAGAGAGAGAGAGAGAAAGGGAGAGAGAGAGAGAGCGTGCCGCCGCGCGGTAATTTTACAAGCGCCCTATACAGTCACCCTCCGTCACAGGAACAACCCTTCCGCCTGCCAGCTCACGTCTACGGCCGGCTCAACGCTGCGGATTACTTAACTCTACGTTTCGTGCATGATCGATGACTCTCGTCGTCGGAATTGACAAGCGCTCGTCCGTTGACACGCGGTCGATCGGCGAGCACGTTATTAAACCGCCGTGCGCGCACGGACGCAATCCTAATACGACAGAGTACACAATTTGCCGTGCGCAAATAGACCCTATAGATCAGCGACCGGCAGTGCATCGCCGAGCTCGCGCCGCAGAGAAAGAGAGAGAGAGAGAGAGAGAGAGAGGGAGAAAGCTACCTGTATGTATCGCTGATAATAATGCAATCGCAAATTAGGCGAGCCTCCATTCATCGAGGGAGATCTCGGCAATTAGGTTCGGCCATGGTGCTCGATTATCGTAATTGTCCGCCGGTCGCTACAGCGTCGCGCGAAAAGCTCGCCATTCGTGGATCGAAAGATTTGGAAAGAGTCAAGTCTCGACGGCACCTTCTCTTGTAATACCTCGGGCCAGACATACGGCTGAACGGTATCGTCAGCAAACCATGATCCTACGCCAACGAAGTCTTTTTTCGACGAATATTACGATTTTACGTACGTGTTAATAAAGTACACACTATTGCTCTCATAGTCGTTTTACACGAAGAATATTGCATATTCGGCGGCTAATATTAGCAAGGAACGTAACCACGAGCGAAGCTGAAGGCAGACGAAAAGCCGTACTTCTAAAATTCCGCACACATCCTGCTTGCATCCCTAAGCACAACCGTTCTCTCTCCTTCTCTCTCTCTCTCTCTCTCTCTCTCTCTCTCTCTCGTTCGAAGCTTTATGCGCCGCACGCACGGCAGCTGTAATTATTTCCGTTTATCTGATGCGCAGGGGATTGCACCGTTGTTTTTGTCTCTGGAAATGACGTATATCGAGGGACTTGGAGAGGTATATGTGGGGAAAAGGGTCGCACGGCGAGCCGAAGTTTAGTGAACGAGGAGGGATAATTAAATGCGGATTATCCGCCCTGGCCTCGACCGCCCATCCGCGCTAATTAGGATGGGAAGAAGACAGTTATTAAACGACCTACGATAGATTCGATAATATTTCGCGATAACGAGAGGCACAGTCGATCGAGATGAAGAGGAAAAATAGGTATAGAGAAAGGAGGCTAAAAACAAAAATACCAAAGGAGAGAGACGCGTTAAGGCAGAGCGAGCACCACCACGTAACGGCCGCCGTCGCGCAACAACAAAGTTAAAATCTCAATAAAAGTTGTTTATGCGGAAACACGTGCCTGGAATGTAATTTAAACTGTTATCATCGGTATACAACTCTCTTTTCCGACCCGGTCTCGCTTTTCCGCCCTTTGAATTTTCCGCGCTACGAAATTGCGATTTTCACGATACCAAAGATAAGGGTAGCGCCAGATAAGCCCGGCGGAAGCCGCAAGTTGAGCGCGCGATTGCGCATTGCTCGTTAACGAATATAACTTATCCGTGAATATTTCGTCTCTAAATGCGGCACGCGAAAGTTGGAAAATATAGAAAGGGCTCGCGAGACAAATTATCTCTTTCTTTTCCCCTTTCTCTCTCTCTCTCTCTCTCTCTCTCTCTCTCTCTCTCTCTCTCTCTCTCT
>NW_022639508.1:1745544-1745839 GCF_010583005.1 Odontomachus brunneus | reverse complement strand
TCTCTCTCTCTCTCTCTCTCTCTCTCTCTCTCTCTCTCTCTCTCTCTCTCTCTCTTTCTCTCTCTCTCCATCTTTCTATCTCTTTTTCTCAATAAATCAACATACTCGAATTTACCCGGTTGGTTGTCGCCATTTTTGTTTCCTCGCATGATTTTTTTAAGGTATCCTCGCTTGTGTACCCGATAAAAAGTCTTTTTTTTTGTATTTAATGACCGGAACTATTGACAATTGTTGCAAAGAGCTCTAGAACTTTTCAAGAGAGTATCAGAACTGCAAAAAAAATGGCACATTTTGA
>NW_022639508.1:1725613-1745072 GCF_010583005.1 Odontomachus brunneus | reverse complement strand
ATTAGGTGCGCTGCGAGAACTTAGCGCACCTTTTTTTGAAAGTCTGTTTTTTTGTATTTAATGACCGGAATTATTGAAAATTGTTGCAAAGAGCTCTAGAACTTTTCAAGAGAGTATCAGAACTCTAAAAAAAATGTCACATTTTTAAATATGGTGTGCCAAGTTCACACAAGTCGCACTTTTATCGTTCACGATCTGTTCGGTCTCGAGACTTTTCGTTCGTTCGCGACGCAGCCGGCGCTTCTGCCTCGGCATAGTTTCTGAAAAGAGCCGGCGAAGTAATCGATACGCGTGCCATCGACTGCGCCCTTTTTGCGTTCCGCGCGACTTTTTTGCAACTGTTTGTTTCGGTTTCTTTCGTTGGCCGCGGGGGTGCAACAAGTGTTACGTTTCTCGTGTCTCCAGGCAAACGAGCGAGATACCGCGGCGGAAATCTACGAATAAATTTCCCACCCGCCGACCACGGGGTCTTCTTCCTCTTTCTCTTCCTCCTCCTCGTAGCCGTCACCGCGACGTTGCTCGAATTGATATCTACGGCTCATACCTCAGGATTATCCGACCGTCACCTTTGTTTCGCGTCGTGTCCGCGCAGGTAAGCTGATTTACAGACAGCGTGAGCTTTTGAAAAGAAGGAGAAGGATCTCGCGCCGCAGTTTAACCGCTTTATTAAAAATCCCCGTCGTTTCGGAGAGACGAGCGTTATTTGACATTCGACTCGGGCTCTCGCGAGCCGTCATTCTTACTCTCTTCCTGCCGAGATTGCGGTTCCTTTGTCATCGTCAGCTTGCCTCATGAGGCGCGAGGGAAGAGTTGATGACATGCAAAGTAGGAGATTCTTATTATCCTTGATAATATATCGGCGGAGCTAGCGTGCCGCGTGATATGAACTCTTCGTGAATACCTCGCGGTTCAAGAGCACCGCGGAGAATACAGTACTTAGGGCACCTCTTATCAGTAACACTTGCAACGACCGATATTTTGAGCGTGATAATGACGTCTAAACTGAGAGAAAAAGTATCCGAAAAATTCAATGTAAGTATTAATAACACATTTACTTTAATTTAAATTCTTTCTTTATAAGAAAGAAACAATTGCTTTCATAAAAATCAACGGTCTCAGAAAATCACATGTTTCATGTTCGAAAAAAATGTTCTCTTAATATAAAAATATATATATAATATAAGCATGTTATTAGTATCTATCAAATAAATATTTCTTATTTTTTACGTATTTTTTTCTCTCAGTGTAACTAAAAATGTGGGCAAAGATTATTCCCTTTAAAGTATAATCTGTGTATTCTTTACTAAAATGTGCTACAACTGATGATGGTTCAGTCGTAAAATTTTGCAAATAATTTTACAGTGATTTTTTTAGTGAAATCTTATTTCTGCTGATTAGTGAGATAGCAATGTTGCAGTGTTTCCACTGAAAAAATCAGTAAAACTGAGAAAGATATATTATCGGTGAAACACTTCTTTTACTAATTCCATCAGAAATTTTCATTTTAATTGTTTTACTTTAAGGGCGCATGAATAACGCTCGCGCCACAAATTAAATATTCAAGCAGCACGCGACGTTTTTCCATGTGAAATTGATTTCTACCTCGTAGAGGCGCGACAACGTAAATCACATATCACGGCGACGATTCCGCGAACAGCATTGATTGGGGCTTTTAGTCCATCGCGATATAAAACTATCCGGTGTAAATCAAGCGAACGCGCGCATTGGTTTGTGTCGTCGTCGTCGTCGCCGTCGTCCGCCCCCACGTCGTTCGCACGATATCGCGCTCGCGACATTTGCATCGTTAGCACAAGCGTCCCCGACAAAAAAAAAAGAGAGAGAGAGATCCCTCAAGTGGCAGCACACGTACTCGACGAACGCAATTTTCTTTTGTTTCCAGGCAGACCTATCCTGCAGGAACACGAAGCAGACCGTGGGCGCGATTTACACGCGCACCAACTTCGTGACGTTGAGATACGTCACCGACGCTTGGGGCACCAAAGAGAACGGCTTCCGCCTTGTCATCACCGCCGTCAAGGATCCTAGTGAGTGCTTGTAATATCGATGCCGTTTATCCGACTTATTCGCGGGACGATATACCATAAACTTATGAAATACTCGAGACAAGTAACGTTTGCTTGAATACAGTTTGCATTTTTCTACGTGTATCCCAAGTCGCCTAAAGAATTCCCCTTTCTCTCTCTCTCTTTCTCTGTATCTCTCACTTTATTTTCCAACCTAGCGTTACACAATTCAGTGCACTTAAAATAACCGCCGCGAGATTTAGCCATTCGTAGCATGCCCTCTCTTGGTACTTGAAAAACATATTTCCGCGGAAACAGCGCTCGGTCGCTTCACGTGGTGGAAACATCGAAGTTCTTTCTCCTCGCTATTCCCCATTCTCTCATTTCCTATCTCTCTTTCTCTCAGTCGCTTTTATGCTCCGGCAATTCTTTAATCCGCACTTGAAATTGTATCGCGGTCTCCGCAGCGAGCGCGACTCGGGATCCCCGTTTATCATTCAATCGCTTTTATTCATTAGCTCTCTCGGGCTATTAAATTTGCCTTTCAGATCTGGCTTCTTTAAATCGTGCCGTGTCAATTCCTCCTCCCCGTCGCCCGCGATCGCATTTTCCTACTCCTCTCTTCCTCAGCCGTCCTCGCCGTCCCTCTGTCCACGAAGCGACCGACTGCGGCCGCGTTTAATGCGCGATTTCGGAGCACAGTTCGCTTAACCGCGCGATGAACTTCCCGACACGGCCAATTAACATCGTGACGTTCTATTCGCGCGACGCCGCGCGCTCGTACCGCGATGCGAACGAATTCCGAAATTACAATCGAATCAGTCATTCGGTGAAACCGCATTAGTCCGCGTATCTGCAAGAGCATGCCGCGCCAAAGTACAATGCGACATTTATTTCGAGCGTATCTAAACCCTTTCCATTTTGTCGATCGATCCGTCGATCTATATAGTGAGATGTTTTATCGTGTGGAGAGAAAAGAGATGCGGGACGATATCAAATGTTAAAGTAAGGTAACGTTGCGTCGGGCACTCGTTAGAACGCGAGAGGATCCGAAAATGAGAAAAATGTAACTTTATAATAGGAGAGAACATTACCTTCGCTCTTTTATCCTCCTTTCCTTTCTCTCTCTCGTAAAAACGCAGGTAACGCGAGAAACGTCCCTTACCGGCGATATTTTCTCTCTCCCTCTCTCAAATTTCATCATGCGTTACTAATGAGCGGTTTTACAAATAATCTATTGAATCAGGAGCTCGTTACAATTGCAAAAAAGAGACAATGACCGCGGCTTTGTCACAGAGTCAGCTCCATAAAATACGCGCGCAAGACAAACAACGCGCGTAATTGGTCGATTTAACGAGCTATTTTTGCGTTTCACGCTAGTATGGCGAAACACGCGTTGCCCCGGCGCCGCTTTTACAGCGGGGACCGTGACGCGTGGTGAAAAACTCGCCGATAAATATTGAATAAAATCTGTAATTGAAATCGGCGGTGGTGCGGTAAGTGACATCGTTATTGACGCGTCGCGCGGTCGACGTCGCTTCGAATTTTTAATTCGGCCGAGCGAGCGCTCGCGGGTCGATTTAATTCGCCGATCGTCGACCGATCGTCGTTTTCGCGATTCCGCGCGATGACCTGCGACGAGAACGCGTTTCTCCCGGCCCGGCGCGCGTCGATCCGCGGATTTCGATTAACTCCGCGAAAGATGAATTAACGATTGTGTATCCGATACCAATACGCGCCCGATGTGTACAGGGTTTTTAAATTACAGATGAGAATTCAGCTAACATCTATGCGCACCGTATCATTCCCGCGAAATGTTGAATCCCGAGAATCGAATAAATTTTCGGGAATACCGGAATCGGAGGGAAGCTCCCGTTACTTTACATCTCTTTTCTAATTGCAGTCTTTATATTCTCCGAATTTCTCGGAGTGGAATCTTACTCAAAACGAATGAAAAGTGGCAGTATTTTCATAATAGTGACAATAGAATGTCTGTCTATTTTCTATATACTTTTAAATCTTTTGATCGATCTAAACCAAAAAAAAATCAAGGTCTCATAAACTTTCAGTCCCATTTTCTGGTATTCAAAATTTTGAATTATTTTTTCATAAAACTGCAACTATTGATGGGTAGCTTAAAGATATAATTAAATTAAAGATACCCAAAATATATATGGTGAGGCGCATTTCTTTGATACTCATATATCATTAATCTATGTATCATCGATATATCATCAATATCTACAATTTTATGATATGAGACACTCTCTGTAAGTGTAGACGAAAATTAATATCGAGAAAGTAGAGTTGTTGTCTCGTTCGTTCTTTAATCAGCTCGTTATAGGCGACACGTGTGATTCCTCGAGAACTCGACTTTCCACTTGATTACACGTTCCGGTGTTGCGAAGCGCCGATCAGCGATCAGTGTTCGACGTGTTAATGAAAAGGGACGATCACTCGTGCGATTTTTCATCACACAAGAGGGTACGCACGGAATCGCGACGGCGATGAATGCCGGTCTCGTCGCCTCGTCGACGATTCCGTCGGGGCGGACTTCCAAGTCGGACAAAAAAACGTTAATAACACGGGCTCGCATTGAAATGAGGTGCGCGCCTGTTTCTGCTTAATATCGAAAGAGAGAGAGAGAGAGGGAAAAAACGCACGGCATTGCTCTCCCCGCGAAGAATCGTTATCTCACTTGGGCGCTTGGGCGCGGGCGCGAGATCCGGCGGTAATATCTCCGCGTAATAAGGTCCCTGAGAAATGAACACCGGGGACAAATGCAGCCGCTATATTTTTATCTCGCCCGGCTGACGGGTGAGTCGGAATCTCCCGATAAAATGGATAGCTGCGCCACGCCATTCTACGATGATTACACTCTGATTGAAACGAAATGCGCGCATGCGCGCAGTTACGCGAAAGTACGGGTTCAACGTACCGATAATGCGACAACGCGACACTGCGTGCGCGCTACTCGCGATAATGGTCCTCGTATCATTTTCTACGCCGAGCCTTGTCACGCGCGATATTTTCAATCAATGCCGAGTAAATTGGGAAACTGCGCGCACATCTCCCGTAAGAAGACGCGAATAACGGGGCGCGAGACGTTCGAGCGATGACAACGTCGTCGTCGTCTCTCTCTCGTCGACACGACGATGGCAATAACAGTGAACGTGGAGGAAGAACGTTAATCCCAACCACTATGACTTTCCCGTCTCTCAGCGAGTCCCGAGATTCGCATCGCGGGTGACTGAAAGAGGAAGTGAGAGACACAGAGAGAGAGAGAGAGAGAGAGAGAGAGAGAGAGAGAGAGAAAGAGAGAGAGAGTCTTCGCGAAGTAGCTACTCCCGGTCTCGAGACTCGACAGGTGTCGAACTTTGGCTCTCGTCTGCCGAACAATTTCCTCAAGTTGTAATCTTCCGGTGGTTATAAGGGCCACTTGTAGAAGATAATCCGAGAGAGTTAATGTAAGTTAGTTCGGAACTAAACAAGACGCGAAATCTCGAACGCGTTCGATCATTGTATGTTGTTCTTCGACTATCTGTGTCGCCAAACGCGAAGCGACCATCTATCTCGAAAAGACCACCAGTAAGCCAACTATCCAGCCAATCAGCCAGCTATCTTCCCTGCACTCCAATCCAACTTTCGCAATTTCCACGGTATGCACAATTTCGCAACTTAATCGACGCGGCGGAATCGTCCGTGCGCGCGCAGTAAACGTTCTCGCGAATGCGACCGTAAAAAGCGAGTGTCCTCGCTACGAGAACAAGCCAAAGACGTCATCGTCTCGCGCCAACGCGGCCGCAAACGACTCGAGTATTCCCCAGACCATCAGCCGGGGAAAGACAATTCGCCCATCTCGGGCAAGTCGTCGACGATCATCGTCGTCATCGTCGCGCTGCCGTCGCCGCGGGAAATTCCGCGTAGCTAAACACATGCGCCCGCCTCGTTATTGGGCGCGAGCCCCTCGGTTCAGCAGCGACACGGCTCGTACCGACTCGTCACACCAATTTGCCGTAATTATGCAGAACGCGAACCGCGAACCACGCACTACCATCCACGTCCACCTTCCTCGACTCTGCGCATCCGTTCCCTCTGGTCGCCCTCCCCCGTCCTTTCGCGTGGCTTGGTCCTTTTTAATGCGCCGCTGTGCGTCCCGCGACCGCTCGTAGGTCGCCGTGGTAATTATTGCGTGGTCGCGAGAGATCTGCGCTCTTCCCTTTTTGCACGACGCTAATTACCCCGCGTGATTAATTGATAGGCGACGAGGGCTGACGTTGGCGGCTTAACGTGCGGCAATGGGCGACGCGCACACCCTTTCCGCTCCTGCGGGCCAGAAAGGACCCTCGATGCGCGCGCCCGCGATACGGCGACAGGAAATACATTTCACGCGCGATCCGCTTTTCACGCTTTTCGTTACAAAAACGCGACATCTCGACGTGACGTTACACGGGCCTTCCCTTTTACTCACGCAGATTTATGCCCCCGTTCAGGCCGCGTCACACGTCCCGCTCTCTCTCATCTCAATTCTTTTTTTTTTCGCAAAATTACCTCTCACGTGTCGTGGCATATTTTATCGCGATAGTACCGCTTTAAACTGAATCTCTCGTGTCCCGTTTCTCTCCTTCGTGTGTCATGCGCGACGCTGGGATACGTTTAAAAATTTCTTAACGCCGTGCCCAGATAAACGTAACCATCTCTCTAAAGTTAGCAGAACCAAATCAACAGAATTAAAACCTATTATCTACTATTATTTAATATCTATTTTGCACCAATTTCTACCACCAATAAAAGTCACCTCGAACCGTTTTGGAAAGAAAGTCACGTTGCTGACTCAATATTAAGTTAACAGGATCACAAAAAAAGAGAGAGGAGGAAAAAAGAGAGAAACAAGTATATCAACAGAAAGATCCGAATTTGTACCACTAAAAAAAGAAATATTGTATTTTGCGCCAATAAAGTTGCAACGCTTCAAGTTGTCGGAATTGACAGCCGCTGCAGACGCGTATAATCGGTTAGGACAGGAGCAGAAGTGTCAGTACAGAGTGTGACACTTGTATAATTGATATAAGAGAATTTATTTTGAATTAAGAGAGAGCATCATTCTGAGAAGCGATATAAACCAATTACTGCGCAATGCGCGCACATGTCAGTAGTGGCTTTCAATTCTGACGATTTGAAGCGTGGCAAATTTCATCCGATAAAAAGTGTGTCAACCGATTTGCAAGCAACTATACAACCTGCAGAATTTTTTCATCAGGGAAATATTTACGCTGACTGACAGCTCGAAATGTCAAGTTTGAATTTTTCATCGTTCTCACATATTGTTCCAATTTATTTTTGCGTATATTTTTATCGTGCGAAAATATTTGTAACTCTATCAATGGGACGTAAACTTTGCGGGAAAATTTGTCAATATTTTATCAGCTGAGTTTCCGAGTATCCGACATCCCTCAAGGCGATGCTGGATGCCGACATAACGCAGTTTCATAGTGTTTCCTTTTCTTCTAATTGAATGCGTCAAGTTGAGAATACTTCTACAAACTGAAAGCACAGATTTTAATGAATGGCTGATGCTAAACAGTCGCATAAAATCAACGAAAACTCTATTTATCTACCGATAAAAAAATCTGTCGATTTTATACAACTGTTTAGCATCAGCTATTCATTAACATTTGTACTTTCATCCTGTAAAAGTATTTTCAATTTGATGCATCCAATTAGTAGAGTTGAGAAAATTACGAAACCACGTTATGTGTCGGTATTCCAGAGAGAGTATATCGCCTTAAATCAAATTAATTAGTGATACAGATGATGAGCGAGAAGAAATACAGACAAGAGAGGGATAGCGGGTTCAACGAGCGGATATAGCGAAATGCCTGACGAGTCAATTACCGCCGACGATGACTCGAATCTCGCGGCGGAATTTCGCGATCGCCGGCTAATTAATTGGTTCACGCGCCGTCCGAGAATTTCTTCCGATCGTGGCGGGATCCCTGCGAGAGCCATCACGCTCGCTGATAAATTGGAGCGCGGCCGCGAGCCCGGCCAACGGCACGGATTCCGTTCGTTGCGGTCGAAAAGTGCCAACCGCAATCGAGGAGGTCCCCGTGGGCATTGTCTGGGCGACAGATTTTCATGCCCGTCGTGTTCTCGCACGGTCGGCCATTCTTCCATGTCTGTTTAGTGCGGTGAATTATAGCCATTCGGCAAAAAAAGCTGTCGATTCGTTTATCCGGTCGGGACGAAGCCGGATTTTAATCAAGGATCCCGCGCATATTTTCCCACACCCACCATATCTCCACGAAGGAAAATCCGCGGGACATTTATCGAAAGGCGTGTCCGTGTTGTCGGGATGATTAATTACCCCGAGCGACGAACGATAATTGTGCGAAGCACTTGAGTGGTAATTTCTGGAAATCGTTCGACGATTTTTTTTTTCGAACGAGAAGCACGAGAGGTCGCGGCCGCGAGCCTGCTAGCGTGTCTTGTAGCAAAGAAAGCGAAGTAGAGTCACGATTCTCTTAGGAAGACACACGACTGCCGCGACGAGTACCCGTCGCGGCTGCAAATATATCCGAAACCGACGCTAAAGAAACAAGAAACGCGAACCCTTCACCCTTTCTTCCCGCCTGCCTGGCTGCCTGCCTGTCTGCCTACGAACGACAGATCTCGGAACCGTCGAGAATCGCGCGAGGGTGCACCGTTGTCAGCACCGAGCGTGTAATCCGGCGAGACACTTGAGCACAAGCTGCCGCCAGTCTCTCAATCTCGCTCGAATAGTTTAGCTACGTCCTCAACGATTCCGCCCTTAACTTTCATCGCGACGGCGGGGGTGCTCGAGGAGCGAGCATGTGTTTGTCGTAATAGCGGCGAGACTAATCACTCCCAGGTAGTAACAATGATCTCTTTTTAACCAGCAACTGACCAGAAATTCTGGTTACTGACTGGTTTCGAGCCGAGAAATATTAGTCAGCATTTCCTTATTTAGTTTCTGAATAGTTATTGCCTATTGAATCTTAGCCAATAAAAGCTGCATTAAAAAAAATTATCTTTGTGTTTGGAAGCGATATGCGATATAAAAATAATAAAAAACTGCGAATCGCATGGTAGAATTCGACTAACAACGAGGATCGCGCGATAAAATCGCTGTCATCTTTTGCACGCGTTTCTTCCGCGCGGAAAATCCCGTCCAGTTCCTCATCTTTAAAATCTTATCGCAGCTGTGCTCATAATGACGGTTTCATGAAATTACGTAAACCGGGTAAGGAAGCTTCGAGGTCCACGAGCGCTTTTATTTCATCGCCTCGCAGTGTCGTCGCGTTCTGTAGAAACCATCGCCATCGCGTTTTACAGGCAAACAATGAGAAAGAGAGGAGAGAGGTAGGGAGAGGGCATGAAGAATGCGAACGGAGTGCAACAGCGGGAATTAATAACTTCATCTCTGGCGCGCGGCATTATAGCCGTCAGGGGGTCCCTTTTTCTCAGTGATCTCGATCGGAAGGATGATTCATGCGCCATCGCGCTCGACTTCCTCCGAGTGCCTCCATTTCGTTCCATCTCGTCCTCTCGCCCTCTCGTTTGGTCTCTCGTCTCTCATTCCCCGTGCGGGATCTTACGCCGCGCTCGCTCTCCAGCCGATCTCTTCTCCTCTCTTTTTTTTTGCCCGACGAATTCAATTCTTGCCGTCGAGCGGACGCACTTTCAATCTTCCCCGCTTCTGCCGACGTCGGGTAGCATCCGCATATCGATTTCGATGCGCGCCCACCCTCCCCGAAAGAGCATTCGTTCTGTTCCTTTCAATATCACGCGCGCCCTCGCGACGTTTTGTCCGCGCCAGGATACGTCGTCGTGTCGTCCGAACCGCGGACGAGAGACGCGCCGCCGTATCAATCTCTTCCGCCTGGTCGTGCCGCGTGCCGCAGCCGGAAGTCGAGGATTATCGTCACAGGGACACGGAGAGAGGTGACGGCGACACGGGGTTGGATTCACGCTCGATGGAGCCAACCTGCGTCCTTGGAACGACGACGATTAACCTCTTCAGCGATAAATTATTTGAAGTCAGAAAGAACTAATTATTAATCCCTTCACTGCCAGAGTATTTAGATGAAATGTGTCTAGACTGCCGAACTTAGAAACTTTGACAATTTTAACTTGACATACCATTTTTGGGGTATTTTCATCGACATGTTACCTATTTTGTTTGAAAGCTTTTTACTGGCCATTTTTTTATACTACATAATAAATTGAATTTATTTGTATCGCTTATGCGATAAATTATTTGGATGCTATTGTAACCAGACATATCTACAAACAATTTTTTTTTAAATTCCTTCATTTTTTATTTCTCTTGATATTCAAATATTGTAATATTTGCAATGAAAAGAAGATGTGAATTAGTCGGTTCAAGTAGTGAGGATGAATGTTCGGCTGATGTCAAGGGTAATTCACGCAAAAGATGAATCAGCAGGTCAAACTACGAAGAAAATGATATATCTGGTAAAAGTAGCAAAAAGTCATGAATTGAGTTACTTTTTCCCATAAATGATATAGCTTATCAAAATAACACTGTTTAAATGTGGCATAAAACTTGAGTGTGCGAGGACAAAGATTTTCCAAAAAATGAAAAAAAATAGTCATTTTCTTATAGCTCTAGTCGGTCATGGGTGCGAGATAATATAAAATGGACCTCGGAATCATATTCAGCGACCCCGAAAACATAGGAAAACACATTCTGTTCACATTTAATGCATTATCAGGCTCAGTAGAGCATTTATTTATAGGACAAAGATTTGTGATTTTCCGGCAGTTTGGGCCAAGTCCAAAAAAACAAAGATCTTTGTTCTCGGCAGTGAAGGGGGGTTAAGTTAAAAATCACATAAAAATATGATATCTGTACGAAGAGAATATTATATGATAACGATTAGTGTGAAATTTTATAACCGAGAAATAGGTCGACATCCTGCAGTATTTCATTATTCTTTCATTTCATGTGTACTATTCATATATATTTTAGAAACTAAAATGTGTTATTAAAATATTTGATGTATTCTTTAGCAAGATAGACTTTACTGACATATTACGTTATATTCGTGCATTGCCACACACTGAGAGAAAAAATCTAAGAAACAAAACAAATTTATTCACACCAGTGAATACTAATAACATATTATACTAATATAAAATATTTTTCAAACAAATAATATACATTTTCTTAGCTCTTAAGGCAAATGTTTATTCTATTCAAATAACAGAATTTACATTTTTCAGCAAATATGTTATTAACACCAGCGAATACCTTTTTATTTTTTAGATATTTTTTCCCTCAGTGTGGAAACACAGTAAAATGAAAAAGAATTTATATGAACAAAAAGAAACTTTATAATATTCCCTCCATGTGTCAATCATATAACGAGATTTCTCTTCTTCTCGCCGCAGAATTTTATGGTGAATATTTATTCACAGTAATGTATTTATGCAATCTTTATCTGCAATGTTTGAATTAAATATGAGAAATTACAACAATAAAATTGAATACACGTATTTAAACGTGTATTTAAACGTGTCGAACACATGTGTCAGGATCAAGAGATTAACTTGCGTTTCAGAGTGACTTGAACGTAAATAAAGATTTGTGGACCGCGTGCAATAATTTAATGGCATAAATCATATCGCTCGACAGTGTTCTCATACAGAAAGGGCTTTATCCGAAAGCGTCAGTCGATTCGCGCGACAACGGACGATGATCGCGCGAGGCCGGGGAATGGAGACATTACTATCTATCTATCTATCTAACCCTTTTACGCCGAGAGTGCCTTATTTTCCAGCGGTTTTATTCACGCACGCTCGTACGATAATTCCATACAATCACCGGCAGTTTCACTTTACCTGGCAATCTCCACGCTTCACGAAATGGACGTGTCGATATCGGCTTCCCGGCGCGGAGTTATAGTAGAATTCAGCGTCACACGTCGAGCACGACGTTGAGGTTGAATTATACTTGAGCCGAAGCTTCAATAATATCGCGTCAATAACATCGAAGCGCTCAACTTTCGATCCACTTCTGATCGATTGCTAATTTTTGTCACACAGAGATCTCCGGAGCGTGCGCTCGTAATTATCGTTCGTGTCGAAGAAACCGCGCAAGTCGAACGTTCCCGGGTGAGAGCGGAAATCTCACTAGTCTCGGGATCTCCAATCTCAATCCGATCGGTCGGGTCGGTCGATTGTTATTCGACCGACTGCGAGCGTGATGACAAGATCCGCAGCCTCGGTGACGGTCTGGATTCGCGTTATAACGGAGGGAAACCGCAACAACGCCGGCTCCCGACGCGGGAATAAAAGGCAATATGTCGCGTCGACTGAAACGAGCGCGAAAGGTTTTGTCGTTCGTTCGTTCGACGAAACTTGGCTGAAATGGATGACGCGCTGCGCGGCGCGACGAGGCGCCGATGAAAATTTAATCAGTGTCACGCCACGCTTCGCGGTCGCGCGATTTACGAGAAAGATATGTATATATATACATATATATACATATATATGTTGATATACAGAGTGTCCCATGATTCGTTATGCAACTGCGGAGTACAGGTGGACAGAAGAAGGCAAAAAGAAATTTATGCACGATTGTCCGCGACAGTACAACGATCTTCTTTAATTAATAAAACCTACGTGATCGTTTGCAAAATGGTGCAGGACTTTCTTTCAGTTTTATAAGCACGCGGTGGCAGATGACGCCACCACAGCTCACCTATTTATCGCGTGTTATTATTCACTAATCTTCATTGATTAATAATTCAAAATTTCACGCGGTTGCTTGCGGGATGGTAGAGGAATTTTGTGCTCAGTTTAATAAGTTCTACCTGTGTACGACGTCAATAATTGTCAAACACCTTGTATACCTATACAGAACGTCGGGCTATTCGCTGCGGAGTCGCACTATGCACGGTAGGACACATTAAATGGAACAAAAAAGTCCTCTGCCATTTTTCAAACAACCATGTGAAATTTCGAGATGTTAATGAAAAAAGATTGGCGAAGCTGGACGCGTGATGTTGTGGAGCAAGCTCGGTAAACGCGACATCCCCTTGAAAATGGCTGAAACGCGACTGCCTCTTAACACGAATGTACTGACAGCTAAAGGTGGAATCGAAAACAAAACGAGCAGCGCACAAACAATCGTTTGCCGACGTATCGCCATACCCGAAAGTGTCGCTAACAAATCTTAGCGATTTTCGACTTGAGATCATGTTTACAAAGCTCGCCTCACAACATCGTGCGTCCTGATTCGCCAATCTTCCCTCATCAGTACCTTGAAATTTTACGCGGTTGTTGAAGAAATGCTATAGAATTTTTTTTGCTCAGATCGATGTGTTCTACCTGCAGTCTACCCGCGCCTACATAGCAAATTATTGGGCACCCTGTATGTCGATATAACGTATATATCGAGAGCGAGCGATCGCGAAATGCACGCTCCCGACTATCCTGTTCCACGATCGCGCAAAGTACCGCTTAATCGTACTTTTAAGCGCGGCTGGCACGAATTTCACGCGCGTTTCAGCTCTGCCGATTTCGCAGACGCGCGCGCGCTCTGAGTGCCGCCGGATATTAATGGTATCAGTCGCGCCGAGGATTCTTTATTATTTCATCGCGAGACGCGAAATCGACGAAATTGATACTCCGCCTATATCCAGCCATGATTCTATAATACGGCGATTTCGCCGCGGATTTCTGGATGAAGGAATTCGTATTGATTATTCTGAAAAGCGATACGCGCCACACCGACGGTCAGTCAAACTGATGTGTTCGTATGAAAAACGCACTTTTCTCCATACGTTTTATTTCGTCAAAAGGAAAAAGAAGAAACCTCCTCTCTTTCTCACGCACACACACGCGTGCGTACATGTATATATTTATACACAGGCTGCGTTTAAATTGAACACGCAGCCTGTGTATAAATTGCGCCTGAACCGTTGATACCTTTAAAGTCCGTGTAATCTCTACGGAAAACCGCTCGCGTTTATTTTCGCGGATAAAACAAGAGCTCTTGATTCGATGGCTTTGGAAAGGTCCGTGTGTCCAGGACTCGGATAAAACGAGTCAATCCGATCCCGGAAAAGGCGGCTCGTCTTTTTGTTTTAACAATAAATATCGTTGGAATGCGAGGGAGGAGAAGGCAGAACGAGAGGAGCGATAAAACGAAACGGAGGGTCGTGCCGGTCGCGCGTCGAGTTCTGAAGGGCGATTCCAAGGATTCCAGCTGGAGATCCTTAGCTTACCGGTCCTCACTTCGACTTAATTGACTGTGTCCCAGCAGGATTATCCGCGGGGATTCGGTACGCCCGCCTTAATCCGCACATTAAAGTCAATCCGGATCGTCTCCCGCACGACACTGACATAAAATGTACACGGCGCTGCGGCTTGTAGACATTTCCATTACGGATGGAACGGATCGCCGGCACGGAGACAATCATTACGGCGCTAGGTGGTTGTCTCGTAGCTTAACCCGCCTATCTGAGGCCGTCTTACGCTATCGGGTTAACGGAAATGCCTATCAACCCCGGCGGCGACCGTAAATTCCCGGGCAGCCGCTCAAAATTTCGATCGATCCAGCCATTCCTCACTTGCGGATTTCAGCAATACTTTCACGCGGCAGAAAACACCGCCGTGACCCGTCCGCGGGCTCATCGCCCAAAACAATACAATCTCATTTCTCAACGAAATCCTCTTATACATAGCGTCAGAAAATTCGAGGCACAGCCGTAAAGTGCAAGTGGAACTCAGCAAACTGAACGAAGAAGCCCTACATATCATTTTGCAAAGAATCACATAAAATTTTGAGTTGTGGAAGATTGGTGAGTGATTGTGCGCGATTTTCTTTGCCATGTTTCTTCAATTAATTAACTCAGAAATGTATGTATGTGTGTTATTTGCAAGACTTTTCCGTTCAGTTCAATGAATTCTACCTGTACATCATAGCTGTGTCCTGAATTGTCATACACACTCTGTATAATGTCTGTATAATTGTCATACACACTCTGTAGTTTCAAGAGACGATTCTTCTATAATACCACATAAAAGGACATTTTAAGACTTACAAAAATAGAACTCTAGTTGCAAGATGTTTCCTGTAATCTCTGTAATATTCTACGCGAAAACCTCAAAAAATAATCCTCCTGTAATGAAAGCTAGATTATCAATACAAGATCTACTATTATTCTAACATTTTTCCTTTTAAATCAAGAGGAATATGTCTACTTGAACAAGAATGTCCTCTTACCAGAATAAATTTCTATTTTATTCTACAAGATTTATACTATAGGTGAAAAATGAAATTCCTCTCACTTTAATAATATTATGCTTCGAATACTTTTCTCTTGGTTTTAGAAAAATCCTCTTGAAGCCGTATATGCAAGAGGATCCCGTCGATATTTATTATATTTTTCTGGATTATACGTCCACGTTCGCGACGTGACCGATTCACGTCCCTGTCTCTCCATTTTCACGAGTAATAGTTAATCCTGCGCGTTAATTAATGTCAATGCATAATCATGCGCAGGTAAATTATAGACTCGACGTTAACGCAGCGAACGATCACCCGGCGATTTTATTCAAACCAGTGCGTTATCGCTTGCGCGCGTACACAGGAGTCAAACGAGCTGTTTGTTAAATGTAAATGCCGCCGCGATGACAAAAGCTGCGTCTGACAGCCCCTTTATTTTAGACGCGGGGCCGGAAGCGCGCAAGATGTCAGGCACGTTCGATCATCCGCGGGCATTAACCCCCCTGGTATAACACTGCTGGTTCACGGTTGTTGTCTCGCGACTCTCTCTCTCTCTCTCTCTCTCTCTCTCTCTCTTCCTTTCGTTGCACCTCTCTCTTTCTTTTTCCCCTGGGCGCGCCCCTATCACATGTAACGTTACAGACACGCGATGCATTTTATGAATGAAGCAGCTCGCATGGCTTTATGCGGGGACCTCCAGTTGGCCTTCGTGGAGAAAAGTACGGTCGCGATTCACTCGAAACGCTGGCGTCCGCGTTGCCTCTCTGCGCTTTTACGACTACACCCAGGCAGAATATTGACTCTTGCCCGCCCTTATGAGAGTCATTCTGCATTGTTTCCCTGTGCGTTTTCGCGAGCGCAATTCTTGAAATATTTACATTCGCCCGCAACGACACCCTCGCTTCGCACGTGACATCTTCGAGAGTCATCCTCGAGTCAGGAAGATGAGCGAGTCGGCATACGTTTCGCCTTGGCCGCTGTCCCTTAAATTTTGACGTTTTACAGCGAGATTTACCGGGCGCGACGAGGCACAGATATTACCAGGAGCCGACGAGAGCGACAATTTATTTATGCAGGAAACTTACGCGTGGGACTGCTCCAACGATCGCGACGAGAGTAAAATCGCACCGAGCATAGAGAAGCGCGCCTCGTTAAAGGAGTGGCGCGTCCATGGCAGCGACGTCGTGAAATTGCCGCGCGAAATTCCAAACGAAGTCGCACCCGGTCGGTTGCGCGCGCCAAAATCCAGTTACAGCCGCGAGATTGGTAATAGCGGGCTTTTAACGAAGCACCTGCCATGTAATAGACGACGCAACGAGCAATTTCGGAGCAACTGACGCGGAAAGGAGATTCATTAGGTCACTCGCTTATGTCCGCGCTTGAAAGTGCGCTCTTCGCGCGAGCTCCTCCAACTTGAAGTGAATCCGACCGACATACGTCGCTCGAGATTCTACGTGAGCTGCTGCGAAATATATGTTACGAGAGATCCAGACGTCAAGGTGAACCGAATATCGCGATTCTTCGCTCCAAGATTCTCCTGGAGCGCCCTCCACGAGGAGAGAATGCTCGACCGAGTTCTCGCGGTGGGCTCGACGCTGCGAACACGTTTCTCAATGCGGTAATCAACTACAGAGAGGGAATTAGGAAAAGAGGGACGACGACGACGACGACAATGACGAAATAAACACCGCCGGGCGTGTACGAGAAGCAGCCACGCGTGCAGCAAGGGTGTGTCAGCCTTATACGCGCGCGCTCATCGCGTGTACGCTCGCGTGATCGCGCACACGTTGCTCGAGGTGATCGTGCACGAGGTTGAACGGGGAATTAGGATGTGAAGGAAGGGCTGATTTCCATACGGATGGTTCTCATACACACGCATGCACGCACGCACGCATATATACATATGTTCTTCCATCCCTTTTCTACCCTGCTCTACGTCGCAGCGCCTCAGCGACGTAGCATGAGAGTTTCGTTTCGGGGGAGACTGATGAGTACGTTTTCGTTAAAGGATTTTTAATTCTCGGAGGATTAATAATTCTCCGCGACGAAAGAGAGAGGTGGATTTTCCTCCGGCAGGTGGCTCGTCGCGAAGAGAAAAGGAAGCTCGCGACAGGCTCAAGATAGACACCGATCGATGAAATCTTTTTTAATTTTAAGCGTTTATCCGTGAAGCCGCGTCGAAGGGCTTTTCTTTTAGCCCAACGTCAGCTCGGACGAGCGAAGGTTCAATTACTCGGGCTATCCGAGCTTCCTCCACCTCTCTCCTCTTTCTATGGCTACGCCACTGTGCTGCGCCGACCGTTTCTGTTCTCCCCCATTGTTCCTCTCACCCTCTCACGCCCTCTCCCACGTACCACTGTAAGCCAGAATTTCGCCCCGTTGGTATAAGCAAATAATGTGTTTATGCATTTGCATGATGCTTCCGTAACGCGAACCACGACCACCATCGCCTCAGCGACGGTGGCCCGTTGTACAGAACGGCGAGAGGCACGAGACGAGGCGTATTTGTAATCCGAAACCACCGACTCCCCGATTCGGGGCGCCCACTAACGCCAGAATGGATTTTACGTTCGTGGTACGCGCGATTACACGTCGTTGGGAAATTAATAGGCATGTATTCGAATGCGAACGTGCCCGTCGTTCGCTGTGCGCCGCGTTGTTCTCTTCTTTCACTCGCTTTAAATCGAGATAAAGGGAACGCCATCTTCCAAGAAACGAATAAAAGAAGAAAATAAAAACGCTCGGAACGGTTCTAATAGAGATGAATGCATAAGGGGAAGAAACTTTAAAATTGAGAAATGCGTTAAAATTGAAAAAGAAGGGCGATCAATTCAAGAGTACCAAATTGCGGTAATTAATAACTTTTTTAATTAATTATATAATTTAATTGACAATTAATATAAGTATATTCAATTAAAAATATTTTAATTAACCACTGATTTCAAGAAATCTAATTAAAAATCATTCAATTAACGATTGATTTAAAGGAATTCAAAACTGTTGAATTAACAATTAAAACAAGAGAAAGTAATTAAAGATTATTCGACTAACGATTGAACATAGTCAATATAATTAAGAGTTATTTAATTGATAATTGATATAAGCAAATTTAATCGAAAAGCGCAGTAAGAAGATGACCAATTAATATGTGTGTGTGTGTGTGTGTGTGTGTGAATCAAAATTAACCGTAGTTATTTACATTGCTCATGGTAACCAATTGAGCTGAATATATATATATATATATATATATATATATATATATATATATATATATATATATATATATTGCTTATATCAATTGTCAATTAAATAACCCTTTATCACATTGGCTATATTCAATCATTAATCGAACAATCTTTAATTAATTTCTTTCGTTTTGATTGATAATTCAATAGTTTTTAATTAAATTCCTTCAAATCAATCGTTAATTGAATGATTTTTAATTAGATTTCTTGAAGTTAGTGATTCATTGAAATATTTTTAATTAAATAGACTTATATTAATCGTCAATTAATTAACTTAGAAATTATTTACTCAAATCAATTATTAATTTAAGGCGAATTTAATTGATATTTTTACAATTCTGAATAGAATAAACAGTTGGTTTCATGAAAAGCAATGATTCTAGGAAAATGTATTTTTCCTTATTCGAGAAAAATGTTTTTGCAATATAAAAATATGTATATTGATACAAGTAGATATATTATAAAATATATTTTATAATATCAATATATATATTTTTTTTATAATAAATATATTTTATAATATTATATTTATATTATAAAATATAAATATATTTTATTTTTTAGAAATTTCTTCTCTCAGTGTAGCATTGAATTTTTCATTACGTGTTCGGATAGCGTTTTGTACGCGTTTCTATATGACTGCAATTATTTCAAGATTCGATAACAATTTCAACTTAATAATTAACAACCCGCTTGAATTCGTAACTACCACATCTGCAGAAAAAAGATTGACCGTGAAAGTTAAAATATATTATAATTGTGACAGTAAAACGTGTCGTTAAAATAATAACAACTAATATCGTTGTTACTAAAGCTAACTTTACTAGCTATTTAAACTTCGACACTACAGCAAAAAATATCCGCTATAAATATAATATAAAAAAAAAAAAAAAAAAAAAAAAAAAAAA